>NW_024044570.1:18026533-18048226 GCF_014851395.1 Micropterus salmoides
CTCAATAATACTGGCCATCTAGGAGCTGATTGTACTGTAGCTGGAGGGTGGACAGTGTAGTGTACTCTCCCCCCTAATGCCCTGTCCATTGATCTTTCCCGTAACTACAGCTCCCCACAAAACCCACACAATCTGTGCAGAGGAGTGCTCCTAGGCACCCCCCACTTCAAAGTGCATATTTACTCTTAGAAATTTAGAGAAAGTGCAGCTGTGGATGCATCCTCCAACCTCAATCAATGACAGGGCTGGTCCTCCTGACCCCCCCCTGCTGGCTAATAAAGTGCTTCTTAGGCTTGGTGGTTTCCCTGGAAGCCTTGTGGGGTTGGTTCAAACTAGCACTTAGGTTTGTTTCCATTGTCTCTTCTCGAAAATTGATTTTTAGAGAAATACTTATCTTGTTGCTCAACAAAGTTCCACAGTGAATTACTGTAGAAAGTTTTATTCTGTCCTGGATATTTTATTTTATCAGTGCCATTTAATAACTGAAATAAACAAAGTAAATCACTGACCTCTGCATTGTCCAAATGTATAATGAGGCTGAACCACATGATGCTCTGGGCATACTTAAAAAAAGCTGTACCTTAGCTATAACCTCAAGCTAGGAAAATGAATGCCTGAATTATTATGTTTAACCCACAGTTTGGAAGGGTGATTAAGAAACAGAACTGAACATTCAATAAAATCCTTTTGTTTTTTTAATCCTCAATGTGTATCCTGTCACACTACTCTCCAATAAAGCTTCAGTGCCTGAAAATAATCTTAGAATAAAAAAGCTTCATTTTCAAATTACAACAAACCCACAATAGATTGTACAATGTCTTTAATTAGCATTTTTTCAAAGAATCTACATATGCATTATGTCTACTTAACATGTTCTGTTTTCCTGTCTCTGACAAAATATTTCATGCTGGGATTCACATTATCATAATTGTCATTCCCAATCTTCAAAAACAAATGTGTATTAAGACAGTAGCTAAAATAGGCCTTCTGCTGAAAATCAGACAATCAAAATCTTCTGTAATTAAGCACAGTGATATTCTAATTACCGATAATTCCAGCTACTCCATGCTGCTTCCTGTCCCCCTCTGCAACAATTAGAAAAATATATGTCAGCTGTGATTTTTCCTTTATTTCAGTTAAAAGTGGCACAGTGGGGATTTATTCAAAAACAATGACATTTATAACTCTTCTCTGGAAGAGCTGCATTCATTGTCTACTCAGCAGGAAAACCTAAGTTTCAAGTGACTGGAGTAAAGGTCTAAAGCGATTTGCATATCTGCACAGAACCATACAAACTTTAAAGTAGAAACTCTTGACAATTTAGCATTCACTGTGCACAAATTGTAATTGTTACATTATAAAAAAAGTAAAACTTCCCCCCAGAAATTCTTTCTCTTACAGACGCATTCATGACTGTACATGGATGTACATAATTTTGCATGATGAGCTACAATAGCATGAAAACTAGTGACCTTGTGATGACATAGTCTGACATTCATCATCTGATCATCACTCTGTAGGTGAGTGCCTGCCTAACTAGGCTTTTCCTTATAGCGTTGATGCATTCTCCAAGTGTTAGCTCTGAAAGCAGCGGGGAAAAAACTTGTCATTAATCCTAACTTGTTTGGACTCCTCACATTGACTCTCCCACACATCTTTTTCTCCCTTTTTTCTCTCACAGCACATACTACTGCTCTCACTCTCTCTGCCTCGCTAACATGTTGACAGCAGTTTGTTAGTAGGTATCAGTTTTCAGTGAGCAGGCTGAGAGGGAGAGAGGGATGTGGTAATCATCTCTATCTCCGGCTGCTTGGCAGCGTTCCCCTCGGCATGCTGGCAGACACTTGCCATTGAGCAGCTGTCAGGCAGAAAGGGTGTGGGATGTGGGCTCAAGCTACCACAGGTCACGGTCATTTCTTTCCAAAAGCCACTGAAGCTAAAACCTTAAGTGGCATTTGAGCTACCTGCACTGTCAGTTCTGACACTCACAATGCTAACAAGGAGACCACCGATAGAGAGTCAAACTTGATTATGCCTCCCTGGTGGATTTCCTTAATATAGCTTAGCGACCGCCAGGCTTGTTTTTCTTTCAGTTAGAAAGTACATGCTTTCAACATCATGAGAGTTGTTCCGCATATGTGTGAAGTAAAATAAATTTAGTGCTATATCTACAGAGTGCAAGAGAAATACATTTAACCAATTTCTAATCCATTGACCAATATAAGAGTTATAACAACAAATCCAATCTTCATATAACTGTACAGTAGAGAGAAAAAAAAAAGTCAATCAATTTAATATATCAAAATGTTAGCATAATGTAGAGTCTATATAGTGAAAAAGGGAACTAATTATGCTGACCTTTCTGAAATGTTTACTCTTTACTGACTTTCTTAGTCAGGTGCAGAAAGGTTGTTTAATTAAGAGAAAGCCAGGTATTTAGTTTCACTCAAGAGAAGAGGTAAGACTTGTTAAGGACTGAGTGCATGTTATTCAATTTCTAAGTATTACTTTTATGTAGTGGTAATTCTGGTTGACTTGTTATTTATTGTGGTATATAGTATATAGTGGCGTTAAGCTCATTCTAGTCCTGCAAAGCTTTAATCATTTTGTTGTCTTTGCTTATAAATAAAATGTTTGTAACGTATATTTATGATAAAAATAAGTGGTGTGCTGATTCTTTACCAAGTGAAATCAAAGAGTAAATAAAAACACTTTACACTTCAAAAATCAATGTAATTTCTCAAAGATGTATTTTGCATACTACTGTTTTTCTTAGATGCCCAGTCGTGCCCTTCATCATAACAATTATTCTGCATTTATTCAAGGCCGTCTTTAGTTCACAAACCAGAGCCCCTTAGTTTTTATGCTGAATTATTTGGAAACAAAATTTTCAAAAAAAATCCATCAAGATCCACAGAAAGGTTAAACTTTAAACAAAACTGTATGGAAAAGCAGTCTGACTTCCACGGCTGCAAACTGAATTGTGCTTGATAAGTTGTAGGCTCTCACAACCTGGACTTGTGATCTTTACAGTGATACCCTCAAGTTCATAGCAACAAATACACTCAATCACTCTGGGAGATCCTAAGTCTCTCTGTTGGCCAATTACTGCTTTTAAAAAGCCTGGGGCACCCAGGAAACTTTGACTCCTGGAAATAAAGACCAATCTCAGAGAGAAACATTGCAGCTATTAAAATCTTTATAATTCTGAAATCACAAGTGATTTGTTTTGCCCCATGGCTTGTTCCGATACATCCTTGCTGCTATTGCAAAGGGCATGGGGTGACTCCAATTGAGGAGAGCAAACTTATTTTTACAACTAAGCTTGGAAAAAAGGGATGCCTTTTTTCTTCTTCTTTTGAGTGCAGAAGGCAAAGATCTCCTCTGTGTCATAATTGCCAAGTTAGAGAGTAAAGGCTCTGGACTACTGATGTTAGTGTGGGCCTTTCATCAGGGGGGTTGGAGTCAGAGCTGCTTTAAAAGATCAGGCACTCTGGAGGATCAGACTCTGTTTTTATTTATGTAATAAAGGCATTTTAAAAGAGATAAACATGATCATCACTTATCTACTGTTATATTAGATGTTTCCCAGACTGGTGCTGTCATTGTTGGGTTTTCTGTTTTTGTTGATGGGTAAGGCTCCCGTAATTCAAAGCAGATTTATACATTTTCTCAATTATTTCATTTTTTAAACTTCAATATTAAGCATGTTATATTGATTAATTTTGGGGCTGGATGCCGAAATTAGTCTGCTTATTCAAACAAAGTGGATGCCAAAAGTGGTAGAGAGGATCATGCAATTATGAGTAAAATCACTCCAATTAAACACTGCCATGTTAACTTTTAGAGAGCACACACTCCACGTAATATAATTACAAATTGGGATCCAAAATGGAAAAGAAAACACCAACATTATAGAATGAAGCATTTACAGTTGATGGATTCTCAAAAAGCTCTTCTCTCCCCTGGTGCTCAGGGTTAAGAATGGCACTCTTCTGCTGCTGCAACGCTCTCCCTCCCAACTGCATCACTCCCCATTCAGAAGCGCAAGGCCCTCTGGTGCTAGACAAGAGCCCTGACTGAGGACGCTTTGATACTTCAGCCTCTAATCACCAGAGTATCCTTATAGTGCCGAGCTGATGGACAAATGGGTCATAGGAAGGATGTCCCAGCCATAAATCAGACCACAGGGATGACAGCACACAAAATAGGTGAATTGTCCTTGGGTTTGCAATGCTGGCGGCATCCCTTGTGTGACAGAGTCACGCCACCCTTTTTATTATTTGGGAGCGAGTCAAACGGATGCCCTACCAGCCATTCTGCCCTCCCCCCCTTGTGTTTTTCCCCTAGTCTTCGAGCCTGGACCCTGCTATGAACTGTTTCCAGAGTCAGTTACTGGTGTAATTGAAAGTGCTTTGTCATCGCTTTCAGCCAAAATACTGATGGATGCGAAGTTGAATGAGGTTTGGATTTTAGTTATACGAGTGAGCCTGTGTGAGATTTATCACCAGAGACTTAAGAGGCTACAAGGGACCATTAAAGCACCACTGCCGTCTACATCACAGTGAACTGTTCATTATTATTCATTAAAACAGAAGGCCTTTATTATGTCTAGTTTCCCATGTGAAAAAAAAACAACTAAACTGTACATACATGTTTTTGATGACTGTTGGAAAATGAAAACTGTTCAGTTGCCCAGTTTTTTACGGTAAACTACGTCTGGTGCAATTAAATATGGATTTTAAAAAGGTAACATATAAAAAAAGTAACCTGACCTACAAATTCATAAGCAATGACATGAGAGAATAAATAGTTTTGGCAATAGTTTCAGCAAAATCAAAAGCTCCAGTAAGCCTCTTTTTATGTCTTTATTTGTATTGTATAAATCTTTGTTCTTTACAGCTCTGCACCGAGTTATACATATTCTCAATTAATTTGAGGTGTGTCATGTTAACCAAAGACCGTTAAGGTGCACTCTAAACCACCTCTAAATCAGCCACGGTTTTCATATCTTTTCATAATTAGTGTGGTCTGTGGAAAACCAGTGAAGCTTTAATTTCAGTTCTGGATCGACATCCACATGCAAAGCGTGGGAGGTGTGCTAGTTCTCATTGTCTCCCACTTATTATAGGCTGCCCCCAGCTGCCTGGGCTGTGAGGGCCTGGATCCTGGCTCCCGTCCAGCTCGGCTCTGATCTGGGCCTCTTTGTGATTTGAGGAGTGTAGAGCTTTGCTGGGCTGCTGTCCTAGAGCCATGTTGGAATGCAAGAGCAGTGGTGGAGGTGCAGAGGGAAGTGACCTCACTGTGTGATGCGAGCAAGAGTACGGGGCAAGAGTTACACACTAAGGTTGGTTGGATTATAAATAAAGTAGCGTGTGGTTTCTGTGCTGCAGCCGGGAAATAGGAAAAGGTGAACACCAGTGCTCTCAGCACAGTTGTAAATGGTGCCCTATACTAACACTGGTTCAAGGCTGCCAAGTTAGCACGGCCAAATAAAGTAGATTGAATAGAAAAATACTTACCAATTTCTACATGTTCTCAAAGATTTCTCTGCTCCATTGTGTATTTATGAGTTTTCTGAAAATTCTATTGTCAGAATTAAAACTGATATCATTAATTTCTGCCTTCTCATTTAATAATGTTCCCTATTCTTGAGGGTGGGCAGGTCATGAGCAAAGGGAAGTAGATACTCAAATGTTTATGTTCTTGTGTTTGTTTATTCTCTTTTTGTTTGATTGGGAAAAAACATAAAAAAAATATAAGCAAAAAGATGTTATCTATTTTTATTAAACATATCAACCAAAATGTAAAACTAAAAATACAAAAAACACAAATAAAAAACATATTTTTATTGCAAGCTTTTAGGATGATATAATTTGTGTATGTGCTGACATTGTGCGAGAGCCAATCGTGTGTTGAGGGATACTTGTGACTGACCTGTCTGGGGCTTGTGTGCACGTAGGTCTTGTGGGGCAGGGGAGGAGCAGGAAGGAACAAAGGACCAAGACCCTGCCACAGGCACAAATACCTATATATATATATATATATACTTTAAACTTTAACAGGAAACACGGTGTCCAGGAAACAGTGCTTACTGAGATGCACCATCAGTGTGTGAAACTTAATATGACTTCCAGGACATCCCCTGGAAGAAGAAAGTGTGCAAGGGGACCAAAGTGTCACTGCTTTGATTGTTTTGTGCTCGTTTTGGCACCATGTGTACAAGTTGATCAACACCAGCTGATTTCAGTAACCCTGAATATTTTATTCCTTACACTTTAAATTAAACATTAAATTTTCTATATTAAACATGTATGGATAAATCTCTCAAGAAGAAATCAACAGATATACTGTTTTCTATGGAAAGATTTGCATGGTAAATGAACATTAACTTACAGATGGGCGGGGCATCGCTGTGGCTCCTAACAAACAATTGATTAACTTGTAAATTCCCATTGCCCAGCTGTTATTCATGCTGTTTACCATAAATAAAAGAGGGGGAGTAGAGAAAGGATCCAGATGCTTTGAGTGCTGCAGAAAGGCAATCTGTCATTGTTCTCAACTAACACTGATGGATGCTGCTTTAAATGGGGATTGGTTTTAGTTAAACATGACAAAGTGAGGGATGACACGCCATTGGTCACAAAGGTCCAGAGGTCCAGCAACGCCTCAGCAGTTGCTTTTTCTAGCCAAGACAACCTCTTGTTCATGTATCAGCTGCCAATAAAAGGGGAGAAGTTGTTTGGGGAAGGCTTTCAGGTTTGTTTGTTTTGCCGTGTGTTCAGGCTGAAGTTGAGAAATGGGAAAATGAACAAAACTTCCACACAGACTTTACCAAGATGGTAGCCAGTATGCTTAGAGCATCTACTTTCTGTCCACTCTCCATCAAGATTTCTGAATAGGGATGCACAAAAAAAATCACAATATGGCCAAGTGCAAGAAGCTGCAATTTTTTGATTAAGGTAAATGTGTGACAAAACAGCATTATAATGAAGATCTGTAGTGATGCAGAGATGACCTTGCTTACAGACGCCAACAAATATCACATTCTTTAAGATTTTAAAGGGATTTTTTTCTTCAGAAAATGAAAATTGTGATGCAAAAATGATCGTTCCCACTAACCATGAATCATATTGCAATCGTATTATACCGTATTGTGCAGCTCTATTTTTGAACATTTTAAATATGTCAAAAGCAGTATGATTCCACAGGGCTCACCATGTCTCACATACATCAAGTCAGGTGTAAGGTTGTGTGTGGATAGTTACTGTTGTAAATTAGAGTATGCACATAAACTATGAAAACTATTTAGAAATTTGTGAAATTTCATAGAGATTAAAGGAGTAATCATTGTGTTTATTAGGGCTGACCCCGAATAGTTGAAGATTCAATGCTCCGATGGGCGGACTGATCTTCGCAGTGCTGTTATGAAAGTAAGATCATACCATTTTGGCTATAGGGAGGAGCTCCACGTCTCATTTTACATAGAATCAGAATCAGAATCAGAAGGAGCTTTATTGCCAAGTTGTGTTTCACAAATACGAGGGATTTGCTTTGCTGCTACACGTAGACAAACATACAGACATAAATTAATGTAGAAATATATAAAAGAATAGACAAAAATGTTAAAACCATTGCAGAGAAAAAACAATGTGGCAGATATTTACATATGCATTGCTTTGGTTCGTGTTGTACAGACGTATTGTAACAGAAGAGAATATTGTATACATAAATATAAATATAAACTGAAAAAATATAAAAATAAAGAACAACAATGATTAACAATTAACAACAAATATGTGCAATGTGCCAGGTTTGTGCATGATATGAAGTAAAATCTAGACGTGCAGAGACGTAACTACTGGTTTTCTTCCAATTAGTTTATATGCAGCCTATTATGATACAAATTTCAACATATAATGCTGTAAATAAAAATATGAAAAGAAAGAACATTTTAATAACTCTTTTTATTAAAAACACTGAATAAATCCAAAATTTTAACCATAACCTTTAAGGTAGGGGGCGTCGGTGAGCTTCAGCGGGTGTGTGCGTTGGCAGACGAGGAAGAGACCATCAGCTGTGCGGGTGTTGTGCCAAGTTGTGGGCACTTCGCAGGACATTCGGATCATTAATCACCATTGATGAACCACACCGAATATTATTCGTTTTGCATGCCGTCGCGGTGCTGACAGTTCAATGGCAGGCGAGCAGGGAGAACAGGGTCAACAGCCTCAATTTAGCACAAAATGTACAGTGTACCTTACACTGAGTCGTGAACAGAGACTGTAGCTCTGCAGCTTCTCAAGATTAAAGCGGAGCTACCCTGTATAACCCCCTGCACATAAACACATGATTCGACTATCTGTCGACTAAAGGCAAGACTTGACAATTCTGATTCGACAATCCTTAGTCGGGGACAGCCCTAGTGTTTATGTAAAGAACCATATACATTTGGCAGTAAACCAAACCAAAAGTTTTGACATCAGGTTAAAACATTACATGCAGACATCTAAGTTTAGTCATACAGTATGCTATACACATTTAAAAGACATGATGTGTTTTGAGGTTATTGTTGTCAGTGGGCCGTAGCATGGAAAGAAAAATCCAGCCTCAACCAGACTTTAGTGTGATGTCAGATTGTGAATGGTCCAGTAAACCCTGCTTCCCACTGACCCAAAAATAACTAAGGGTGATGTAAAATGCATATGGCCTGCTCTTCCAGCTGCAGAAGATCACATACATGTTCTCAGTAAAGGATGACATCAGAGATCTGGAAAGAACATGACAAACGTTTCTTTGGACTGGAGACTTTGGGCTACAGTTTCCCAGAAGCAGGGGGTGGGGTGAGGGGATATCTACAAAGCACCACTGAGGGATAGTTTAAGTAAAGACTTCTGCAAAACTCATCATTCATTGTCAAATATGGTTGAGATAAAAATCCACATCCTAATACACACACCCCTTTCATCTTCTATCATTGACTGTTTACTTTTCCGCACATAAAACAGCTATCCAATAAGCTTGTATAAAGGGGCCAAGAGTTTAAGATTTCAGGGATCTAATTTTAAAAACAGTCAACAGGAGTCGCCTCACCATTTACTGACAAACAAAAATGCAAAAAGAACATGATTTGACATATAATCACATACATAATTGTAGAGTATGAGTTACAGATGAAAATGATCATTTGTTGTGTTATTTAATAATACTACAATCTTAACAAAAATGTAGTTACTCATTAGCTTGGCAGTCACAGCAGGTTCAAATGTTGTGCTTTGATTACAAGTAGGGAGAGACTTTATACTTTGATTATGGATACTTTTAACGTAAACTTATGACTTAATGTTAGTATATTATAGAATTCAAGTCAATGAATTTGTATGCTGCTCTGATGACATATTTGCACAGAAGCCATCCATAAGTGATACAGTATGCTTATGTTTTCAGAATTTGACCAGTTGCTTAAGATACATTATTTAAAAAACATGTAGGGATGCAATATACGTGTGACTAATCATCCATCAGACTCTGATTCTTCAGATGCTGAATGTTTGGATGTAAATGTGTAACAGTAAAATGTAAAAAATACAACAATACTATGCTTTTTAAACAAATGTGGCAGACAAGTGCTTAAAATTTGTTGTGATGTTCAAAGCGAACATTTTTAAGGGCTTTAAGGGATTGTTCTCCTAGAGATAGACTTGCCTTTTCTGGGAAAATGCAGTATTCACACAGCTAAGACCAATTAATGAATGAGGTTGTTGTTCAGACCCTTCGTTAGGAAATTGATCACAAAATGAGATTCAATCAGATGATCATGTTTTCGCACGTTTCCTGTAAACCTCAAAATAGCATTAGGCGATGTCGAGAGAAAACAAAACAATTTGGGAAATGTTTGAGGCAGACTGCTCAATAAGTCACAATTAGTGAGGGATGCATTAGTAATAACTTACTGTATATAAAGAACAGCACAAGCAATGCTGCCAGTCAAAGCACAAAGTTGAAGTTAGTTTCACCAGATATTCACCAGCTGGACATACATTTGAAGTGGCTCGCTGTGTGCATGTGGTAACGTTAGTTTCAGATTTGGTATTCACCAGCTGGTATTTTACTGTCAGTAGCTCCCTATCAGTAGTATCAAGCAATCTCAATAGAAGGTTACTGTAGCGAGTCCTCTGTGTTTGTCCTTATACTTCTGAATAATGCTAAAAAACTGCCAACAGCCAACAGTCAACCAGAGGTGCTGTTAAGTCAAGTATTTTATTCTTATAGCCAAATATTACAAATCAAAAATTGCCTCAAGGGGCTTTACAATATATACAGCATACAAGACCTTCTATCCTTGGACCCTTGATTCTCACAGGGAAAATACCTTGAAAATTGGCTTGAAACCTTCAACCAGAAAGAAATATAATCATGTTACTGATTCAGCACAAATAGAGCAACATTGGCATCATAGTCCTCATTTTGGCCACCTGAAGGCTGTGACTCAATTTAGACCTGGCACAGAGAAAAAATATCTGTTTATTTAGCCTGCTAGATATTTGACTTAACCAGCCATTTTTTTTTTGCTTTGATTCTATGATGTTTCACTTGGACAGGGGGTGTGCAGTTGCCTTATCTAAACTTGTTTGCAATAGGTGATTATGGTTTATTATGGGAAAGTTGGTGATGAGAGGGAACCTTAAAGAGCAAATACAGACAATTAGCTATAATGCCAAATAATGCAGGGAGCTGCTAAATTAGGTAATGATCCTCAGAGGGTTTGGTAGTACTAACAACCCTTTCACATTACATGTAGTCAGTGGATTTAATGTAAAATATAATCGAGCTAGCATTAACTAAAACTAAAACTAACCAAACATAGCGACACTCGAGGAGGTTATGATTTTAATGAGATGGTCTCGGTAATTGCTGACTAGCTCCAGGAGTTTTATTGTAAACACCCTGCCACAAATCTCCTTTTTTAAGTCTGCTGCTGACCTTCTTCTTTTGCAATTAATGGCGGTTGAAAATCCAACTGCATACAGTCACCACCTGGGCTGGTGTGTGGAACAGGAGATTTCTGCTGACCTGCCTGTCAGATCGACTGCCACCACGTTCATGTGCTGAATTGCATCTCGCGGACGCGTAGTGTTAATTTCTGGAGACGTGCACAACCTACGCTCCAAAGGAACGCAGGATACGTGTGGCAGCAATGTTGTGTACGTGAACGCATAGTTAAAAGTAAAAGGTTCCTCCTCTGAGGACTGCAACATTCAAAAATATCACAATCTAATCAGGGAATGTCACAGAATTTACAGATTTATGAATATCTATACCAATCCAGCCTGTAGTTGTATATCTGCTCTGGACCATAGTGTTGGATGGAATTTTGAACAACGTCCTGGTATCTCTTAACTCTCTACTTTAAAAACCATTTTGTAATGATGTTGTCTAATGCGTTTCATGTGATAAAAGTCATTAGGGGTCAAGCCAGAGTGGGCTGGGAACCCGCGATGCCCAGTACCAGCGTAGCTGGGAACCCTATTGTAATCGTTAGGATTTTATTTTTTATTTTTTATTTTTCTTCCTCCGCTAATTCCAATACTGCAGCCTAGATGGTAACTGCTAGGGACGCGACATTCATAGGGTAGGTACAAACCCCTGCAAGTACCTCAAGCTGATAAAAGTGAAAATTGTTCCTCTATAACCACAAGTCACATTGACATGAAACTTGAGCCGAATTGTTCAGCATGGTCCCCTCACTATAGGCACCAAAGTTGATATGCCCATAGGTGGTGCTGTTATTGCAGATTAAATGAAATGTGAAATGAGATTACATGAAAAAAAATCCCATTGCCTTACATGCATTTTATATCTCCATAACCACAAGTCCGATTGATACCAAATTTGATACCAAATTTGAAAAATGTGGTGCTATTCGGTCAAAAGGTGGCACTATAATTGAAGCTCAAAATGGTATGGTAAAGGACACGCCTTTGTGTGATGACATTTTCATTCTGCTAAATCGCTAAAACTGGAAAACCTATTTTACCTAACAAATATTTCGAAAAAACACTAAAAACAGGATGTCACCCCGGGCCCCCGCAGGGTGAAAGGAGGCTTGGATCCTGCTTACAACCTTTTTGCAGTTCTAGTTTTTATTGCATTTGTGTGATATCTTAGCGAAGACAAATAATTTGATGATCTAGTTGGAAAAAATTTATTTCATCATAGTGTGTTTATGTTAACGTTAACGTATCTTGAATTTACCTAAATATTCAGAATGTCACATTTAATAAAAATGTCTAGAATATGATGGAGGCAACACAAACATTTAACGCTTACATTTGTATTGAGGACAATCCCTGTCACAGCCTGGGTTTTAACTGTAGATAACCAATATGAATCTAGGCATCAGTGAGACAGAATGTCAGA
Organism: Micropterus salmoides; assembly: GCF_014851395.1. Classification (NCBI taxonomy): domain Eukaryota; kingdom Metazoa; phylum Chordata; class Actinopteri; order Centrarchiformes; family Centrarchidae; genus Micropterus; species Micropterus salmoides. The sequence continues at coordinate 18,038,954 of NW_024044570.1, forward strand.
TCAGCATGTTTTTTGTGATGTTGCTGTTAGTTCTCTAATGTGAGTCCATGCGGCCAGACTGCTCACAGACTTGGCCGCTGGCTGAAGCCAATTGTCTGAGTTAGGCAGCAGAACACAAGACTCCCCACTTGGAAAACGAAGGAGAAATCAGTGGAGGAGTTTTTAGCAGTCAGCCCTCAGACAGGAAGACTCTAGAGGAAACACCAGAAAGCCATTAACTAACCACAGTATTATGGTGATCTATTTGCTGGAATGGGCTACAGACAGCTAATGAACAAGCCTCATCCCCCCCTTCTCCCAACCCACAACCCATCACACACACACACTTATCGCATATACACACACTGAGGACCAACACACACTGAGAAGCAATGCTGAAAGAGCTCTTGCTTGTACAAAACAGCGTGACAGATCAATGCCTGATTCCTAAATCAAGGGAAAAGGTTATTCTCTGTCTCACTGGGATTCCACTTACTATCCCCCTATATCTAAGACACTCCCATACCCATTTAAACCAAACAAGTCCGACCCCCCCCAAACAACACACACATCTCCTAATTAAGAGCGAGGCGGTGGGTTTTTTTGTGTCTGTGGTTATGCTTGCAATGTTAGTGTCTGGAGTGTGAAAACAGATCTGATGGACTGGTGCCCTCAGCTCTCCCTGATCAGGCTCCAGCAGGTATCCCCCATGATTGACAGCTCACAGGTCAGCCGCCCATCTCTCAGTCTGTTAGAGGGTGGGCGGTAAAGAGATTTGGAATGCCTGGGACCCTGATTGCTTTATTGCTCGCCTGTCAGAACCATTGTACAGCTCTGTATTATTAGGGCTTGCCATCTCTCACCGTCTGGAAGGTGTCGCGTCTCAGCTCTGCATAAAGAATCACCACTCCATTCAAAATCCTCTTTCTTTTTGGCTGAAAGGAAGAAAGCACAGATTTTTCCACCGAATCTCCTGTATTGGTTTGTCAGATAATGCAACACAAGTGTCTCCAGGGAATGGTTTGGATGGCGCTGCTTTACACCCGAATGCAGAAGATTTGAGATCCCATTTGGCAATAATTTATCACAGTGATACCAACAATAGTCTAGACCATTATATAGGAATTACTATGATGTTCCTGATTATGTATATAATCATGATTCATTTTGTACTACTGTGGTGTCCGTACTTCTGAAACATAAGACGATAGCACGTTTCTTTGTATTGAATTTTGTTTTTCTGATGTTTGTTTAACTTCATAAGAAAATCCTTTTCTTGAAAACCTTATATATTCTAGTGTAAATGAGATCTAAAAGGACTTCAATATGATATACAGTGCGCAACAATGCACATATTTCTAAATGACAGTGACAGAAACATTAAAATATTTGTTTTGTGTATTTTAAAGACATGCAACAATGCTATTTAAAAGTAGCCTACACCTGATGTGGTTAGCACTGTGAGTTGATGGTGTCCACTAGACCTGAAACCATTAGTCAATTTGTTGATCAATGGAAAATTAATATGCAACTGTTTTGAGACGATCAATTGTTAATCATTTTCCAAGAAAAAATGCCAAATATTACCAAACAATAGCTTTTCTGTTTGGAGGATCTTCTTTTCCCCCCATTTTATGTCATTTTAATATTATTGGGTTAGGGATGTTGGTTGGCAGAAACAAGAAATATAAAGATATCAACATTTGCATTTTTCAGATTTTTTTTGACATTTCATAGACCAAAGATTAATCAACAGATGAATCAATTATGAAAAAAAATCATTAGTTGCAGCCCTATAGTGTCCACCAGGAAACAATTTATTTTTCTACATTTGAGATGTTTTGCATTAGTATTTTTTTAGCATTTCTTGATGGCAAGTTTTAAATTCAAGACATTTCTTTTACAATAAAAATGTTGCAGACAGAGTCGGAGCATGTCCAAATAGTGATTTCATTGTATTGTCACTTGGTGAGAAAAGAATGAGTCTTAAGTAGAAGCATAAGTATGATAACATTGCAATCGAATTATGTTAATTTCTTTTTACCCTTTACCACCACAGCCAGATGTTTTTATTTGACTAACCAGTCAGAAAATAAGTACAAAAGTACAGTATAGTCTAAAATCCCTTGCATTGTCTAAACATGAAAGGGCAATACAGACAAAGGGAATTTTAGAATATCAAGTAAAGTAATGTTGTGAAAAGTACGTCCTTCTCTATAGTTCATTCCCACTGGAACAAAGAGCTACTCCGAAAATACAATGGCCCAGTAAACAATGTCTCTACACAAATCCCTAGCTGAGATTTTTCTTGTTATTCCCCAAGCTGCGATGACAGACTGGCAGGTTGCTGAAGGTCATCAGAACAGTGCCTCCTCGTCCCCTGGAGCCTAGGTGATGGCCAGGCCACATCCCCAAGTGCTCTTGCTGCTCCGGGCCACCGCAGAGACAAGCCCACTGGGCTGCCACGTCGCTGTCTCCATGGAGATGAGGCGACGGGCTGGCCACGGCTCAGACTCACACCTTTATGGTCAGCGACTCAGCGTCTCTGAGGAGACTTCCCTGCCTAACAGCAGTTGCACAAGTTGTGATTGCCCCCACTCGCACCCCAAAACCATTCACCCACTCTCTCTCTTTTTGTTGTCTTCTTTAAAGCCAGTGTAAGCACAACGCAGGGCATCCCACCCACCATCCCCCCAAAACAGTCCAACCCTTGCCCTGGCAGTGCTACCCTTGGTGAGGCCTGCTGGGAACAGTGGTGAGATGTTAGATTAGACCTTCAAGTCTGGGCAGGACCTAAGAGGGGATGCAACGCAAAGGGATTGTCCACTCTGTCTACGGCTCATGCTCCATTATGGTTTTATCTGGGGGTGTGAAAGTATCATTCCCAAATGCAGTCTCCTTTAAGATCCTCTCACAATTGGCTGCTGGAGAAAACTGGCTTGACTGGCTCAGTTCAGTATCCCTGTTGATCTATGTTATCAAGTCTCATTAGACCAATGATGTTTGACAAATAGTTGAGTATCAGATGCATACTTTTAAATGTATACATCACTGAGAAGGAGCTTTCACGTTAGTGATCATATCGATTTCTAAAGCGTTACTGTTCCTCATTGTGTATGTGTGTCCTAATCTGAGAAATGAATGATAACCTCTTCATCACTCTACCCCCTGAGTGTTCTTACTGGAAGCCATATTGATTTTGTTAGGCTGAGAGTCCTTGCATTGCCTGGCCTTTACCTCAGGGACAAATCTAATTGTTTATCTCTGGACAGACTTCTGCCTTTACTCCCTTCTGTCTCATTATGTGCCAAGATTTGTCAAGTCAAGTCTCTCCACACTCCCAAATCTCGCTTTACAACATGTCGTTCGGCAGAACACTACAGATGGCTTACTTATCAACAGACCCTCCCACATGGAATGTTACAAACATGACAGCACAACACACTTGCAAAAATATACACAAACTGACATACAATGTAATCACACTCTGGAGACACGCTTACACGTACTGACACACAAAACATGAGTCACTTTTTTTAAGAAACACTGATTTTTGATATCTTTGTGTGTGTTTTCTTGAAAAATATCACAAGTAACTGTGGATTGTGTGAGATCTACAATACACTGCACAACAATGAGAATACAATAGTTGCTATTCTTTACTACTTAATTTTCCACTCACTGTTATCACATACACAGCCTCTAGCCGAAGACAACACTGATCACAATGAAAATCACTAATTCAAACGCAACTAGTATTTTAACCATTTGGGACAAACTAGACTCACAGTTTTCCAGTAGTTTGATATTGCAAACACTGTAGTTATAAAATTAAGTAGTTTTTCTGTGCTGTAATGTAACTGCAATTATACACGTATGGATGACCAAGGCTACTTTACACATCTCTGCCATCCCAATATTGCTTAATATACTCATAATTTTACGAGACAACTGACAAGTAAAAATACTTTTCAAAGCTCTACTAAAATGTATGTCTAAATGAGTAACAAAAAACTTAGACAATTCAAGTCTTACAGTGTAGCACCATACAGTCAATGGATTTGAACAACTAGATAGACAACTAGACAACTAGTGTCCTTGAAAATCTAAGTAATATACATTTCCAAATTAGTGTATGGTTTTAAATACAACTTAAAACATGTACTTTTAAAATAAATGTAATAATTTATTTCTTTAAGTTCAAAATTCAATATTTTTAACAGTCTAGTTGGTTGTTCAAGACTCCAAATCAGCATGTTATTAGCTGCTTAAGAACTTTAAAGCTATAGGCTACAGTGATTCAAATCAGATAAGGATTAGTATTTTATTTGAGCAACTGAGACGAAATAGTTTGTCAACAGTAAAAATCTCATTACACGGCCAGACAAATGTCAAAACTAGTATCTACACATTTAATGAACTTAACAGTTGACTAACTTAATGATATGACAAAACACTGAAATGAATTTAGCGACCAGTTTTTTTTCCTTATCATCTTGCCTTCTCTTCAGCTCTCCAAACTCTTTAGGCCATTGGAAGCCCTTGGTCAGGTTTTATCAGTGAGTTAACTCCAACGAAGTAGGCCAGATCGATAAGGACATTCACAGAAAGGAGCCAGAGCAGAGAGAGTTAGAGGTGCGGGGGAGATAGGCGCGAGAGGCAGAGAGCAATCAGAGAGCTATGGATGTGTGTGCCTTCAGGAGTGGATCGATGCACTGACAGGCGCTCTGCTTTGTTCTCGCACAGTGCTCAGATGTTAGGCGTGCTTAACATGATTGCTTAAAGGTTTTTGTTTGCCTACTTGTGTTTTTGTTTGTCATTTTGCTCTACTTATAGCATATCCTGCTGTCCCTTTTGTTAGTAAGCTAGATAGGTGGCTAGGTTGGCTATCTTAAGTCTTGTTTCTTACGCAGAGATTTTTTTTCTTTAAATTAGCAGGGTTTAAACTAACATTTTGCTCTTTCACACTGATACATTTCTGGGCATGGATAACGGCCAAGATCATAATGAAGGGCATCATAACAACAACAAAAACCCTGTTTTAAATAAATAATAAAAAAAAAAAAGATGATCTACAATGACCTAAAGCAGGCTTTTGAACCTATAAGAAATATCTTGTGGAAGTAAGCATTAAGAAAGACTTTAGTGCCCTGCGTTCTTTAAATATGAGGACTGTTTGCTTTTGACAAATTGGTCTTTGACATCCCTCGTCATTTCTCTAGTCCCAAAGAATGTTTCATCATTACAAAACTGCATTCTTTATCCTTACGCCACATGGCCACCCAAACCGAGTTAAGCACTTGTGCCTCGCTAAATACTCTTCCAAGAATTACTTCTAACGAGAGCTTGGGTGTGCCTGCCTCCTTACAGAAAGGTGTTGACCGCAAAGGACAAGTAGGTGTCAATAGATCTGCTCTCAGTGCCTATGGGACGTTGAGACGCATGAGCTCTTTTCCAAGGCTTAATAAGATAGCACAGATGCAGCCTTGTCTGAGCAAAGCCCTGTGTCTCATTGTACTTTGGCCTCCCAACCCTGCCATTGCAAGACCTCTATTGCACTGGCTGCATGAAAGGGTCTCATTAGGACAGACAAATGAAAACCGGGGTCAAGGTACATAAAGGTAGCCACAGCTAAGGAGCATGCCTCTAAGATGAGTTGGGAGCCCCACCACATCCTAGGGCCACCCCTGCAGACCTCTGGCCCTTCCCATCATGACCTTCAATATCTACCATTATTTGATGAAGCAGAGCTTGATAATTATTTTGCGTGGTTGGAGAAGGGGGCACAGTGTGAAAGGAGTGTCTCACTCTAAGGGAAAGGATAGTAGGGGATGACAGGAGAAAAAAAAGGAAAAAAAAAACTAACAAAAAAAAAAGATCAAAAGCAGGCCTTTCGCTTTTCATGCCTCAGAGGCTCCAAAGAGGATAAGGAACAATTGGGCCCTGGGTATCCTGTCCTCTCTGGCAATTAGACTCAGCTGATGAAGTGAAAGGGATGAATGGCAGGGTTCAAGGCCTTCTCTAGGATTCACACAACAGGGTGTGTCTTTACCTTCTTCTTCTTTTTCTTCACCTCCCTTTAGAGTGGCAAAAATGCAGCTGAAATATTTCCAGATGAAGACAATGTGATTCAAAGTTCTAAATTTTTTAGTACGGGGGCTGATGAGATTGAAGAGGTGTGAGAGGAGCAATGGGGCACTAACATACTTGCACACAATCATGTGTGCGCACACATACATTTTCAAGACATTTAGTCTAGAATGCTGTAAGTTTAAGATATATATTCATCAGTGTCATCAACTATTTTGTGTTGCACGTAAGGCTACAACTAACTAACTAATTATTTTCTTTGTTGATTAATTAGTAGATTATGTTCTGGATTAATTGATTAGTTGGTCTATAAAATGTCAGAAAATGGTGAAAAATGTCAATCAGTGTTTCCCAAAGCCCAAGGTGACACCCTCCGATGTCTTGTTTTGTCCACAACCAAAAGATATTCAGTTTACTGCCATAGAGGAGCAAAGAAACTAGAAAACATTCACATTTAACAATCACAGAATTTTGACTTTTTTCCTTAAAAAAATACTCAACCCAATTAATTGATTATCAAAATAGTTGCAGATTAATTTAATAGTTACAACGAATTGATTCATCATTGCAGCTCTAGTTGCACAGCAGATAGTGCATAGTGTTCAATTGGATGAAGCAGATGCATCTGACATATGGACAATTGTTCATCCAGAAAATGCTCACTGTGTTCAGAAATCTACCTGATTGGTCAGTGTTTTCACCAACTAAACAAACATTCACAATGCAATTGGCTTTGCACAAAGAACATGATGATCAATAGATATCAATAAAATATAGTCAGAATTCAGACTGCACTTACAAATCAAACTTTGTATTTATATGTAAGATTTACGGTTGTGTGTCTTTTTCACATTTTATACCACTGCTATGGGTTGTGCGGCAAAAAAAAACAGTGCTGAGACAAAAACAATCATCTACTGTGTCTATTGAGACAAACTGTGAACTGTAAATTTAAAAAATGACTTAGGTCTGTAAAAATAAAACAATGAAATCAATCAGCTTGACTGGTTAACATAGTTTAAAGTGTTGGTAAGCATTGATATTTCACCACTTACCACCAAGCTGGTTCTTTAAAGAAGTCGATCCCTTCATATTTCCACTTTGTATAATTGTTGCATAATATGCACATGCAATATCACCCTTTCAAAATGTATGCAGTCGATCCCAATGTCTTATATTAATTATTTATTCAACTATAGCATTAACAATTAACATTCAATTTCAAGCCAAGTTCTCTGATGTGTAAGAAGAAAAAATTGAACCTGACACACAAAGTAAGTTACATTTTCAGAGCTAAATAAGTCAAATAAAAGCAAATAAATACTGAGGATCCTGTCTAAGAAGCTACAATGAGGATGCTACAAGCAATCACACCACACCCCAGGTCATATTGGAAACACCACACTCTGATATGACACCAAAGTTTATGTTTAAACTTCAACAATTCCATAAAATATTTCACTTTTACAGTGAAGCAGCAGAGATTTAAGCTTCTCTAAAATTAAATGCAAAACTTACAAAACACTTGCTGTCCTTAAGTTATCGTATATTTCACAGGAAATTTCTTACAGTGCCCATGCCAGTAAATGGGCCCCGAGGCTTGGAACGATACTGCCACACTGCACTAAAACCTTAAGATGATTAGTGATATTCTTAAAACCTAGCACACTGATAATGTGTTTAAAGAAGCGATACGGCTTTCCAAGCTTTGAGTTCAAAGTCTGAGAAGCATGGGGTCAGAATGCCAATGGGCTAAACAAAGAGTAGCCAAAATGGGCTTTGGGGGATTTGAAACTTAGGCCCCTGAACCCCTTTGATCAAAACAGAGCTACGGCCATAGAAATACCAAGTATCAAGTGCCTGGTGTTGCTGCCAAAGAATTGTGAGCTTTGCATGTACAATCAGACATTATATGTTCAATAACAGATAAAAATAATAGTATAGAAGGAAGCTAAGTAGTATGAAACAACTAGTTTAATATAATACTCAAGAGTTCCAAGCAATGACCAACATCCAGGACAATTTAAGGTAGATTTTCAAAGCTAAGGATAAAGCCAGATGGCTCTATGCACTGATGGGTGATGACACTAATCTTAAAGTTGACATTTCTACATCAAGTAAGCAGTAGCAACACAACTTTATTCTAAAACAAGAAAGACACAGAAGGATGTTGAGTGAAGCCCATAGCTGATGTTTCAATCAATTTTAGCTAAAAGGTTTGGATAATCCCTTTTTAAATTCTATTTTAAACTAATGGCATACAAAGATTAAATCAGGTGGTAAACACGTTTTTCTTCACCATCTGTTTTCAGAGTGCTATGTGGAAATATTCAACTGGCTAATTAGTTCTAGTCTGACTCCCAGCGAGTTTTCTGTTTTAGTCGGTTTGCTTGATGAAACAAACAAGAACAAAAATGATTCAAACTCAAACTTGAACAGATTTCCCCATCTTGAGCAACTAAGTAGGCATATTGTCATCTTATTCTAATTATAACAAGAGAATCCAACTGTGTTCAAAGTTTCACTACCAAATTGATGATGAGGCTAACAATATAACCTGACCAAATGTACAGTGAGACTAATAAATGTTTTTCCTTAACGTCAAGATACCTGAAGTTGTAAAAAGAAAATGGGCAAATAATCTAAAATCATAAATCACAAACTCAATTATGCGTGTTTATTATCATCCTGTCAGTTATAGTGTAACACCTCTAGGCAGCTACATCAACAAGTGATTAGTGCTGGAGACAGCCATAATGGCAAATAAAACATATAATGGAGAAGACGAATTGAGAGAATTTCAATTAGCCTATGTGAAGTCTTTGAATATTTCCTCATGGCACTGCTGGTTAGCTCATATTTAATCACTGTGTTTCCAGTCCACATTAAGAGTATTCAAATGGTGCATGGTGAGTCATACAGTGTGACTGGTGTGCCACCACAACAACAGCAGCAACAACAACAACAATACACACTGTAGGACTGTCTACAACTACAACCGAAGGACATAAAAGTGCAGCATATGCTGCAACTTGTTCTGTATATTTGGCAGTGTAACGTGCATAGTTGTAATACCATGAGTGTGTCTTTCTTTTTTGTTAAAAAGAATAACATCACAGTCTGGATAAAAATGAATCCATGCCTTCCTCTATTTCATTAATAAGTGTGGTATCAGATACATTATTATTGGTATGTACCTGCATG
>NW_024044570.1:18048726-18414086 GCF_014851395.1 Micropterus salmoides
ACAGCGGAGGAATGATAGTGTGCAAGCAGAAAACAAAAGACAAACAACAGGATTCTATGTAACGGTTGGTGACAGATGTATTATCATGCTTTGTTGGGTTTCTAAAGGGATATCATTTTTTTCATTTTTTTCTAATTTTTTTCCTCTTTTTAAAAGATATTTCTAGAAGCCGCTACTGAGATTGCTGGAATGTCTTAGGAATCCATTCTACATTATAGACGAGTAGACTGGAAAGCGGAAGCAACAACTACTGTTTGGCACATCCAGGGTTTTTTCTACCACTTTACTATCACACTGACAAGAAAGACACACTCAACAAAACAAGAAACACAACAACAAAGCATTCTGAAAATAGCACTTGTCCTACCATTTTTATGTTTCTCCCCTAATCGTACAAACAACAGCTAATCTAATTATTGCGGGAATATAGTTAAGTGCTACCTGACATCTTTTTCTCTCCCTTGCTCTCTTTCATGAGTTTGTTAACCAAAACGTGTTACAAAAATAGAAGCTTTACTACCAGACAAGGCTTTGAATATTCACTTTCCCTTCACTGTTCCTTCTATGTCCTGTTGTGGCATTGCTGGGCTGAGGCTGCGGTGAGAAGGCAGATAAAGCAAAAAATTTGACAGAGGCTCACGAGTGTGCTTTTAGCTTAGACCTCATATCAGCAAGGCTGTTAACTTGCTTGCTGTAGCTTTACCTTCCACTAGATGGAACAATTGGATTACAGTCTGTGTGTGTTCTTCCTATTCCAACCACAAGGATGATTTGTAAGATAGATAAAGTCTGTTTTTTTCTGTTTCCTTTAGGCCTTCTTTACATAATACGTGAGGTTTTTCACAGTAACATTAGTACCAAATATGTAGATGAAAGTATATGAAAAAAACATGAACGTTAGTGCATTGCAAATGTTTCACCGTTTTCTATAATAATAGCGTTTTCCTGTATTCTGGTATTTTAAAAACAGTTTAAACAACTGCTGCTCCATCCAGGTTGGTTCATAACAAACAAGAAGAATGCCATGAGACCGCACATCACTTCAAAGTTTGCTGGCTGTTAATGTATGTGTGCTATCCTCGCTAAAAGGAATATCAGAGCTACATTTTGACAAGTGTCATGCAGGCAGTTGTTTTAGCTGAGAGAGCTTCTCTAACCTGCCTTCTTACCCATGCCTCTTTGTTCACCAACTAGCAGCCACGCCAGCCACCCTAACAGACAGCCCTTAACACTTCCAGACCAGTATCATCTGCAGCTCCCAGGACTAGCCTCTGTGACCATGGTTCAACTTGTATTTCTTGTGCACATGCAACACATCACTAGGTAAATATACAAGTCTTAAATTAAAGAAAGGTGGAAATAAAAGTGCCTTATCAATTCAACAATTAAGAATGGTCTAACTACTAATATCATACATGTTATTTAAAATAGATTCTATAAACATTACTTTTTTCTGTATAGTAAGTACTTATGACCATATACCCTGTAGTACATTATAAAACAGGTGGAATGGACCCTTTTCATTGTGTTGGTGCCCTGTGCTTCTCCAGGGCACCTGTCCAGAGAAGGATTAATAGCAGATGGCCTTACATGATTTCACTATGCAACAATGGTGGATGGAGTCTTTGACAGCTAAAATCATTGCGTTTAGAATTACCAGAATTCTTTTTTTTTTTTTTAACGATTGTCCATAGAGAGGTGCCAATTGCATCACCATGCCAACAGACCCTCCCTCAAAGTCGCTGTGAATTTTCATTCCTGGAACTGCGTCCAAAAGATACAACTGAACACAAGAGAGAAAAAAAAGGCTGAACTTGACCAAAATGTGCGCATTTATAAGGTATTTTATTTTGGTTTGGGATATAGTGTATGAAGCAGATTGGGGAAAAAGACTGTTTAAAGGTTTGAATATGAACTATTTTGGGGAGTAAAATCTGAAAGAATACTGATATGAATTTATCTTCTAATTGAAAACATCGCCAGCTATTTTTATTCAAAAAGTGACTCATTATTTGTTTATCTGATTACAAGTCAGATGCACAGATAAATCACAATAATGGCGATGCAATAAATACTGGTGAAAATCAATGACTGTAATGAAGTGAATCATGTGCTCAGTGTCAGAAATACGCAAAAGAGGGTCAAGTTCAACCAGACAGAAATTATTTGTCCCTAGCTCCTCTTCATGTCCCATGGGGTGTTGGGTCCCACAAGCCTTCCAAAGAAAACTAAATTCAATAGAGTAAACCTTGAAAATCAACTCCCTACGCCCTCCCCTCTGACGTAAAAAGAAGAAGTTGAACAGCGTGCCATCTGTCCGCTCTGGTTTGTGCAGGGCACCAATAAAGTGTCTCAGATTCCTCCTCCACATTCCCCTACGGTGGGCACACTAGCACCTGGCAGGGCTGCTACCCGTCAACGGGCATGGACTGCTCAAAGTCTGATCCAAACAGCTCCTTGTATAAGGGGGGGAAGTGGGCACGCACAATGTCTGGGTATATTGCTTTGAAAGCTGTAAGCTTCTCTGTATGCCTACTGCACAGCGCTCGCAGTGTCGACACTTTGCATATCAACTGTGGAGAGAGAGGAGACAGGCTGTTTAGATTCACAGGGAGGCAAGGACATGGAGCAATGGTAGTGAAAAACATTCCTCCCTACAGTGTATTTCCTCTCACACAGGGGCAAACAGACTTGTAGATATTGAGACAAGTGCTAAGGCGCGAGGAAAACTTGACACTTCACATTATGGAGCTGCTACAACTGATAAATTGCCACTTCTCTACCGATAAAAATGCATTTCATGTCACATTATGAATGCTTTCCCTTAAATCTGTGTTGGTTTAATCTAATGCACTAAAAATGGTTGATGGCATGTGGATAAAGATTCTAAACAGTGGGAGATTAAACTGCTACAAGGGTTTGGCATGCTAGCAGACAGCCACTTTAAGGGATAATGGATGGAGTTTGAACTGCATCGCACTGTACCTTTGTAAGTATACCATCCTCTCTGTGGTTCTTCTGCAGGACGTGCTGGAGGGCCAGTTGGATTTTCTGCTGGAGTTTCTCCACCTTCACCTTCTCCTGGAGCCAGGATCGGTCTGGAAGGCAAATCATTGCCACTTTTTGTTACTGTACAAACACACGTATGGGCCTTAACAGTCAACTTGGCTCATGTGGAAAGTAATGATGCAGTGCTACTATGTATAAGATAATAATTGATAGAGAAGGTGGAGGAGGGCAACAGCGGCAGCGTTCCTTGTCGTGGTGAATGCGTGTCTACCTTTTTTTCTCGTTTGCACTGTGAGTGACACCTACCAGCAGACATCAACACAAAGGCGGAGAACAGGGCGATCTCATCCTCAGACAGGTGCATAGAACACAAGTTTTTCCCAAACTCGAAGACGGAGCTGATCAAGTCGTCACAGCCTGCCACAGCAAAGGACATAGAGAGAGGGCTTAGGATGAGGAAGACCAAAGAACAACATTCACTCTTGATCTTTATTGGGAGAGAGGCACACAGGGAGGGAGAGGAAGGGGAAGGAATGAAAAAGAGCGGCATGCTGACAGCACATGGGAGCGTCTTAAGGAGAACAGGCAATGCTTTTACTGAGTTTTGCCTCCCAGACGAGTCACTTTTGGCAGTTGGGTGGTGTTATGCAAGCCAAAATGAGGTCACTATTGAGGCTTTTAGTTAAATCAATTATCGTGGATAGAAAGAGACAGGCGGATGCCACCGCGGCTCGGGAAGCCCATCACTCTGCCTCCCCCCGCTGCCAACCCCTCTGCACAGAACACGCAGGACAGTGGGGCTCTCGAAGCTAGGATAGATACACATTCTCACTCATAAACACATGCAAACAGGGAGTTACAAGGAATGGTAAACTTACACCAAGAAACACAATTCAGCAATTTCACTGTCACTATGGGACACATTTACTTTTTTTGGTCAAAAAGCAGTTGGAAATGCAAGAAAATCCATGGTGGAGAGTCTTCCTAATGTCATGGCAGTCAAACATAAATGCAGACAAACACAAATGCTATTTGCTTTCGCCTGAGATGTTTTATATCAGTATATCAGTGATGGCTTTGATAGCGCTCTCCCTAAAGACACTACGTCTGGCTTTATTTATTCCACAGTTACAGGAGCCATATGCAGCAGAGCCGCACTAACATCTCTGTTCTACCACAAATAACCGTTGCAGAGACAGCAATGCCAGGTGAGGCAGGGATGAGTGCTCAGTGTTTGCTTCCAGGCCTTCAGCATTGTGTAGAACAGAACAGCTGACTCTAATTTTGGCTATTATACCAAGGGAAGGAGTAAGACACTGTAAGAAACACACACAAACACAGCAGCATGCAAGTACACACATGCACACTCATTCAAACGTGCACTGCTCAGAAATACCCTACACATGCACACACCCACCCACACACATAACACCCACTCCACTTACCTAATGACTTGAACACATCAGGTCCGGCATACTTGCCATCAAAATAAACTGTGTTGTTTTGCGAGTCAAAGGCACGGCACATTCTGACAAACACAACTTCCAAAGAGCCTGTGGAGACAGACAGGAACAAGATGCAGAATCTGAGCTTTGTTTCTTGTTTTTCCCTAACAGTTACACATCAGTAAGGGATGCAAAACACATGATTGTGCTTTGTGCTATTCTTCTACAGCATGAATAACACAACCACTTTGAAATAAAGAAGCCTGCCGTCAGAGGAAAAAAAAACTCCACCTCTGCAGATAATAATATCATAGACAGAAGGCTATTCTTCCATAATGACATGCCAGATAAAAATTGCGCTTCATTCAGTAGTGACAGTGCTTATTCATTCAACCTTTATTTAGTAAGATAGGTAGGAAATTTATTCTATCCTGCAATTTGTACCACTCAGTGGGAGTGAATAAGAGGATCAAGAAAATGTAACAGAAGCCATTACTGCCTCTAAGGGAGATTCGACTGTTTTAGAATGCCATGTCTGACAAGGGATCTCAGTCTTTATTTCATTATTCATATTGGCTGTGCCAATGTAAATAATAGTCAAGGAAAGACCCAGGAGAGGTGTTTGTTTGCTGCATGAGTGGTTTGTTTGTATCTGTGTGAACATTTATATTTATGCATAAACATAGGTGACAGTGTGCAGGGAGCCATAGCTGCATTTAATATTGTGGAAGTAAGTCTTTATGAGAACAGTTGGAATTAGCAGACATCGCAGGTGTCCGGTAAAAAGAGAGCGAAATGGCAGCCATCATGATGAGTATTATCTGAGCTCAGGAACACATTGCTTATCTAATGCTGTGTCCATCCCTGCTATGTATTTAATGAACGGAGGGAAAATAGAGAGCAACCGAGACAGAGAGAGGAAACAGGCAGGGTAGGGTCCCTTCTCTGTGACACTGTCTGTGCATGTGAAGAAGAGGGCTTTGTGTAGTCAGGTCAGCTACGCCCTTGTGACAATGCCAGGGGGGGTGGTGGTGGTGGTGGTGAATTTGACGGCAGCAGGCCATGTTGACAGGCTGTCATACCTGCTTTCAGCAGCACTATCTGATCGTTCTGACACAGCTCCATGAAGCCGTCGATGCGCTTGGCAAACTCCACCACATACTGAATGGCCTCTGTTATTTTGATAGCACACAGCTGCCACATGACTTCCCGGGGCTAAGAACAGATAGGACAAAGAATGGGTTATCTACTTTAAAACAATGGATTTGATTACTGTAACTGCTGTGGTGGCCAGAACAGGCCCGGTCGTGGTTGTTGTCTAGCTACCTTGCTCTGGTAGTTCTCCACCTCTTCCTGCAGGAAGGCCTGCCAGGTCATCTGCTGCAGCTCCTCCCTCAGGTACTGACATGTCTCCATGTGTGACTTGGAGATATTCTGGGCCAGGTGCTCTGCAATTACAACCATCGTCACAAACCCAGAAGATCACAGTTGAGATCTGAATGTTATTCACAAGGCTGTGTGAAAGGGAAGACCTCACTGATGAAATATGCCACAGGAAAAGATGATTTATTTACTGAGCTTTCAAAGAGGAGAGGCGGATACGCGTGGGCTTTTTTTTGACTGGGAAAAGGCTTGTTGACATTTCCTCTTACTGCCTGCAGGAAGCTCATAACTTAAGGTTGAGGCAAAGCCAATCTAGTTATGACACAAATGCATGGAGAGGAGGAGGGGCGCCACGTTACTCACTGAAACAAAGGTCACATTTTCTCTGAGAGAAATATTGAGTATAAGAATTTAAATGGTTTTGAAAACACATCTGTTAAAAGGAGTTCCTAGGCACAGGGGAGCCTAAAAAAATGATTTCCCCAGACACCTGCCCTGCTGGATCCTGATTGGCCCTAATTAATGGAAACTAATTACAAAAAAGAGGCTCTTTTAATGAGTGTTGGAGATGAGTCTCCAACCTCCTGCTATTTTAAGCAACCTTTGTGTCGTTTGCCCCACGGTTGAGTTGTTCTCCCCCCTCCTCCATTTTGCTGTCTTTCCTCTTGTCTCCCCCTGCCTCTCTCCTGCTCCTTACCTAGTTCAGCCATGGACACGGTGGGGGAGGTGTCTCCATTGGTGAAGGAGCAGTAAGGGAAGAAGCCAGAGCCAGGGGCAAAGTCGCAGATGGGCTCCGGCTTGATGCCGTTGATGTCCAGGCCTGACTGGTCAGGAGATGGCTGGATGTCCAGGTAGAAGCTGCTGACTGCCGAGTCTGGTTTGCTGCCATCAGGGGTGTGACCATCCATGTAGCCGCTGAGGTCGTCATGGAGCTCTGTGAGGCCATTGGCTGAGAGGCCATAGCTAGGTGTGAGCGGCTCCGCCTCTCCAGGCTGCTGTTGGTGGTCACGCTGCTGCTGCTGCAGCCGGTGCTTCTGGACCTCAGCATACAGGCTGTCTCGCTGCTTCTTCGACATGCGGCCAAACTTCACCGCTGTGATTAGCAGGACAAAAGATATGTGAGATTCTAGTGAAACATCACAAACAAATTTTACTGAATTGCTAGTTTATGTTTGTTTTCTATATGTGGCACCTGAAGGTGTCTCTTCATAAGTTAAATAAGTTCCAGAAATATGTGATAATAACTCAGAATAATATGAAGTTAATGGGTGGATATTCAACTGCTTAAGAAATTATACATCCTTTCAAATGTGATTTCAATTTTACTGAGTCATTTTGTTAATTATATTGGTGAGTCCTAACATTTTACTCTCCAATAAGTAAAATAATCTTACCAGTGGGGTGGACTGCCAACACAAATAGACTTATTTCAATAAGAACCAAGTGCTATTTCAAAAATTTTAATATAGCAGTCTCGCTTACCCAGTCTTGTCTCAAGATACATGTCTAGAAAATGCCTGAAACAGTGGAATTGCTCAGGGAACAAGCTGAATTGATAAATTTGTGCTTCTTTGAAGAAAAACTAAATCTTGGCATTGGAGTCTGAGACAAAATGACTTGTTTAGACAACAAGGAAAATTATTATACATTAATTCCCTACTTGCTATAAATTGTATACAACATTCTTTGGTCATTTGTCAATTTGTGCCCTCCCTGACAACACAGTAACACACCTCTAATCTATGTTAAAGTCATTTGTTCCTATTAGACCAAACGACACCTGCAACTAGCATCATCCTCCATTCTCCACTAGACTGAGGTACAGTACAGTATACTTAGATAACACTGAGTAAAAAAAAAAGCAAATCTCCAAATTTTGGGAGGGATCAGTAATGACAGAGATTATCACAAAAATGAACAGCTTTATAAGTATAGAGGCAGGAGTGAGAAGTGAACAGCTTACCGGTCACTCAAACATGAGACAGGCTAAGTTGCTGCCTCCTGTTTCAAGGTTTCCAGACTAACAGTGGTGCTGAGAATGAGACTCCTTGGCCAGAGTTCTGTGGGCCTGGCAGTATGTCAGCCGGTCACAGTGCGTGTGTGTTTGTCTACGCACAGTGGAAAATGAGTAGAGCGATGCAGAGGAGGGTGCGGGCAGATGGGCTCTGGTGTGTTGAGTGAAGGCAAGAGTCACCTTCGTCTGTCCTGAGAGTGTGTGTATGTGCGTGTGAGTGTCTGTGTGTGTGTGTGTGTGTGTGGGTGTGTATGCATGTAAGAATGTGTGTGCCTATGCAAAGGCACTCATAAGTGCTAATGTACTTATGTGTTAATTCACATTAATGATTATGTATGCATGTAACTGAATTTATACAAAGTAGTGTGCATAAAGATGTGCCAGGTTCTATGTTCAGGTTTTCACTTGTCTGTATGCATTGTGTGTGTTTTACAAGAAAACAAATAAAAAAACATAATAGATATGCTCTGTCCTGATATAATCTTCTCAGCTCAGCCCAGTCTAGACCAGCATGGCGCAGCAGGAGCCCTCCAGCACACATCCCCACCTGTGTGCTCCCATTACTGCATCTCAGCTGCAGCAGCACTAATGACAACCTCTAACAACCTCCTATTTCATCAAACCGAGTTTCTATCACAGCAACAAATTAGTCTCACAGACAAAGCCCTCACCTTCCACTGGCAGACAATGAACATAGACTGACGTCTTGTGTTCATGTCACGATTTTCTTGGGATATGTCTGTTGTGTCTCTTTCAGAATAATGGCAGTCATTATCTGTGAGTGTGTGTGTGTTTTCTTTGTCTCTCCACTCAATATACAGCACCACATCAATATGGGGCAATGAATAAACAACCAAATAACAATAATGATAAACAGAAAGTAACACACACAGGTGTTAATGGCTAGTGAAAAACAGCTATGTGTTTAGTTGTTGCAATAGAGTTATGGTGTTGTTTTTTTACTATTTCAGGGGAAATACATCTGGCACATCTATTTTACTGATTTTCTCTGAAAAATTGCCAAATTTGTACCCAGGAGCAGGACATTTTACTGAGAAGTTGCATTTCCTGCCACAAGAAGATGCTGACCACCATAGTTTACAGTAAACTTCCTCTTGCTTATCGGTAAGTTTTTAAAATTTAACATTTTATCCAGTCTTCACTCATTCTTTTAAGAATTTAGATATAAATGGACAAATTCCTGGATAGCTTTTGTGATAAATAATGAGCCCTAAATATACACTATCAATAATTTCTTTCCCCTTTTGCTCGGCTTTCGTAGGGAGGTCAGAGTAGACAACAGCATCCCAATAGCAATGGTCCAAAGGCAATTCAGCAGAGCAGACTCGTGCCCACACAGGGGCTTGAACCTGTGCTCTTCACCTCTCCCTACTCACCATGCAACCCTGCTCTAGCCGCCCACCTCCTCCATCAAGCACTTACCATCTCGTGACATGCCCACTGCCAGGCACTTCTGAAGCCGGCAGTGCTGGCAGCGGTTGCGGCTGGTACGGTCGATCAGGCAGTTCTTCTGACGAGGGCAGGAGTAGGCTGCATTGCTCTGCTGACTCCTCCTAAAGAAGCCCTGCACAGGAAACGTACCATGGAAACACCTCGAGTTACTGGATTAATCACTGCGGGTGGAATCATGTTCTGGGACTGAAGGATCAATTCATGTCTTTTAGTGCTAACAAAATTCATTATTGATTGACAGTGATTTGCTGTATTCCCAGTGGGGATATTTTCATTTTACTTCTGCCAAACAGATTAGGTAATAACACTACTGTGATGGTATTGTCCTGGCTGTTACGCTCTAATATCTGGCATTCAAATAGCACTGTATTTCACCAGTGTGTACAGCATGAGGGTGATGTGTTTGGGCAGGAATGATAACAGTGGATGGTATTTTTCTTCAGTGGGGTTATTAGTGTTGATTAATGCAGCACTGGCATGTGCAGTGCTAAAGTATTGCGAATGTACACTGACTGGATTCCTCATCCTTTGACTTAATGAATTGATTCCAGCACATCATTAACATGCCCCACTCTACTGCTCCATACACATATGTCTTAATTAGCTGCTCATTGGCTGTTTAATTACAAGAAAACAGCTGACAGCTGCCAAGTTCCTTTATAATGGAAGCCATTATGGAAACAGGCTATAACTGCCAGTGACAAGCAGCACTCTTTAATAATGCTATGATTTATGGTCCAAACTTTTGTACTTGCACATATCATTAAAGGCCTCTCTGCCTTGGACTAATTAGCAATCATTAAAGATAGATTTCAGCAGTTTACTCTTTAGTGTTTTGGTCCTTCCAGCTCCTGTGTGAGGGAGAGGAGCACTGGGAAGAACAGCTAAAAGGAACCTCTCTCTCCCTCTCTTTCCCTCTCTCTCTCACACACACACACACACACACACACACACACACACGCGCGCACACACACACACACACACACACAGGAGCAAACAGCAAAGGTGCAGGCTGGCTGAGGAATGCTAATGATGTGCCTGGTGACAAGCACAGGGACAAGAATCCACTCTAAGCACAAAATTCTCCTCACTGTGAATGGCTGGTGCATTTGAAACAGTACAAAAGGCGGCTTCAATGGAAGCAACACTGTAGCAAACAGCCAACAATCTGCTATAATTCAAAGCACTCTCCTTTTGATCATTTTATTTCAAGAAGAACAGGCTGCAGCAGAAGCAAAAAAAATGTGAAAAGACATGTCCCTGGGAGGGAAAGGCAGAGCAAGGCAAAGGAATGACTTTGTCCTACTAATTGTGGTTTTCTGTGATGTCCTCTGTGGTGCTTGACCACTTTAACGATCATGTTCTGTGTGTTTACACTTCGCAGTCCCTCTCCAAATCATCGTAAAACTTCAGCAACATTTTCAAACGTTTTTTCCTAGCAAGCAACTTTCTTTACGTCCTCAATTTTCCCTGTCTTTCCCCTTCTCGGCTCTCCTGTACCTCACATACACACACTACTTCCCATGACACAAACAAGTTCAGTCTCTTGACGCTTACCTTACAGCCTTCACATGTTATCACGCCGTAATGGATGCCTGATGATTTGTCTCCACAGATCTTGCAGGGAATTATTTCGATTTGAGCTGCAGAGAAGAAAAGGAAATGAAAGAAATAATAAATAATAAAAAAAATCAACATTTTGCTGTCACAAGTCACTGTACAACACCCTCACCATGGATCCATGTTGGTACATGAAAGAGCACTGTGCTTCTAAAAACATCTCATCCGGTGGCTTTTGAATCCTCACTTCCCAGAGCATTAGCTGAATATTTACCGAGCTGTGTGTGTGTGTGTGTGTGTGTGTGTGTGTGTGTGTGTGTGTGAGAAGGGAAGGAGGCCATTTTAAGTCCTCACAAGCAGCCAATGTAAACATGGTGTCAATTTGCATCCTAAACACAACTTACATAAGGAAAAACCCAGCTATCCACAAACCCTAATACGCTACAGTAGTACTAATACTAGCCTGGTGCAATGAAAGGCTCTTTTAGCCACATGAGGACACATATTCACTGGTGGAAAACTTGACTTCATGAAGCCTCTTAAACTTCAAAACCATAAAAACCTCAGGAGTACATCCACTGCGGCCACAAAGAATCATAACATGGGTTTGGCTGTGGTGTTGTGCTGTTGACAGGCCTGTGATTCACCCGCCATAAAGGACAAAAGCACAGAGAGGACAGGCCTCATCCATCGTTGGCCCTTCTCTTCAGGAGCAGACCACAGGGCAACGCAAGAGAACAGACAGAACACACAGACATCAGAGACACAGAACTCCCAGCTCGTCCTACTGCTCTCAGCTTTATCACTGCAGCCACTGATGCTGCATCCCTCTCCACCTCCACCTCCCCCCTCTGTCTTCCCCCTGTTCTCTCTTCCTCCAGTGATCTCTATCTCACAGCCCTCCTCCACATCTTCAACATCTCAGTCCCACCATCCCAACAGTGCACTGCAGCGCCAGACGAACTCCGCTATCTGATCTAAATCGAGGAAAGATCGCCGCGGGATATTTTCTCACGATGTAATGGTTTTCTCCAACCAGCCATGCAACCAACCAATCAGAGCACACTGAGCTATTGCAACACAAGTCTATACTAATTAGGAATATTATAATTTTGCCTTAATGAGATGCAATAAAAATTATAATAATTAAAAAAGTGGTGGTACATTCTATGTCAAAGTGTTACATCAGCCTCTCCCCTCTAGCCAGGCCTCACTGTCTACTATGAAGCCCCGTGCCTCCTCCCAAGACTAGAAGCTTCAAATATCCCTTGTACACCTTAACAACCAACCTCTTTAAACTTGTTTGATCACATCAAAAGTACTTTTGCTGGGGTTCAATCCAGAGATCTCTGCCCATTTTAATCATCTGCCTAGGAGCTTGTAATGTGTCATGTGGATAATGTCCTTGTCCCTGAGGCATGCCCGTGAGAGGCCCTTAACACAGAGCCTCTAATCCACTAACCCCGGAGCAACACTCCATTCATTCAGGAATCTGTGTCTGTTCTCCTCGCGCTGCTGGAGTCAACAAGACTGGCCATGTTTACATGGAATTAGCCTACATTTTAGTAAAATTAACAAAAGGAAGTGGTGGAACATGCACAATTAATTCTCCTCCAGACAACACCTCCTGTGATTTGTGATTCTCACATACAATAGAGGGCAGTGCACCTCGTCGGCCCGGATTAGAGTGAAATCCAGGCAGGAGGCGGGCTTTCCCAACCTTACTGAGAGGGTTAATTTATAATTAATCTTTTCCTTACTGTGCACAGTTGCTTGTTATTTTGGTTAGGTCTATCTCTGTATGAGTGCACTCTATTGTTTGTTTTTGTGTTCTCCCTGCATGAGCATTAGCAGTGCAGTGTGTTTCAACTCCTTTAGCATTTTCAGCCTCATTACTTACATAATTTGTTCTGACATGCACTCACAACAACTGAAGCGTGCTGTAATTATGACTAGCTGTGGTTATGGCAAACTAAAGGTTGTAGTGACAGGCCCTAGCCATTGGGTGGCAGTGCAGGGCTGTGGCCATGGTTGTCTTGCTAAGTTAAGCCAAGCTTCCACCCACCCTATCCAGCCCACAGGCTTTTGGCTCTGAGCTGCAGCCTCTGAGAGCTCCAGGCTTAGGCTGCTGCTGGCTTCCCCACCCCCACAGCATAGCTGTAAGATGCCTTCATCTCTCCTGAAGAAGCGGAGCTGGCTGGGCACTCGCTCAGGCCTGACAGAGGCTGTGCCACATCAGGTGAAAGCAGTGGGAGTAGAGACGCGGGGGTGCCAGGCTGGGCAGGGCATACATATACACAAGCATGCCTCAAAAAGCCCTATCTGCAGCAGGAAGGCCCTGAGTACACACAGCCTCACCAGCTAACACCCTCTCACTTCACCGCTGCACAAGCCCCTGGATGCTCAGTGCACTCAACAGTAAAAAGGGTTTGTCTCTGGACTGGCTGTAGTTTCTTGTATGAGAAAAGACCTCAGTCTGAACATATAGTTCTTTCCACACTGGGATAAGCAGCTTTCAAAAACATGTGGAGAGGGGGGTCAAGGAGAATAAATACAGAGCGATGACACAATGGAGATCAAATACACCATGAAGTCACCTACATCATCAGCCTAAGTCAATATTTGTATATCTCTATGACTGTGCAAGTTGTTCTTTTGAGTGACTGGTCATGGGGCCCCTAAGCTACACTTCAGACACTGAGGATGATTTGAACTGAATTCACACAGGGGAGTCAATCAAACAAAAAGGCCTGCGCTTATAAGCACTCCCAATCTGGCAGTCAATATCTATTGACATGAGCTGCGGTGTTAACTGCCTCTTGGTGTGAAACAGGCAGCTGCTGGCTCGCTTGAGCTTGACCAGCGGAGTGCCACTGATCCCATTCACTGCGCCTGCCTGCCTCCCTGCCTGCCTCCCTGCCTGCCCGTTTCCCTGCCAGCCAGCCCTGCCTGCTCTGTTTACAACATCAAAGCCAGGCACAGTTAGACGGGCAGCCATGCTAAAGCCCATCCCAGCAGCCTGCCGCTCCTCACAGCACTGTGAGATGGCCTCTGCACACAGGCCACTTCAAAGACACGTGCTGAGATGCCAAGATTATGTGTGGATCACACTGTAGCACAATCACACTACGCACCTAACCATAAGGGCCGGACAGCGGCTCAAGACTGGTTTCCTGTCTGCGGCATTGCAGCCTGTCGTGGGTGTCTCAGACAATGGGCATGGCAGAGAGAGGAGACAGTGAAGCCGAATGCTAAAGCTTGTTCTTTGTCTGTCTGTGGTTGAGCAGTTCAAGGACACTGATTCATCACACTAGCAGGCCCTTTGAGGGGATGACGTGTCACTCAGAGCACATGTACAATAGGGCAGCGAGGCCTCTGCATGTTCACCCAGTGCCCTTCACTGTCTTCTCCACAGCCCTGAGATCAACCAACTGCTAAACCTACACTACATTATCAAAGACCTGTAAACTCACAGTCAAATGTGAACACCCCGAACAATTGTTATTTTTAAGCACTGAATAGACAGATGTTGTCAGACAGGGAAACGTCCTCTGTATACAGTGTAAATGTAGTATTGCAGTACAATTAGCATGCACTGAAGACCATCTTTTTAGATAAAAACAAACATTTTATTTAGTTCCGGTAATTATTCTTAAATTTACTTTTTAGAATTATATAGTTAAAATTTTCAATGTGGCATGCTGGTAACATGCACAAAATAAAACTGAAAATATTACAGGCTTGCAAACATGGAAAATAACTAGTTAAAATCTCTTGGCTGTTCCCACTGAACCCTTGGACTACTGACATAACGTTGAAGGATTAAGATTATCCCTTACATTACAGACCCATGCCCAGGCCACCGTCATAATGCTGAGAGCTTAACTCATTACTCGATTGGACCATTAAATCATTTTCTCATGGCCTGATGATTCATGATGGATGTGCACAATAAATGAGGTCTGAAATCAAGGCTTCTATACTGTTGGGTATATGCAGATCTTCTGTTCACTGGCTCATTTACAATGCACAATCATTCCAAAAAGAAAACCACGTGGAGCAGTTGGAGGAAGAACAGATTTGCTTCTCTGTGCATAGTGGTGTGTGAGTGAGCGAGTATATAGTACGTGTGTATCGGTCATGTTGTGTTGACAGCTGTCAATGACAGAGTGACGCAAGCCAGTGGGCTCCTGTCAGAGATTATGTAAGAAACTGGACAGGGCACAGCATTATGAACAGATCAACAATTCCTCTCCCATCAGGCAAACTGTCTTAATACATTCTCCTCTTAGAATATTTTGCAATAAAAGCTTATAAGGATCACATGTCTGTTCTCTGGGCTGCACTCAGAACAGAGAATTTACACATTATCAACATACAAACACCTGGGGCACTGAACTGTCTGGCAAATGTGTACTAAGCAGTGTTCCTCCATCATTATGTGCAGCTATTCATTTTGCCACATGAACTTCCCATTTGGCGGTGGAGATCAGCTGTCGGTTGATAAACAGTCTTCTCTAAACAGATACCCACGACAGTCAGATCTAGCTGTAGAGAGACGACAGCCTAACAAGAGCTGGAATCAGAATTCTGCCTCTTTTCATCTGCCAGGGCTCTGCTGTCATGTGAAGTCGCACAACACAATACTTTTTTTATTCCCATTTATGCAGCAGAAGAAAGGTTATTTGAATGTCAGCGGCAAAGGACAGTCGTGGCACGGAACACAGGCTGAATAGTATAAATGTGTTATTTGTTTAGGGATCGGAGGTGGCTGGCATATTACCATAGAGCTGTTCTAATGGTATTTGCTGGGTTGTTGCACAAAGAAAGCACATAGCGCTCTACAGAAATTCACCTGCAGACCAAAACTCTATATCATCAGCTTCCATTCAACCTATAAACATGCTGAAGTCATCAAAAATATTCGGACCAGAGGGATTAGAGCAAGGAAAGCCATAATTGACACATTTTGATGTCTCTATGCTGCGTCTTGCTAATTCCCCCCCATTCATTTAGCTGCATAAGCTGTGATCCCCCTTCACTAGAGACCAGCTATATTTGAAGATATATTTCCGTTTCAAAAGATGGGCTCTTTAAGCCTTTCCCTGTTATTCCTTCATAGCAGTGCAGTGACTTTGCTAAAGCTCAGGTCTGGACCATCGCCCTGGGCCGCTTTTTAGATGAACTCATGCGTACATCTCTGTGTTTGTTTGTGTGTGAGGCCTATTAATATTTCAACACTGCCCAACTCCAGATGCCTGTACAACACAGCAGTGCTTCTCTCTTCATGTCTCTCCCTGTATTTACTTGACTGTTTTATTGAAGTGCATTCTGACACCCTCTATGAGGGGGAGCCGGAGAGAGAAAGATGTATTCCCAAACGGCAGCGCAAGACATCTCTCTCCATGTCTCTTTCTCCACCAGCGTAACAGTAATTTGGGCACTAATTTATGTGTTGTTGTGGCAAAGATTGACGAGCTTCCTGACTGAGAGTCTGAACGCCTGCACTCTAGGGGAAACAACAAAAGCCTGGGTTTACCGAGCAGACGAGCACCATGAAGGGTAGCATGTGTGCGGCGCTCTTCTCCCCTCCCTTGTCTGCCCCACCTGAGCTCAAATCTCTCTCCCCATCACTCCTTACCTCCCTCTATCCATCTTCCCCCACCTATCCCCTTCTTGTCTGTGACTGCAGTGACAAGTGAAGTTGTGCCTGGGTGCTGGGGACCGGAGGGCACGCCCCTTCTGTTTGTGTGAGCGTGTGCGTGCGGGTGTACATGTGTGCCAGGAGGGAGAAAGGCTCACACTGTTTACTCTAATGGCAAAATACAATCTGTAGACAGCACTCACTTATGCATTCTACCAGCCCCTAGTTAGTAATAGAGAGCCATGAAAGTTGAATAAAAAATCTGTGTTGCAAATTTTTACATGTTTTGTCTAACTATTTAGATCATTTGGTTTCTACCCTAAATTCAAATGTGATACACCCACTATTATAATGACATGCATTTTTGAAGGGAAATATAACATTGTAAGTCTGAGTCAGAGTTGCTTGTGCATTGTTTTTTTACTCATGCACTGTGCAGCAAGGCATTGGGATGCACCAAAACTCAAAATCACTGAGGCTGAAATCACATAGGACTGACTGATTGACTGGTGCAGGAGCTGCTGTTTGAATTCTAAGATTTTAGCTGTCGGATCATGTGACGCTTCTGAACCTTTTAGTCTGACCACTTGAACTAAGCTGGCAATGGTTAAAGCCTCGATTGTGGTACAGTGCCTTGGTTAAGCACCTCTCAGCCCCCAATCTCCCTACAGGGATGACAGCCTAGTAGGTTCCTTTAGAAAAACATTGAATATATAAATAATGAATCCCTCAAAACATCCACTGCAATTACACGCAGAAACCTTTACATAACAACAAAGAGCCTTGTTCCATTGCACCAGGGAATTTGCTACTGCCACATTGTCCAACTTCCTTCCTCCTGTAATTGCTGTATTAGTATGCATTTCTGTAAGATAAATTCTGTTGTGGGTTTTTGAATAAGAAATATCTACTGTTTCACACAAAGAA
Source organism: Micropterus salmoides (assembly GCF_014851395.1). Classification (NCBI taxonomy): domain Eukaryota; kingdom Metazoa; phylum Chordata; class Actinopteri; order Centrarchiformes; family Centrarchidae; genus Micropterus; species Micropterus salmoides. The sequence goes on from NW_024044570.1 coordinate 18,066,182, forward strand.
ATCAAAACGCACATCAATACAACTTCCTGTGTGGTGTTTTTGCGTTTGCATTTTAGTCAAAGTGCATATTTGAGTGCCTCAGTTATGCATACTGGGGGGAGCAGTAGAGGTGTGAGGGTAAAAAGAAGAGGGAGACTGGAGGTCCAGTCTCATGCTGCTGCTCAGGGTCAGTGGGTCAGAGGCACGCCGCCAGAACACACATGGAGAGCAGGCTGAATAGTTCAGCTGACAGTAATTGTCCCTCTGTGGTCTCCTTAGGAAAACATGTTTCCAGACAACGCAGACTGGCTGCATGGGCCAGATAGTAATCATGATCTTGATTGGCTCCATCGAAGAGGGAAGCTCAGCATAAGCCTCCAGTTATGGCGCGAGTCAGTATTTCCACTGGAGCTGACATCAGCTGAAGCCAGCTCTACGTGGGGATGCAGCACATGTGTTAATAGATCAAGCGGTGAGCTTTATTCCAAAACATTTTAAATCAATTTTTTGTGAGGAAAAAAAATATCATGACAGCAATGTCACAATGCAATCTCTACAAATAAGAAAATAAGGAGCATCCGCAGGGTAAACGTGTGTCAATTAACAGTTTTCCTTTAAAAATGGTAATACTTTGAATTTTCCTATATTATAGTGTTTGAGTTAACGTGTAAGATACACTTACATATAACAATACAGATGTATTATGCTATATCAGTTAGCTCCTGCTTCACATCCAGGTGTTCTTTGCCCGCAGCCTGTCAATTTATAATATATAAGCACCTCATCCTGACTTATTCCCTTATAATGGATACCAGATTGTGGGAAGACACTAGAAATTCACCAGCGCTGTTACATTATATTGATATATATTTTATTTTTTGAATGCTTTTTAATCATTCCTTGTACTGGAAATGCCCATCTTCACAAAAGAACAGAAATGTTTTACCCCACCACCCATGGTGAAATAAGCAGTTTACATAGATCTTTTTCATGTGCCGTGGTTTTGTGAATTAGAGATAATATAAAATTTTTATCATAATTTTAATGACATGTTTGCCTGAAGAAGGATAAAAGCGTTGCCTACATAAATGTATCATAATGCAATGTTTGTTCTGACTAGACTGCCAGATGTGTCTGCTGCTGGTGCTGTGTAGGCAGTGGACAAAAACAACTGCTCCTGGAATAGCCAAGATAAAAGAATATGTTCTCACCGTCTGATGACAATGTGCTTAAGTCAGTAGCAAAATTACAAAGTCAATCGCTCAAAACATGTGCAAGTCTGTCAACCTTTAATGAAATCTGGAAAGTTATTGTCTGCCAGGTTTATAAAGGTGCCACACAGCACTTCTGTTACCCAACAGTTTTTACAGCAGGGCTGACTTTTTTACAGGACCTCTGCCATTCGGCTTGAAGGTCTTGGGTTTTCATCAGCCGAAAAAGAGCAGGCAAGGACAGGGAAGATGAATGACATCAATGGCCAGCCGATACTTCCAGGGACGTGTGATTGAGACAAATGAGCCTTGTTACATTAGCTGGGATACTGAATCCTGCTGCTCAAAGATCCAGAGCTTGATAGAACTGAAACTAGAGGCACCTAACCTTTCCACAGATCAGCGATGTCATGAGGCCCCAGAAGAAGAGCTTTCTCAAAGAGCCTGCTTCACTGGGCTCGCTCCTTGTTTTTACCTGGACCTCTATTTGGTCCTCCTCATGTGAGCCCTAATTTATGTGCAACTACACACACACACTCAGCACTACAATTTCGCCTTCAAAGATTTTCTAAGCCCTCTCTTCCAGGTGTAGAGAGCAAATTATAAAGTGAGACAGAGTCATTATCTAATCCATATAGTGCCTTTGGCTATTAGTGTCTTAATAAGTGACTGCAAACACTTCCATTCCATCATTCAGCTCCAATGCTACTAAATGTTCAAAATGATTAAACTGAAATGTTATGATTGCGGCCATGTAAAATATTTACTTGTGATGAAATCTGCAAGGCATTTTAAAAATCAATTTGTTTATTTCATTTTGTTCCTGGCAGTATCACGGCCATGATAAGTAGACCGAGGCGATGAATGTCAATGGCTTGAGTGTCAGTACACTGCTATGTCACTTTATCAGCAACCATGTACGTGATATACGTTATATTTGATGGGCTTGCAGTAAATTACATGTTTATATATTATATAGTTATAGCTATATACAGTACAGGTTGCTGTGCAGTGAGTCCAACAGTGGATCTCCAAGTGTGTTAGTGATTCTAACATTTTTAAGTAAGCCTGCGTTATGCTCAGTGTCTCCTTGGGGTCATAAAATCCTGTTTTAAAACCTACGGGATTATCTCCAAAATGCATTGTCACTGAGTTTAAAAGACAGCAGTTTAGATTAGTTTCTAAAATGTTTCCTGTTTGGAAAAACATGGTTATCACGACATTTAATAGAAAAAAAACTACAATCATTTCTGCATTCACTGTGCAGGAGCTGCTAAGCAACTCTGTCGTTGTCTGTCTCTCGTCCTCACTCTCCTACAGTTGCGGCAAACCATGTGAAAGGCATTCCTAGACGACAGGGGTGCACGAGGAGTGTCTACTGCCACACAGAGTTCACGGACTGCTTACAGCATGTGAGGCACATTCCCCCTGCACTGCTGTTTTCACAGTCCTACAAACACTGGCCTGGTTTTGTTTAACATGGCAAGATTAAGCACCCATGCGCAAAGCATGCTTCCCTCCTTGCACACTTTGCTTAGAGTGGAAGGCCTGAGTGCTCGCTGCTACCTTTCGGTGAACCAGCTTCCATGACTGCTGGTGAATGCACCGTGGTGCTCTAATCCCAGGCAAATAAACAAGTGCCAAGATTAATGATTGCATAAACACATCCCAAAAGCCCTGGAATAACAATCAGTGCTTCAGCCTGCTCTGCTGCCATGCAAAGGCTCTTGGAGTCAGCTGACAGCCAGTATATCCATCTTTCCCTTCCTACTGCCTCACAACAGCCAGGAACTGTCTGTGCTTTGTTGCTTCATTAACGACAGGAGGCTGTCAATATTTTCCACATGAGAGTGGGTATTTGCAGCGCTGGACTAGGAACTTCTAACCCAGAGCAGGACATAGGGTCCTCCACAGTCCTTCAGCTCTTCACTTCTTCCTTCTTTTTGCTAACCAAGGCCACTACACAGCTTGTCTGGCCCTCTGCGCCTCACATAAAGTGCATATCTGTTTGACGTATTAATGAGGACAGCATGGATGGAACAAAGTGGAAATATCAATGCAGTTCTAATGTTGTGAAAAAGACAGTCAAGTACACATCTAGGAGTACATTAGAAGTGTGTGTATAGCAATATATCACAATCACAACAGACCAAACAAGGCCATTAAAATGACATTAGGAGCATGGATCGTCCTCTCATCCCTGGTTTGCGACTGTAAGACAAGCTCCTTTGTGGTGAGGGGAAAGTAGTGGAGACAGGGAGAGATAGAGAGTGAGAAAGAAGAGTGAGAGTGAGAGGGAGAGAGAGCACTGCAGCCCACTGGTCCAGGGCAGGGGAGCGTGGGATGTTCAGATGAAGTGGGAGGCCCCTCTCCAGGAGGTTGCTCCTCAGCATGAAGGCAGAGGCAGCACCCTGCCTAATGAGGGGTGAAGTGGAGCCCCCTGTGGGACCCCCTCGGGCACATTCATTAGGAGATGAAAAAGCGTTTCCCGCGGCAGAGCAAGTGCCTGCCTTGGCTCGGACATGTTTAATTTAGGGCCATATGAAGACACAAGGCCACACTGGCCAGGTCGGCTACTGTTGGTCAGGGGAATCAACAGCACACAGGTCCAGTGAGCCAGAGCTTGACTAAATGACTGTTTGCAGAAATTAATTGTTTTTTTTTCTCTAAAGGTTTAGGGTTTGATGTCACCTTTTAAGCTTACAACATTCAGATTATTAAAGGTCAAGTGCACTGATACTTCCAACTACGTATAAAACTTCTGTTGCAGACAGGCTATAATAGAGAAAATGTGGGGTTTATCACAAGTTTCATTCCCTTCAATGCATTGCATTTTGTTGCATCTTTACGGCTCCAGGCAAAAATAATAGATTCATTTAGCCAGTGGTGGTTTGTGGAAAGGAACCAAGGATTATGGTAATGCAGCACTGAATGCTGCAAGCAAAATACAGTAAAAGAGAAATTGCTGCAGTAAGAGACACAGGAAGAAAATCACAGAGGTTAATTTATATGATTGCACAAATCTGCATTATGCATCTTGAACATCTCATATTGTACAAGGTATACTGTTTGTAAAGACAATAGAAGAGACAGGGCTTCTTTTCTTTCACTGTATAAAGAAGGGCATTACAGGGTATCAAACTATGGTGATTCAAATGCATGTCCGCTTATCACAGCTGCTTATCCTTGTTCCTGATGAATCCTCACATTTATTAAGGCTGTCTTCTTGCCTTGTTAGATATGTATAACCAATCTCCTGTAATTAGCAACTGCTAACCTTTGGGGTGCTAATCCCCCATGAATTGTGGATTTGTACATCAAAGCCCACACTCTCCCATATAGCTGGTGCTTGAAATTACACTCGATTTGAAACCTGCAATTATTTGTATAGCATGGATGCAAACAGTCTCCTCTTTTATGTCTCTGAGAATCCCGTGGGTTTGCAGTAAAGAATCCTTAATCCACTCCAGTGGAATCCAAATATAGAGTTAACACTAGCTTTCCTAAAATTTAGATGCACAGCCAAGTGCCTGCTGTGCACGTAAAGTGGAGAAAGATTCTCTCTCTCTTTTTTTTTTTACAGTTAAAATTAGATTTCTTTATTGGCATAAATGCATCATATAAGAAGCAAGGGGGATTGCCCGGCTATGCTTTTAGTTGTGATCCTGTCCATTGAAAGTCAATGTTATAATCAATGGTCTTGTCCCTTTGTTTAATATAATCACATGTCCAGGGCTCTGTCAACAGGGTGAATGCTCTGCTGTTTAGAGTCTGCTGCAATTTGTACTCTCTCCCATTCAAGGCCAGGCTAAACCCATTGTGCAAGGAGGGTGAGATTATAGAGAGGCAAAACAAATGAGATAGCTTCCCACACACACACACAGGCGTGTGCGGGCATACACACGTATGATGCTTTTGTGGGGAGGATGCCTGAAGCATTTATTTTCTTTAATGAGAGACATGAGTCTCCATGCTGTGTCAGTGATGCACAGCATGGGAACAATAGGGTGGGCTTTAATTCCATCAATCTACTGCATTTATCCTTGTATCACATCAATACCTGTCAGTTAAGCTGGATGAGATAAATCATGTCAAGCAGACTGAGTCAGGGCCACACTGAGCTCAGTAAATATGCAGACTTAAAACTCATCTTAAAACTCGGGGGTGAATACGGTTACACGCAGTCAGTGACAAATTTGGAGCATGGGTCTTAAGCAAGGAAATACAAGAGATTACCGTGTGAGACAACATGACACAAAGATCATCCTTCCTGCACTTACTCTAGTAAGTGATTAAATAGCTATGAATTAACAATGATGTTGTTAGGTATTTAGAGGAAACACTATACCTTGGCTGTCACCTTAGCCTCCCATGGAAATCTCTTTACTTACCATACTGTAACAAGGATCTCACAGTTACACTTCTTTTACCATCTTAAATGGGAACTGACACCCCACCTCCCACACCCGACATAAAATGCATGTATAAATGGGAAAGGTGCTATTGAATGACACGGAAAACTTAACTGTGACAAGCAGAATCGGGATTCATACAGCTCATTATTGTGTGTTTATATGCATTATGTGTCTATGCGCATACCTAAACTCACTGTACAGCATGTGTGATTCTGCCTTTATATTTGTGAGCAGAGAAATACCAGGCGGCTGGATCTTGAAAAGTCCTTCTCCACATATGTGCAATAACATCAGATTTATCGTCAGATAAAAAAGTTACATATAAAACACTTAGAGGATTGGCTTTGAGCGATAGCAATAACCCTGCAGGCAGCCAAATTATGATTTATGTACTTTGGCTTGAGAGTGCATGGGGCAGTAATGTATATGTCTATGGTAGCTGGGCTTCTTATTGTAGCATAGGAGCAACTCTGTGAGAATACATTTGGTGTAAAATTGCTTCATCTGTTTACAATTCCATTTGGAGTTTATGAGAAAGACAGGCAAACACAGCCTGATATATTGCCCCTGTGTCATGGCATGGCAGGAGCATCCACACAAAGATTCATCTCTCAGTTAGAAGCCAAATGATACGTCTAATTTGCTGCGAGCACAGTTATTTTTAACCTCTCCAGCTGACAGATAATGGAGCTTGACTGTCAGCGCTGGTGTGTGTGAGCGTGTTAAAAGGTTGCAAACTCTTTTCAATTTACCATTCCCTTTGAGTGAATTAAAAAAATGTGCATTCCCATTAGTTCACCTGATTGACATTGCTTTCTCTTTTATCAAGGTGGTGGGGGGGGGGGGGCTTAAAAACAGTTGACTGAATGAAGATGGAGACTTCCAACAGCAATCTAAATTTGGTTTTCACATGTGCTGTCAATAACTACAATGCCTGGAAAACATCTCAGAAATCACACGGAAGTGGAGGTTTTTTTTTGTTGTTATTAATTGGACAATTTTTTTACTTTCCTAAATCTTGGGAGTTCTTTTGTGCAGCATGCTACGGTATCATCATGTACAAATCTGCAACTTTGCCTGCCCTCTACAAATGTTCCTTCATTATTCAATCTCCATTTGAGAAGGGGGAAAAAATGTGGATTTTAATCTTCGTAGCTTTTATTTCATTTAGGCATTTCTCTCTGATAAGAGAAAAATCTATGGTCCTTCTTGCCACTAACAGGAGAGCAGCAACATTGTTGAACTAATGCCAGTTACATAAGGCCAATGGAAACTGTTCTTAATCAATGAGCTGGCAGTGGACTGCAGGCTGGTGTCAGTGGTTTGGCTGATGTAATTTAGATGGACACCCCAGCCTCTTTTTATTAAACATAGGTGTAAATCATTACACCTTCATTGTTAAGGGACATCAGACATTTTTAACAGGCAGCACTGGTTAGACTGCACTAACATCACAATGTAATAGGAAAACATCATGTCTTCAAGCATGGAAACATCCAAATAACTTCACAAATGGTTGGACGTGTGAAGTGGCACAGAGACATGGACAGAATATAACAAGTCATGTCAGTCTAGTTTAACAGGCTTTACATCCAACATACCCTCTCTATATATTTTAAAGTATTTTATGGAATAAGAATAACAAATCAGTCATACACCCAAATAATGTATTACTGTAATGTACTGTAATGTTTTATAGTATGAACTTTAACTCATAACAAATGGCAGGAGGAAAACCACTGCCTCACACAGCAATCTCATTTTTCTACTGTAAATAGTATTCCAGTGAGTGACTACATTTCCACTGTCCCAATGACCAGCTGACCTCTTCACAGCACGTTATGTGAGAGAAGTGAGGGGGACATGCAGGGAGGTCTGTTCACTTCGACCACCCCAGCAGAGGCAGCCGGCTGCCTGTTTCCTGCCTGCCTTTGTGTATCATAGTGCTCTTAAAAAAGATATAGTACGCTCTCAGTAGGCAGTGACACTTCACATTGACCAGGTCCGACTTCAGCTCTAAGGTAATTCGAGATACAAACCACACTCATGGCACAATCCCAGCAGCTCTCAGCTCTCTGCTTACATGACCAGATCAGAGCTCAAGTGAACTGTTATAGAATAGTTCCTGACCTCAGTGTTAAACTATAAGCTGTGGTTGTTATTGCCTTTAAATCTCCCTGCTAGGTGTTGTACCACAGCTAAAAACTGCTACAGTATGAGAGAAAATAAATTCTGTTGTTCAGCAATTGTGGTGCCCTGTAACATGGCAAAATAACTGGTTTAAAAACATCATATCAGTATGTTGTCTAAGATTCACTTAATTTGGTGTGAAATGACAACTTTAACTTCAGTCATATATTACCTTGTTATTTTGAGGCACAAATTAAAAAATCATGTGCTGTGCTTGGAAGTGCTCCAAAATAAAACGGGATCATCCTTTTCTTTCAAAATATGCATGCTTATCAAAACAGAATTTTTGCAAATAGGCTGATCCAGTACAATGCTGTTCTTGCTCAAAAAACCTGCTGAAAAAGCCTTTATGCATTCTAACCAAGCACTCACACTTCATGCTGTAGCAAGTGAGCTGCCACTGTATTGTTAATATGTTTCCATATTGGCATTGTCTCCTGCTTCACTTCAGGCAGCTAAGGTTCATATACAGGTGCCAATAGCAGTGCTCTTTAAGGGTTACATAAGCAGCAGCTAATGCTGCTGGGTCAGTATTTGGGATCTAAGCCTGGGAGGAAACATGATCACCACAACAACGTTGTACATGTTGCCCTGGCCTGGCAGGAAACACAACACGCTTTATGAATCGAAACAAATCACATACAGTGGTGACTAGCAGGAAGAATGATTTCTCTCTCTCTGCCTTCTTGACACACTAGATTCGTTTCTCTGCCTGTTCAGTTGGCACAAACATCACCCCGTTACAAAAGAACATAAGGCTTGGGGAATTTTCTAGAAAACCCGTTGCAATTCTCCTCCATGCTACTTAAATTACAGAAGAGGTCACAGCAGGGGACTTCGGAACACTGCTACCAATCAACTGCTACAATTCTCCTGGTGTGTTTGTCAACATTGCTGCCTAGCGTAATTGGCATAATTGTCAGGTTAGAGCTCAGAACAAACTGGGCGTCCTCTTGGCGAGCGCGGGCTGTGTCATTAAGGGGACATGTTTCTGGAGGCGCTCCCGGGGACACATAACGTGCAAGCATGTTGGAGCGACAGCTCGCCTGATAAAATGGCTGCCTCTTATCTCTACTATGCATATGAAAGGCTTATGCCTTCTCCATGACAGATTCTACGCCTCATCACCATGGGATTTGCCCAGATACACCAGAACAGAAGCTGGGAGAAAAACAATGTATCACATGTATAGCCTCATCTTAACACTGTCAACTGATGTTGTGTATGTATCCTTGTGTGTATGTACACACATATGTGTGCTCACTTAAGAAAAATACAGTGTGAACATGAACACACCAAACAGATTCAGTGCTAGTTTGTTGTGGATAACAAAAATGTGTGTTTTTCACAGTGCACAATAACTCCCAGTTTACTGGCAGCACAGTGAACTTGGTACTCCCAGAGAAGCTTCAATTATCTTGATAATTTGTAGTGAACACTTGATATAATAATGATATAGTATCTATAATTACCACGATGAGGTGGGGTACAGTGTGCTGAAAAATAATCGTTTGTATCATCACCGCTGGGTAGCATCATTATTAATCTGACAGCACTCATAAAGCGCTTTGTTTGTTTTCTCTGATTGCTCTTTTACTACCAAAATAAACAACTTGGCTCCTTTGAGTTACAGCGGTATAATTTGCTGGAACAGCAAAGGCATTTATCTATAAATTTATTTTCAATTTGAGGTAAGCTGCAGTCATGAAAGCTAAATCACTACCAGGGAGAAGATTATTCTAATTACTAACCAGCTGTCGCACATGCTGCATGAGCACAGGATGTGTCAGAACACAGAGCAACCAGTAATCAGTTTCACAGAATCATTTGAGCACACATTTACATCTCGCACTAAATGTTAAACATGAAATTGTCTTCATTTGTATGGTAATGTTGTAAAACTAAAAGAAGCATATGCTATAATATGGCGTGACTGAATTTAGAAACACATTTTATGGTCAATTTGTGATGCAATCTCAAAAGCTGAGTGTTTATTCGCATCTGCCATAATCCTGATGGTATTTTAGTTTCTACTCTGATTATTCTGAAGGATATGTTGACCAACTGACAGCACTTAAATGTAATTCATATACAAATGTGGGCAAATTTTGTTTTAAAAAAGGAAAGCGAAAAGCGAGTTCAAAGGTATACTATGATTCAGCTACACAGTAAACTCACAGGCAAAGTAGAAGCATTTTCTCATGTATTTTCTGAGCTATATCTGAATTAGACCATAATGCTAGCATGGCTTGGTCTCTGGGGTTTTCTTTGCCATTTGCACTGCTAGCGCTGCAATCCCCCTGACAGGCCTGTTTACGACTGCTCTGCTATCAGAGGGCTGAGCGGAGCCAGGGACGAGCCTTCATTGGAGATTAAAGTGACCGTCACAAAGTCCAAAATCATCACTGCTTCCCACAGCAAGGCGAGACACTGAATGGGCTTAAGCCCATGCATCAACAACAACTCCATATCAGACGGATCCTCTGCTTTACACACACATTTCTTTTAAATTTCAATGTGCATTAATAAATGATGTTTGAAGACATTTTTGAAATAGGCTACAATCAATCTCTATACTGGCAAAAACTGTCATATTCATGGCTTCGTCACCAGAAAACAAGAGAAACAATTTGGCAAATACCATGCATTACATTACCTTCTAAAAACAGAAAAATGAGGACCTACTGCATCACATCAAGATCACATACAGTCTCTTTATCATTAGAGCTATCACACATGATTCCTTCTGATGGCAGAAGTTAGGCCAAGCTTCTCACATTTAATGGTAAAGTTTATCCATCTCCTGACTATTACTGGTAGGAATTAGCAAATACTATGAGAGAGAATATGTGCAGCTGCATGGAATTCCTGCGTTCTGACCATAACACTGACCATAACCACTCGAAATGTCATGTCTCTCTCTCCCAAAATAGGATTTACAGAGAGGAAGATGTTACTCCACTTTTATGCTGATAGTTTTTCCGTGGGGAAAACTCCCTGATTAGAGTTTAAATTCAGAAAACCTGTGAGTTCTTTTACACCTACACTGTAGGTAACAAAGAGCGATGCAACGTGTAACAATACTGCCCGGAAATAATGGCAGATGGAGGTTAAACAAAGCAACAAAGCCTTTATACACATTACGCACTCATTCCTCCTTCCATCAAAATTCTTGCTGTAACTCCAGAACAAAGCAGCTATTCTCAGAGGAACATGAAAGACAGACACCTGTCAATCACCGCTCCTCTGACTCCATATTTCTTGTGTCAGAGGCTGCAGGATGGAGAAATGTGCAATATTCTGATAATATTTCATGCAAACTAATGCAAGTCAGAACACTTCCCTGCTGGCCAGAAGGAGGGGAAATGAGAACAGGTAATTATCGGATTGCCTCAAGGCAAGAAATGATAGAGATTGCAGCGAACGGGGATATTTAGCCCTGCTAATGAAGGCCCATGTTTGGGAGCACTAGGAAGAGGGAGCAGAGGAAAGCTAGGCTGTGGCTCAGCAGGAGGCAGAGCCTGATAAGACCATCTTACATAATGGTCACATCCAGGCTTGGCTCGCTGTTTGGACTAAGGTTCCCTGTCCCTTACGTTCTCTTCCATCCACTCTGCATGGCGGGCCAAGGGAGCCTAACATTGCCTGGGTATTCCATTTCCCTAAACATTACCATTTAATATGTTAATCTACACCACGTAGTAACATTTACAATGTTGAAGACAGGGGGTTGGGCCTGTTTACTGATGCACAGACTACTGCAGAGTGTTAAACCGAATAGAGCTTCTAATGGTAAATGTATCGAGATTAATTATATTCACTGAGGAGAAACAAAGACTTGAGTTATTTGAGTGAAAGACCCTCCCCACACACACACACACTTGGCCTGGTCTATTTAACCTATTGAAGGCTTTACGTTTGCCCATCTCAACAACCTTCCATAAAGTGCTGAAAAATAAAAAGCGATTGCTTGTTTTGTATATGCAGCACTTCCCCCGGACGGATATGAAAGTTTAATCATGGCATTAGGATTCACAGGCATTCCCTTGCCAGACCTGCTTGCAGACATCAGAATTGCTAATTCGCTGGTTTGCCCAAGAAGGGCTGGCTGGTGGGTGAGGAGGGGATGAATGGAAACAGGAGTCTGATTTGTCCAGATAACCTTGAACCCCAACGCTCAGCTTCCCGTGGATGTACGGAGCTCAATCAGTCCCTCTTTATCATGTTGATCTGAGCCGCTGTCCAGTGCAACGGCCGGCACAGCGCTGCACTCGGTCTTACCTGACTACTTTGAGAGTATGTCATTAGCCAAAATCATTTCCTGCTCGCTTTCCTGCCTGTTCTGACACAGCCATTAACTTGCACTGAAATGTCATGAATGAATAAATACAGCAAAATAATTGCCTTCAAAGGCAATCTTGGCTCTGCAGTAAGTCCCGATCAGATATCAACATTAAGCCAAAACAAAGCCTTTGACAAAAATCACAGTAATTGTGACTCGGTTTCTAATCTGAATAATTAATTCCTATTGCTTATGATGAGTGGTCCACCGGAGGCAATGACATGATAAATAAGAAAGGTCCTGACAGGGTTATGAGTCAGCAGAGATGTGAAATTCAAATTGGCCAGGCTAAGCAGTTTGGAGCTGATGATGATTTGAGAAGACTCACTGGTCAGCCCTACAGTACAGCACAAAAGCCCTGGGCTGAAAGATGGTGGAGTTACTCATGGGTACAGGTGCTTTATCAGCAGGCTACATGTGAGGGATGAAGCAGTAATCATTGTAAGCTTCATCGAATGATACGCTGTACTCTCTGTGTTACAGTAAATTAAGAAATATCTTCATCCAAGCTAAGCTTCCCATTACTCTTTTTCTAAATAAATAAAACAAGTCGTTATGGTTAGCTTCGTCTGAGCGCACTGTGGGTGGAATAGCTGCTCGTGTGCCGTTCCGACTCCACCGTGAGCACTGGACTCGCGCTATTTACAAAATTAAAGTGGAGATCTATCATTGGCAGGGGGAGATGAAACAGCAGGAGCAGAACTCTCACTGTTTTCTGTCACAGCCTCAGCTGTGTGCACACACTCTCCTTGCACACTGCCATCTTTCACTCAGCCAGGCACTTGCCTCCTCGCCCACTGCGCCCACCAGGCCCGGGCAGCACATGCTACTGCCAAACATCCATTTACTCCCCGCAGGACTCCCGCGTATCTGAAGTGGGCCTGTCATTGAGACCTGTTTGGATTTTACTGCACTGTATGCCTGGTGCATAGGTGAATGTCTGTTATTTGGTCAGCTACACACCATGCACATAATTAAAAGCCTCGTTTAAAATCAGCTTTGATAATTTCTCCGGTAACACCTTGTCAAGCTGACCGTCTAGACTCGATAGAGGGTGGTAATTGCATCCCTGTGGAGAGGCCAGCAGCCTGCAATGGGTATGTGTGGAATTATTGTACCACACATGCCCACTGGATTCAGCTAGTGAGTGCTGAAAAACACACACACACACACAAAACCCACAATACACAGTAACTGTGTATCTTCGATTCTTTGTGTACTTATGTGTTCATAAGGTCAAGCTGTGTGAGCAAACATACAAACATTAATTGGCTAATATGAGCAGCATGACCTGATGACCAGAGACATGTTTTCTCAACAAAGAATCCCACCTCCAACATCTTAGCCCAGAGGCAAGTTTAATGCTTACCTGCAGATGCTGCCTTTGTCTTTGAAGTGGAGCGATGGATGCAGCAGAACAGATGGAGATGTTGGATGCTTTCAGGAATTATTAATGACACGCTATGATCCCAAATGACCTTCAGCAAATAGTCTCCCAGCACTGGAGTACACATGCATCTCTGCACATCCATATTGTATTTAGACAACACACCTGGGTCAATGGAGGAACACTGAGCCATCATTACTGTACTTCAAGCTCTAATCCAGTCAGGGAAGTTTTCTTTTTCACTCAAAGGCAACACAGAAGCATCTGATCACATGAAACAATCATATATTTCAGGAATAGTTGTGAAAATTATGAAGCAAACACACTAATTCCGTAAATCCCAATTTGTTTTTCCCACAATGGGAACCATACACTGGAATTAATCTGCAGAAAGCCTTTCCTGTAGTTTTAAAAATAAACCCTTCATCATTGGCTTTTGTGATTGCTCAAAGGATATACTATTGTGAAATCAAATGTATCATACAAACATATATTAGTTATAGCAAAAAACAATCGGTTGCATATGGATAATGTTTGGTTTACATTACATACGGAACATACTCTGGATTTTCTCTGACAGAAACTGAGCAGCTGAAATACACCACCCCAGCTTTTCCCTTTTATGTGATAGAACTGTCTAAAAAATAGTTTCTGGAAAATAAAAAGCTTCACAATGCTGGAATCTTCTGGATTTTTTTCTGAACCAAAACAAACACATGGATATATATCTAATTTCTGATTTACAGGACCATCTGATATAAGAGTGTAGGACAAGTAGTTCAGGATTATAGTTCTCTACCTCTTAAAAAATTACATGAAATGAGAAAATAATTTGTTAGGACTTACAATACACAAATGTTAACACTATTTCACATCCTCTGAAAGTGGGCTGCGCCTATCAGGATGGTCATTTAATTTGTGCTTCCAAATACGCACAGTGAGCATGTGATTTACAGGGCAGCTACTAATTATTCAATCAGCAATTGAGGCTGTCCTCCAGGCACATTTATGTAGTAACATTATTTACAATGGTTGCAATTTAAGTCTGAAGCTATCTACATATGATCACACACAAATTGAGTTTTACTTTAGAAAAAGCCAATATATTGAAATTTTCAGCACCACTACTTTGGGTGTTGAGTGCCATTTACAGTATACTTTACACCACACCACTACACTAAAAATCACTTTTACTTTAACACCATTACTCATTGACCTTTCACAGTGAAACCAATCAGACTGCAGCTGACCAAGAGGCTTACACATGGAGAAAGTGTGCTGTTCCCAGTGATATAATAGTATACTTAAATAGGTGTGTTCTGCATGAATTTAACAGTTCTTGTTAATAATTATTTATTATTATCATCCCTAAACTGACTTTGCGTCCAACCCACCAGTGAGTCCTGCACAATCTGCTAACTATGTGTAGCCGGAGAAAGTAATTTCTCAGAAGATAAAGCAGGTTCGATCACCAGCTCCTACAGTCCATATGCAAGTGCCCGATAGTCAGGCAAGCACCTTGCATAGGAGCCACTGCCATCGCTGTGTGACTGTGTGTGTGAATGTGTCAATAAGAGGCAAATTGTAACACGCTATGGACAAAAGTGCGATATAAATGCAAGCCATTTAACATTTAATGGGAAAACAAATATACTGTATTACTTCATGAAGTGATTGCTTCAGATAACATTTTTTACTGCACACTTTCTCTGTTCAGTTTTATTTTACTTGAGCTCTCTTGCATATCCTTTTAACGGTGAACTTACGATATATATTTCCTTACGTTTTGCCTCAAAGGCACACAAAGCTTGGTATGTAGGTATGTATTTCTTGTGTAATTTTCTAAGCCATTTTCTGTGAACATCAACTGCAAACTCAGAACCTAACTGAAGCTGCAGTGCTGCAACATATAACAGCAAAGTGAATGTTTTATACCTGTTTGGGTTTAATTGGGGTTATAAAGTTCCTATATTTACAGGGAATTGTGGGCTATTAAGATGAGCCAACAGTGCCCTGCAACGTTTGTACAGTATATACAAGGTCTGCAGCCTTCAGTTTCCAGAGAATAAATATTGTGGTGGTGCTCTCACAAGACACTGCATGTCTTCAAAGAGCTACATCTAAGGGAGGAATTGATCAGACACTTTTTCTCACACTCGGTAAGAGCAGAAAGGAATAAATTATTTGGACGGTGTCTATCTCCTTATATACCACGGCCTCTGATTAATTACCTTAGGGCCTGCTAATGAGAATGTGAAATGAATACAATGTTAATCTACTATGTATACCATGTTTACTCAAGTTTGCTGAGGCTCAAGAAAAAAAAAACCAAAATCCCTCATGTATAAATTATACAGTAATAATACCACATCAAGAGAAAGGGGGGGGGGGATACAAGCTGAGATCAAAGCAGAAAGGGCCGATGTAATAATGTGTCAAAAGATAAAAAAACAACTTCCTTACCCACTCAATTGGGCAAGGTATGTCAAACGTACAGTAGTTTTACTCTGATCATCCTCAATTTGAGGAAAATCTGCTTTACCTATCTCCCATTATGCCTTTGCTTGTTTCCCCTCTTACCTTTAGTTTATCTGCAGAGACAGCTAATCTGATCCAGAACAATGAGGCTGATAAGAGTACACGATGAGAAGAAATGTTGGAACTTGTCTGTGCTTTATGTAACAACGAAATGTCAGTGGAAATAAAACCTAAGCATGAGGATCCTAAGGCTTAGATTTGACCAGTGGCAGCAATTTCTTCCCTATGAAAATATAATGTTACTGAAATACACTGTAGCGTGCAATAGATATTTGCATAAATGTGTATACATACATACAATCATTTAATGTTGTATACACATAAAGATCTCTTGCTTCATACAAACAAATGATAGCCTCCAAGAAGCACAAACACACAAAGTCTGGGAGGAGCTTCCCACCCATCACTTCTCAGACACTGTGGTTTAGACTCTCACATGGCTTGTGTTTGGTGTCTTTTATCACAGCATTGTAACTCTGTAAAACATTTTATTTACACAAGGAAGTAGAGCTCAGACAATGGCCATTTGTTTACTGGGACTGATGGTGTCACATTTGGAACTCCATTAGCTTTACTATTGACTGCAGATCCAGGCAAGTTACCACAATATAAGCTTTCAAACACAAATACACAGGAGCAAATGACAGTTTTCTTCCTCCGTTTATTCGTTTTATTATTATATGGGTCTGTCTTTGAGCCTTGGTATAAGCGAATAGTATTGCTGTTAATATTTTTGTCTTAACTGAACATTATGGACTAAATAGACTGCATTTTCAATGGGAATCTAAACATTTAAACAATAAGCAGTAGGACTGGGGGTGATGTGTTTGACAGTGGGACATCATTAGCAGTGGGCTGTTTAGCTTTGATGGTAATTGAGAATGCTCTGTTTGGGCAGATTCCTCCTCTGTTGCCCCAAGCCACACATTAAAGGCATTAAAACAGCCATCAGCACAGTAGGAACAGGACTGTCTTGCTCTCGCCTCCAACTATTGACAAAAACAAAAGTTAGAGACGACAGCTGCTGATTTGTAACTAAGCGACGGATCCCTGCAAGCAAATAAAGCACTCGTGCCAGTCATTTTGCTAGAAAACTATTTGTTTCCCTGTGACAGAAATCCACTGAACGCCACATAAACCCTTAAAAGTTTATATGAGGATAATTTTTTCAGGAGCCATTTCTTTCAATTCCTATGATGCCTTTGTCTCATGCATTGGATTCTGGGAGCTGTGAAAATGAACAAAGAGAGAGCTTTTTTACATCAGGGATGAAGATCCTTTTTCTGCCCAAATTAGGCTCCTGTATGAGGGTGATCATAAGCACATCCTGAGACTTTGAGCGAGGGTCTTTGCTGACGCTGCTGTTGTTGAGGCTAGACTAGGCTGAGCTGAGCAGCCAGGTTGACAAGGACCTGTGCTCAGCACTAGAAATGCTCTCATCCAGAAACAAGAAGCCCAGGGGAACAAAGACAACAATATGCCAAAAAACCCACTTGAAAACAACAAAACAACCCAAAAAGCCTCCAAAAGAGTCAATGGTGGGTGATTGCCAGCTGCACTCCAGATTACCAGGCTCTCTGAGAGTCTTTCAGCAATCGCTGAGAGCTGTAGCATCATCTCCAGCTCCTTAATCAGTTCAGCTGGGGAGGAATGGATCCTGACATGCAAAAGGCTCAGCATGATGGGGAATAAACTCATAATCAGCAATCAGATATTCCACATTGCTAGAGGGGGCGGGGAGCTCTTCTCAGATAGGTCAAGGATCTCTCCACAGCCAGTTAACCCCTTTGCTCCAGCTGGGATGCATGTACACACACACACACACACACACACACACAGTCTAGGACACATTGTTTAGTTTGCTCTGCTGCCTGACTCGCTGAATTAGATCGTTGAGCCAGGCACGTGCAAAGGAGTGCATCCTTTGAACTGTGTAAATACAGTTACAATTTCAAAACATACTCTAAGAGTCCATAAGTGGGGGTTGAATTCCATTAAAGCACCAAGTCCCTGAATAAGCCATGTGCTGTGCCTTTAAACAAAGTTCATTGCCTTGCACATTCTACTTGCTTTCATCTTTGTAATTAGCACTGAAACAGCATTTCTTTTATTTCAAATGAATGCTTGTGCATAAAAATCAATCTTAAGCAGGCTGTTCTGGCAAGGCTGTTTTCTTTGTTATTTATGATGATAAAATTCCTTTCATGCATCTTAGATGGGGTGAGGAGGGCTTCACGCTGCTAACCTTGAGAGTTAAGTTTTCACTCCGCCCTGCACAGGTTCCTCTGGGCGATTCAACCGCTCTATTACATTCTGCTGCCTTGTGGCGCCACGTAACCAGTGTTAGCAGTGACAGTGGAGTTAGGAAACTCTAACAACTCTAAAACTCGTAGCATTCACCTTTTTTGAAGAGCCCCCCCTAGTGCTCAGGAGGATTCACAATCTTTGTTTGTTCATTAGCGCAAACGCCAGATAAGATGAGTGTAAATGATGCCATCCTACAAGTAGAACCCCTAATGGCCTCTGCTGGGACATGTAATCAAATGCCTCACACACTTCTCTCCCTTTTGTAATCAAGCGGCGGAGCGCATGTTGTGACGATCTTTGTTATAACGCTGCCTGTTCCCTCATCTCATCAAAATTCCATGCACCTCTCATTTTTCACCCTTTGTTCCTCGCCAGGGTCTCTAGATGCCACAGCTCTCCATGGAGCAGAGGGGAGTGTGACTTAGTATGCTGTGACCCCTGACCCTTACTAATACTCTGCAGCATACTTTTGCTGCAATTCTGGCAATTCCATGTTGTTTCTTTTAATACAAATTCCACAGACTTCCATATGTGCAACTTAGAAAATAATTTCCAACAAAGTTCATAGAACATGGTTATACAATATGTCCATGGCAAGTGCTGAGTAAGCCATACTAGTGACAGCTCTTATCAGCGGCTGTCACTGAGAGCTCCTTTTTAGTCACCCTAGGTCACATTAACACCAGAAAAAGTACTCTACTCTCATCTCACCTCTGCTGTGCTGACACAAGAGTAGGATAAAGGTGATAAACGACACAAACAATACTCCTCTTCTTGCCTGCTGCCAGCATGCTTGCCTAGCAGGGAGATCTGATTACAACTGAGAAGAGAGCAGCTTGGTGTTTCATGGAAAAGCAGGTCAACTGGAGAGTGCTGTCAGAGCTCGGGAGTCACCAGCCTGATGGAGGAAGAGGAAAAGCTATCCGACATGGCGGGGAGAGACGGAGGTTCTCTCCAACCGTACAGTAATGGACTTTATTTACTCCATCATTAAGAACAGATGGGAGAGATAGAATGATAGAAGCGAGAGGACTGAGCATAGGACTCTAGGGAGAGATGCATTAGTGTTGTCTGGTGTTCCTCCTCACCTTCTACCTCTTTTTCTGTTTCTCCCCTGTCTCCCTCACACACAAGAGACGGAGCTGCCCCACTGCCAACACCTAACTCCTTACGTGTTTTTCTGTCCTCAGTGTTTGAGTCAGACAAAACGCAAAATCAATAATGCTTTTTCTACCCCATTTCCTCTTTGATGCAACTTCAAAAAGCCAATGGACAGCCCTCCAGAGGCTCACAGAGGAAAAAAGCCAATGGTACGAAACACGCTCAGAATGAAAGTGTAGGGGAAAAAAACTTCACTCTTCACTCTTTTACAACAACTTCTGTGCCCCAAGTGGCAAAGCCTATGAGGGTAAAATAGCACACGTGAGGTTGAAGATGCTATTTATTCTTATTATTAATCTATATATTCGTAAATTTTTTTAACGTACACATCCGTCCTGAAAGTAGGCAAATCAGTATTACAGACTACAAATAGTGACAACAAAAATATGTAGTCTCTACTCTGTACATATTCTATAGTGGAAAAATTTAAGTAAAACTGTTCTTTAACTCCATGGACTGTTGTATATGCTTATCTAAGGAGTGCTGACAGAAGTAGTATTCTATCGGCAGCTAAATGCTGCATGACAGGGAGAAACTTCAAAGGATCTATAAGTGACTCCTGAAATACTGAGTGAAAGTAAAGTAGGAAATTACCCTTAAGTTAGAGGCATTTGACTAAGCCCAGCTCTGTATTTTACCTGACTGGGGAGCCAAATTGAGAACCCTTACTGAACTCTGCTGTGAATGTTTCAGAATGAACAAAAATCATCTCATGTAGACTGATGGTTATCTTGAGCCGCTGCTGTTTGTTGTACCACGCCGTTTGATTGGGCATAGGACGGGAGAGTCATTTAACCTCGTCTGTGATTGGGCTAATCTGTCTAAACTACAAGGTGTGACTGACAAGACAAGATGACTGACAGCGCTGTCTGGCACCCAGGCAATGCCTTGGATGGAATTGTAGATTAATGTTTGTGCAGTATAAAAACTATACTTAAGATATGGATAAAAAAAGACTGTATTCATTTTTATTTGGTTGCTGCAAACGCTCTTATGGTCTCCTCTATATGGGCAAATCACTTACACACTAATCAATACTTCTCACTTGAGAAACCAAGTATGATAGTACTTCTGTAAGATGACCTAATGTTTGCATTACACAGGCGAAGAATTAAAATTTGTATTAATTTTATTTTGTTGGCATTTTCATTAATATTTAATTCATGCTAGAATTCTTGTTGTAACCAGCACATACGTGACTGATTATGACCATCTATTATGTGATAAATGTAAGTCAGTACAAGATGGCCCATAGCAGTTAATATTAATTCTAAAAGAATTACTAGACTTATCAAATCAAAACCATCATAAACAATACTATCTATTAGTAATTCAAAACAAAGGGCAATATCAAATTCAGAAATTAGTGTCCATCACTCCTCTACCTCTCCTCTCCAGAGTGCACCTCCCTATCCTCCCAATTTCTATGGAGCCAAATCAAAAATCCATGCTCTCAATGGGCAGTCAATATCTCATTAACCAGTCACTCCACACACAGTCAAGCAGCCAGGATGCTCGTCTGAGTGTGCACAGCACAGACTGGCATACCTCACATGCTTTACTAACCTGTGGGGACGCCATTCCACTTCTTCAACCAGCTAAAAGGCAAGAGAGAGGGCTAAAGCACATAGCCTCTGTCCTTCAGAGTGACTCTTGTTTGTCTTGTCTTTCCTCTGCTCTGATATAACTTTTTTTTATTTGATTGTGACATGTAAATGACCCCTTAAAGGAAGTGAAATTAAATCAAAACATTTTTTTAAATGCAGCTTTTATGAGATATATTATTTCAGGGTTCTACAAAATTCTATTTTGCAGAATAATATTATTATCAAGTTTTTCAGAAGATTTATAGACACATATTCTATATCCTATATATATATATATATATATTCTAATATCCTTGCAATATCCTATGTGTAATTGGGTCTTTTCTTTTAAATCCTTGCAGGTGACTTGTGCTATATTTGCCTTCACCTAATCTGTGGCGATTTGTTCCTTTGGCTCTTCATGTCCTCAGTCCCTAACTGGATAATAGCCAATCTTGTTAACCTCTGCTGTAATGTGTGAGAGCCTGCAGCACTGGTAGTGAGCACTTCAATCGGCCACTGATAGAAAGAGACAAAGAGTACCAAATCTACAGCAAATATTTACAGCCTTGTTAACACAGCCCTAAAGCGCCTATCACAAGATATTTGGCTTTACCTTCTCTACGGCCCCCAGAACATTTTTTATAGTCTAGTACACACTCGTGCTATTTCACATATTTCTGCGCAGTCTGCATGCACTGTAGTGGCTTACTTACTGGGCCACGCTTTCAACACTTTTAAAACATTGTTGCTACATACAGTATACCTCGCCACAATCATTTTTGAGGGGTTAATTATATGTACTGCAGGTTAGACGGACTTTCCTTTCTGTTGATCCACACATCAAACAACTTTCTTTAATTATGTAATTGGAATTTTCATCTTAATTGTGCTGAGTAGGCTGGGTAATTTGCATGGGGTAATGAGAGGGATGTTTCCATTACAGGTAATTAGGTACTTGAGAGGGAGTGAGGTGGTAGAGAGGCTGAAAAAAGAGGGAGAGGTGGGTAGAGGGGGGTGCAGGGTATAGAGACAAAGTCACAGCGACACATGTAGATATTTGGTCTATTATATTAGCATTATTTTGTAGGGTACAGAATAAAAAGCTACAACTAAAAAAATATCAAAATAGGCACAAGCAGTATGAATGTGTGACAATATTAACATAACAAAGAACTGCAGGCCAAGGCAGCAAGTCATTGTGCTGTTCATCCATTTCACTGACCATTTTCAGGAAGAAATTACTAGTGCGGTTGAAATTAGTTTCCAATTATACAGCTTGTTCAAATTTTAATTTAATTTCTGACATTGTCACAGTATCATATCATGACTCCAGCAGCTCCTATCAAACTGAAAGTACCAATAAAAGGTGACAAGACCGAAGACATAGACTGGCAAATAGACAGGCAGAAAGTGGCTACTAAACAGGTTAACTTACTTTGATGTTTACTGCTGATGACAATTACAGAAAATGTCAACATGGCTCATCTCTTCATATGTGTCCACTAATGTAATAATTTGATCAAAAAAAACAAACAAAAAAAACGAGTAAAGATGTAATGACATATACACATTAAAATGTTGTGTACACGCCACACGTTTAAAAGTAATTTTTTTTTCTGTCCAAAAATATGTGATTACATAAAACATATAAAGGACATTAGGTCAAAGGCCATTTTTCATGTGTCTCATTGAAAATAAGATTCAGGACTGCATTGCCTCTCAATTTCACACAATTTCCCTTTGAGCATCACTTCATAAATGAATTCTCACAATGTGTGATCAATAGAAAAAAAATACAAATTCTACAGTCAGAGTTGCTAGTCTCACACAAAGAGCAAGATACTTGGCATGGCAAAATAATACGTAATTATATATACTGAAAAAGGATAAGTTATAAGGGTTATTAACAATATGACTAATATTGATAGTAATATTTGACAAAATCACTACCTTTTTCACACATCAATTCAATTTGTATAAGAAAGCTGAAATGTAAAATTATCTTTGGACAGGTGAGAAGACAAAAGAGCAGAAAGTGTGAAAATCAAATGATCATTACTGATATTTTTCATTCAACACAAAATGACAGTTGCCTGTGCCTCCTCGTGGTTATCATATTTGATTGTATGAGCGCATATGGTTGCTCCCATTTCTCTATATGCAAGAATGAGAGTGCATTCATATGTCTGAAAAACACAATTATATGCATGTTTCTGTGTGCAAGCATGCGTAAGAGAAGTGTGTGCTGTACTGTATGTCTGACTGCACTTTCAGTATCTGTATCTGCGCGGATGTGTGTGCGCGCATGTATGCCTGTACGACGGAGGGGTGGAAGAGCTGGGATTAAGCATTCTAGATCAACATCACAGCGACTGGGAGGACCCAGTCCTGCACTCATGGCCACACATGTAAACTCGAAAAATAGGTCAGTGGAACACAACACACTCACACACACTGATATACACACACATGCACCAGTATCAACTCAAAGAATCACAGTCTGCCAGTCGCGCCAGTGCCTTGTCGCCTGTCTGCGACCCACGCTCAACACTACCACGCACATCTTCCCGCGGAACAGACAAGTCCTCTGGACTGGAACAACAGGATTAAGAACGGGGCAGAAAGGAATAGCGACAGTAACCCCCCACCATCACTCCTCTCTGCATGCTACCTCACATCTATGTAAAAAAAAAACTTCTGCTCTGAAGCTCAGAAGCTGTTTTTGTCAGAAGTACCCCGTGCAAAGACTACACCGGCTGTGGTTTCCACAGCACCCCACACAACAGTTGCAGAGAGAAAACACACACTGAGGAAAAAACATGAGTAAGATATATTTTCAGATTTTTATAGGTTAAAGAATTTTTTTTTCAGTTTGTCTTTCTGAATAAAAAAAGAAAAATTCTGCTCATGCATGAAAAGAAATATTAGAAAAATCTTAATTCACTTGCACGCATTCAGGAGCACTGTATTAATGTATATCTCCCTCCCTCCCTCTCTCGCTCTCTCTCCCTCTCCCTCTCTCTGTCACACTCATGCCTTGCAAATGAAATGCAAAGAGTTGGCAGGCATTGAATAGCGGAGCCGTACTTCCCTACTTGTTACTCAGGGTGCAGGATCAGCATGCATTTTGCTCTTACCTTTCATAGCTGAAATCACAAAATACATCATTAAGCTTCGAGTCCATAAGAGAAGAACTATCACCAGCGCAAAGCCCTCCACTGCTGTCTCAGCAGCAGCTGGCCAGCACAGCTCTGTCTCTCAGCCTCCGAGCATGACCACACCAGAA
This sequence comes from Micropterus salmoides, assembly GCF_014851395.1. NCBI lineage: Eukaryota > Metazoa > Chordata > Actinopteri > Centrarchiformes > Centrarchidae > Micropterus > Micropterus salmoides. Next base: position 18,090,587 of record NW_024044570.1, read on the forward strand.
TCCATGTGACTGTGACATCAGTGTTCATGTCTGACTGCTCCCCACCCACTAGCCTTTGATTGGCACAGCATGCAGCCAGTAGGGGCGCTGAGAGCTCAGGCAGGGAAGCTGGCCCTCTTCCCACTGATTGCAGTCAGAGGCTTGTATACCGGCTTGCTAGACACAGCACACTCTCGCTATCTTCTGTGGCTTATCTTTTTAGTGCAAGGATAAAGTCAGAACCAGTTCTAGCAGACACCCGTTTTTCACGTCTTGTTCGGCTCCTTCTACTCTCTTGATTTTCTTGCTTTTTAAAAATGGTTCAGTGTCAAGGATGAGAAAAAAATTCAAAGAGGGGATGAGAGGAGTGAAGGAGAAAAATGGATGAGGAAAACAACAGAGAGGAACAGGAAAGCAACAAAAAGGAGAGTGGAGTGGATGGGGATAAGAGGGGATGTGTAATTTTTCTGTGGCTCAAAGCGCTCCACTCTTCTCCTCCTCCCTGTCTGTAGATATGAGTGATCAGTGTGAGGCCAGATGTCTGCGAGCAGCGGTGGGCCCTACACAGAGAGAAGATGAGCGGAGGCTCAGCTTCTTCCTCTGACCTCTCAGAGGACCCGCAAGACCTTCTCTCTCTCTCTCTCTCTCTCTCTCTCCGACAGCTCTCACACACTTTTTTTGACAGGTGAAGAAGGGGAGATAGTGACGGAAGGGTTTAGATGATCCACTCCACCCCACAGCGTCCGGGCGATGAGTTTCTTGCTATCATTTCTCCCTCCTCTGCCCCTCGCTCTTGCCCCCTGCTTCCCATTCCAGTCTCTACCTCTCTCTCTCTCTGTCTCTCTTTCTTCCCCCTCTCCTCGCTCATCCTCTCACATATGATAATCTGTTCTGACTCCTAACCAGCTGCCTCTCTCTGATACAATATTCTGGTTTTAGTGCAATCCAGCCTTGGCCAATAACCACGTTGCATTTGGCATTTCCATGAATAAGCTGGAGCTCATATCATCTCGTCTCAAGACAAACATCACACAGCTTCGGTTTCTGGCGCTGCAATATTTTAAATCTAAAAATTAAAAGGAAAAAATATTTTTTCACCCCACCAATATTTAAAATGTGGATATTTTAGAGGCTTATTTCACATTCTCTACAGATGTTTGATATTAACAACACAAGAGCAGCAGTGTATCTATGCCACAGAATTATGACACCACAGCTCAGGAATTTCATATTAACAATGCAATTGAAAGAGACATTTTGATGATTTATTTATTCCTGTTTTACACACCAAATATCTATATTCATTTGATGCCTTCTTCTGTGTTCTGTTCATTAAATAAAGGTACTTCTAACCATGTATAAAATGGAAATGAGGACTCAGCAGCTTGCAACATAAATCTTCCCATGACAATGTTTCATTAGGACCTCTATGATCCATTAGAGACACTAAACACATTAACTCACATTGTGTCAACACTGGTCTCTTATTGCTCACCATCTAATGAACAAAATATCATTCAGAGGCTGATAGCATCAAATGGAGCGTGCCTCGGGTACAGACTATGCGCAGACAGGCTCCGGTAAACTATTCAAAACAATGTGATGTCAGAAACAGCACAGTGGTCTCATTTTAATGTTGCCATCTTCCCACAAGATCTTCAAAGTTCACCAGATGAGTCAATGCCAAGGCCCACGCAGGAACGTGTTCAACTGCCACTATCTGTGGTCGTCTGGCTGCTGAAACTGGCTCCTGTACCAGCCTCTCTAGAAACCAATCATGGCACGACACACTGTGGCTTAACACTGAGCTCTAGTTAAGGGAGAAGAAAACAAAACATGATAGCAGGGGTTGAGTCGGATGGCTGGTTATCCAAGAACATCTGAGAGGAGGATAACATCCATTTTACGATCTGAGCGTCAGGAGAGAGTTGGAAGGAGCACATGTTTTGTCTGCTTACAATCTACAACCTATAAAATAATGCGGCAAACACAAAAAAAGTTTGCTCAGGCCTTTTGCATCCAAAGACAGTAGCCTTTTACAGAACTTCAAAGTTATATATTTTTTTGGCATTTCTGCTTTTTATTTGATAGTCACAGGCGAGAGGAAAAAGGGCCGGGTAGGACTCAGCCTTTATACATGGTAAGCAGTCTGCCAGGTGAGTTACCGGGGCACCCTCTCCTTTCACAAAACTCTTTAGTGAACTACAGGTCTAACATCTCCATTGTCCCCCAACTTGTCTTGAATATCCATCCACTTCAATGTTTACAGGCTTGGTCCACCCAAATCACAAAACAAAAACATACCATTTTACCAAAGTCAAGTGAAAACTGCAGATTATCCAGTGTAATTTAGGGGTTAAGACACTAGGGATATAACGATTACCTGTTTAATGATAAACTATGGTAAAATTTCCCGACAGTTATTACCGTACCACCATTACCACGCTATTATAAACAAGCGGCAAAAACTGTCCAGCATCAACCAAAGTTAGCGAAGTTAGTCTCCCAGAAGCTGGCGCACATACGAAGTATGCAACCTGGGTTTGTTTGGGTCAGTGACAACACAGCGGAAGACATGCTGCAGAGATTTTTAAGTCACTCTGAAGTCGTATTTTAGTTTTTAAGAGAGCCCTGAGGGAAACTTGGCTGAAGAAAATTACCTTATAGTGAATGCAGGGTGAGTTAACTTTTAGCTTTGGTTTGTCTGTCTGACTTGCTAATAGCTTGTAAACTGAAGCTCTCAGTGTTGCTGCTCTTGTAAAAACGCTACACGTTTTTCTGCGGCTGTGTGCGTTGTGTGTCTGCAGAATCTATTCGTCCACTGCACATGATTACACGTTACGCAGTTTAGTCAACCAACCAGCAGTTCTTGTTCATTTTAATTCCAGCAGCTATCAAATTAGTTGTAAAAGTTCAGAATAAGAGAAATGCTACAGACTGCTCTGTATTTATGTCAGTTGTTGGGCTCATTGCAGTTACTATTACTGTCTTCTAAAGACTTATTTGTTTTCATGTAATTGTGCATGAGGTCATTGCATTACCTATATAATATAAAATCTTGGTCATGCACACTTGGATGGTTTTCATATATTTACAAAAGGTACTGGCTGTTGTTTTTTATTTTTTATGCAAACAAAATGGCAATTTTTGTAGTTTTCAAGATAAAACTTGTTGAAATGGTTTCAGTGTGTGTATCAGTACATTTAAATCTTTTTTGGCACATTTTTATAATTTTTGGTCACTATAATCATGAAATGAAATTTTCATACCGTTTCCTCCCTACTAGACACCGACCATAAACCTCAATGTCTGTTACTAAAATCTGTCCTATCTCTCTGTCCCTTCATTTTCTGTCATCTCACTACTGTTGCTATATAATAAAGACTACATGCTAAAAAAATCTTTTCTTTCAATATTGTGACAAACATGCATGACAAACAAAATCCCATTCATTTCCAATGCATTGGGTCAGCAGCAGAAATGTCTGCATAGCCAGACAGCAATAGAGGTAAGCAAAAAAGTATATTTTTGTTGTTATTTTGGTAAACCGATCCCTTAAAAAAACCACAATAAACTACTAAACCAATCTGGAAATTGTTCTATTCCTTTAAGCTCTACAACAACTATTTAATCTCCAACTGTATATAAGTCTGCTTAAAAGCCTAGACTCCCTAAGGAGAAATATTTCCAGCAAAGCTACTTCATTTACTCTTGATCACACTCTCCCTTGACTGCTCCACATTACCGGTGACGTATGCCAATATTAACACTGAAACTTGTTCATTAAGGCATTGATTAAGCAACAAAGGCACTGATGGTGAAATGTTTGTGGGTATTAATGCAATGATCACTGATGTGTAACCACCATTAGTATAATTTTAGTCAACCATTTATTTCTTTATAGATTAAAACCGATATTGTGATAGTGAACTGCAACGACTCCAGGAATGACAGAGTTTCTGTGTGTCATTACTGTTACAGACACTGAGCTGAACACACTGAACACACACTACATTTGCGCATTTAGTCCAGCCCAGTCATGTGTCTCGCACTCCTTTTGGATTAATTCAAGCACATGTATTTACTGTAAACAAGCCCTGTGGAATGGAATTCAATTGAGATGAGATGCAGAGCATACACTGGTGCCCCCGGAGGAGAGGAGAGAACCAGAGCTGATAATGGACTCATTAGCAGTCTGTCAGTAGCCATTCCACGCACAGACTCACCATGCAGCTGATCCATGTTAACTCTTACAGCTCTGGACAGGCTTTAAACCCCAAAGCCTTTGACCCCATAAACAGTTATAGACTTAGTAATTTTATGTCCCAATCTCTCGATATTTTAGAAAGTTGAGGCTTATATTCCACCACAGAGCCACCTGGGTGTTTGAAACTTCACCACCAGCCTGAAGCAGCGGCAGAATTAACAAGCTCCAACAGGCACTCCATGAAAACAATACAGATCAATTTAATATAGATGCCAAGGAGTGGAGGGCATAATATTAGAACCATAACAGCACCAGCCCACACCACACAATCATAAACCAATTTAGGGCCATTCCAGGCAATTTCCTGGGGGCTTCCACTTGTGGGAAGACTTCAATAAATCACACAGACAACAAAGGGAATATCTATTTCAGTGAAAATAGAGGACACTATTGGGTTATGTCCAGAGGACTGCGGAGAGTTGCATTTAAAGGCGCTTTTAAATAAGCGCAGTGAGAGTTTAAAAACATACTACATGCCACTTCTGTGCCCGGGTTTTATGGTATAATGTGTAGCTACAGGAAATGCTGTTAACTCATTACGGCTAATAGATTTTCCATGGAGCAGAACATTGTGTCTAGTTTAGTGAGGTAGCAGCTGTAGGTAAGTCTTGTGCTTTTTAGACTCTGATCAGATGACTCTTTATTAGTGACTATATACACCGCCCTTCATCCTTAAAATGCACAGCAGCCCCATGGCCAGCTCAGCACTATTCTCTCTCTTTCTATCTGCCACTCAATACACATAAACACAAGTATAATATTTATAGAACAGCAGGGTCAAAAGGAAGAGATATGAAAGCGTATCATTCCTACATAGGTGAAGTGTATGCTTGTCAACTGTCATGTAACCAGAATCAACAACACAGTACATATAGTGAATGGTTGACAAGGCTATAGCCTCTTGTTTTACTGCCACCGCTATTTATAAAGCTAAATTTAAATCTTTTTTGAACAAACGCAAAAATAAGAGCCTCTGGTATTTCCAAAGAAATTGAATCAAATGTTTTCGTCAAAGAAAAAAAAAAAATTCAAGTACTGTGTCACCATGGTAGCAAAGCCAATTTGTCCTGCATGGACTGACCAAGCTTCAGATCATTTAAGGCAGACTTGCATGCCTGCTCCACATTAAATGACCCCTTGCAGGTATGAGTGGGGTGGTGACAAGAAGCTGTGTGCAATATGATACGGACTACACTGCTTCGATGAAAAGCCGCTATTTTGTTTAGTGGCAGTTTAGTTGTTGCAGTTATTTCTCTGCTAGACTTAAACTAAGTGGAGTGTCAGGCCATTTGTCTCGCTTCAGCAGCAGCAATAGTGTTTACAATCTGTCCACTGGAACTGGATGTTATATTGATTGATACAGCCTTGAAAAAAAACATAGTTCTCATGCATTCAACAAAGGTTGCCATTTAAGTGTCTGGAATAAATCAGTTTATTTATTTGGTTTATCAAATGAAAAGGCAGTGGTAAGGAGACAACATCAGCACTGCTGGAGTGCTCACGGATATATCACAAGGAACAATTTTTCAATAGATCAATAGAAATCAGATTTAACAATGAATTGCACTGCATCTCTTTTGTGCGAAGCTGCCCCTGGGAACAGAAGGGAAAGGGATAGGAGGATAGAGGGAGAAGGAGCGAAAGGGAACGAGGAGGGGAGATTATCGCAGGCATGGCAGCCTGTGTGAGAGGCTTAGCCTGGCTAGGCAGGGAGGTGGAACCCTGTGAATTCTAATGAACTGGCAAGGCTCCCCCAAACCAGCTCCATCTCCATGGCATGAGGACGACAGGAGGGAAGGAGGAGGTGATTAGGAAGGCGCAGCCCCTCTACGGCAAACCAAACAGAGCAGGTCATTTTCACTGTGATAATTGTGGCTATAACCAGGCATGAGGGATTGGTAATGGACCTGCTTATTCTTCATGCCCTGCAAAGGCAACAACTGAGCCTGTCAAGGGGAAAAGCATGATGATGTGTTTCTTTCCTGTTGGTAGGGTGACTCTGGTAAGAGTTGCAATGGCTGTTGAAAAGGGCAGCAGGGGAACATGGCCTTTGAGGGAGAAGTTAACGAATGAACTTCATTATTGAGGAGCATACCAGGGAGACCCCCCGGAGTGTGTGATGTATTACCTAGCGTCAAACTTACACACTCCCCCAACATCACCAATATAGCCTGACATCAGCTCTGGGGGGAGGTAGGCGTGTAAACTAAAATAGTTAACCTTCTGGCTTAAGGCCAGAAGAAAAGAAGACAACAGAGAAACAAACTGAAGAACAAGATTTGCATTAATACATTTGTTTTCAATATAAAAAAAAACTATTTTAAAACCTCTAAATTACTCAATATTTCCTCTGCTTTTAGGGTGAACAATTTCACCTTTATTCTCTCTATTGAAACACCAAAGTGAGTAATGAGGCAGAGCCTTTTCCTGTGACTGCTCAGCGCAGAAACCCTCAGAAGAAAACTGTTTTAGCTTAAACTAACACATATATCTGTGACTTCAGGTAATGCAGTTGGTCCGGTGAGGGATTCCAGATCAACGCAATGTAGATTACTCTCATTTATTAAAAAGCAGATCTGTTCAAGAATGAAACTTTTTCTAAGCTCTATGAGCTTTATAAATACAAGTGACCCACTGTAGGGACTAATGTTTTCCTCAAGATTGAGGGAGATCTTCAGGCTATGCGCGACGCGCACCACTTAGCTTTCCCCCTTCCCCTCTTCCACCGGGTCTGGAAGGAGTTTCTTTATAGTGGATGGGACGAAGGAGCTCTTTTACTGAGCGCACTTTCAACACTTTTACTCTTGACTTATGAGGATGCCATGGGTGCAGGGGAGTGATTCATCACTGCGTGTGCTCCTCTTGCACCCTCACACATTAGTAATGTGGTCCGCTGAGGAGGAGTCCTGTCATCAGTCTGTACCTGGACCTTCTGAACAAGGTAGGTCAACAGGAGGCAGCAGCGGCTGGCCCACTTTTAGTCTTTCACAGCACCTTTAAGTTTCCTCCAGCTCAGCCACAGCTGAGCCTGACGGACATACTAAGACCAGCCTGGTCAAGGGGAGACACTGCCTCAGTGCTGTAACTGGTGTACTCACTATATCTGTTGACTCAGTGAAGCTTGTCCTCCCAGTGCCCAAGTACAGCAGGCCAGGTGAAACTTGGTGATAGGTTAAAGCAAGGGGGACAGAGTATCTTCATTGAAAATATGTGTGTCTGTGTATGTAAAAGCAACAAAAACAAACAAACAAGAGATGATTCATACTTTGGATGAAAAGTTCCAGAGTTATCCATCTGAAACCACCTGAGGGAATTTCATCACAAGACTCCCTAGTCTTCTGTAATATAGCCGCAACAAAATAAGTGGCAAACATGTGATTGTCTGTTCTTTCACGAAATATAGAGCCACTTTAAGTTAGCATAAGCTTTTGACCTTAACATTGCAGGTAATGCACATTTAAATACCTACCTCAGTATTCATGTTTGTCATTTTACTTGTGAAGATTAGGTGTAAAAAGGCTATTTGAAACCAAAACACAGGATTAAGGGATAATGCTGCTCTGTGTCTTGTGAGTCGACCTTGATTCTGTAATCCAGCACAATACTGGAGAACAGAATATTTCTCTCTCTTGTACATTCAATACTCTCACTGTGGAACAGCTCACTCTGATGTAATGGCAAAAGCATAATGGCAAGACGCTGAAAGAGAAAGTAATCTGAATTAAAGGGAACTTCATTGTAATATCTGGAAATAGAACTGGAAATAGCATTACAAGATTTGTACAAAAAATAGTATTGACAGTACCTTTACATTGATTACAGATAAAAAGGAGGCTACATGAAAGTATGAGCTGACAATGTTGTTAATGTAAGAGAGGACAAAAAAATACAGGCCATAAAAAAAACCTTAAGTGAACTGATTTGAATTACGCAGACCTGCACTTTAATGACCATGGTGAGAAATGAACTTGATCTTTACAGTGAACCAACCTGCAGTCAGCCACGGCGTTATTAGGGACCGTGCCACTTAATCAGGGAGGACGCCAATTTAGCAAGGAGCTAACTATGCAGGAGGGATCCTATCTGGCAGCAAACACATTATAGAGCATTGTGTCACCTGACTTGCCCAGGTATGTAGACATGCTTTCCTCTTTTTTCCCCAATCTGCCTTATTTTCCTGACTCCGTATCTCCTTTCCCATTTTTTTTTCTTTCACCCTGCCGCAGACACAGTAGAATGAAAACCTGCCTTTGATGTCTGGGATCCTATAATGCTGAGCAGTAGAAATTCGCATGCCTGTTATCTGTAGAATCTTAATGATGACGGCTAACTTCACAATGGGTTAACCACATCTCTCTGTTCTTGCACTGCACACCCACAGAAACACAAATTAATAGCAACGGAGAAAAAACAGCATCTCTCTAATAAAGCAGATTCAACAAAATGTGCACAATGCGATCAGCACAAATGTCAATGTATAATATCACCGAAAAGCTTTTGTGAGCACTTCTGCTTTCTTCTCTGCAGATGTAACTTTTTTTTTTACTTTAGTTTCTGACATTATTTGTCGGAAACATATGATCCTCATGTCAAATTGATCTGATTGAGTTTAAATCGACATTTGATGCTCGGTATGCAAACAGTTTGTTGTGCTTTGTCCCAACATTTTTATTTTATTTTTTTGATGCACTTTGACAATTATTATTGATCTTGTAATGGTGCTTATGAGATATTTCAAAATCATTTTATTATAGAGGACATCTTACTCATTGCATGGTTTATTCAACAACATTCTTCTGAATAATTCAGGAATTCAATTATATATGTTAATTTTACCCACCTTTATTCATGCATGATATTGCATCAGAATTTTCATATCCTAAAAAATCCATAATGGAATATTTTCCTTTTTGCTCCACTTTAGTTTATTATAATTTGTCTCAAAGTGCACTTCAGTGAGAAGTGAATACCATCAATATCAGACACACGCTGGTCAGAGTGATAAGCTCTGAGCATGAGAGGACAGTCTATGTGTATAGCTGTGACTGAGGAACTTGATGATGGCACAAGGACATTTAATTATGTCCCCCATCTTAAAGCTTCCCCATCAGCATCAGTCAGGATCATATCTGGAGGAGCTCCATGACCTCCGCCTCTGTCGCCCTCCATGAATCAAACCTTTCATTACATGCTGACACCCTTGTCCTGTGCTGAATGTGTATACACCATGGGAAAGTGATGAGACATCGGAAACCTGATGAGTGATGGATAACCTGCACTTGTGCAAAGGCTGGCCGACTGTGCCGCAGCGAGCGCGAGGCCGGTCGTGCCCTCCCAACCATGCCAACTGCTTCGCCGGGCAGACGCCACCCTCTCAGCACAGCCCTCGCCTCCTGGCCCCTCTCACCTGAGGTGGCAGACAGCCGGCAGAAGAGAAATCGCCAGCAGCAGATGGGGCCACTTGCTTTGGCTGGCCCATCCAAGCATTGTGTCCTTGTCACATGTCACTTACTCTTGTTTTCTGGTCTGACAACACTTCAAGACAGGGCCTTTCAGTTTTTAGTGAGACACAAAAGGGAAAGGGTGAGGAAAAGCTGACGAGGCCTCTCTTCGCTCCGGCTCAAATTCTTTGAAAGAGCCAGCACCAAGAGAAGAACCAGATTAAGAGCCAACAAAAGCAGAGCACCCCCACAAAAAAGCTGTCGTGCACCCCTACAGTTCCCCTCACCACTCTCTTCCTTATAAAACATCCTGGACCCCCAGGAGGTGATAAAAAGAAGCGCCCTTACCCACAGAAAGTATGCAAAGAAAGTGCATGTACAAAGGCCATTTGCAATTTTACAAAATGGCAGACATAATGCTCTTACTGAAAAACGAGGACCTGCCATATTGTGTTGGAGAGGAAAAAATATGGCAGCAGAGAAAAAATGGAGAAAAATCATGCTGGCCTGGTTTACGACAAATAGATAGCTCTATTGATTTCCCTTTTACAGTGACTGTCCATCCCTCACTGTTGTGATTACACTGACCTATTTCAGAAAAAAATAGCCGTCTATTATAGATTAAACCAAAATGTCCAAAAAGAAAATACTCTTTTTTTGTGGAACAAACAAATAGAGTAAGATGAAACATAACCTACAGTACAGAAAGAGAAAAGGATTGTGTCAATTTAAACGTTCAATGTTGCTCTGGGAGTGGAGGAAACAACGAGTTCTAGTGCCATGCTGAGAATCAAATAACTTTCCACAGAAAGAGCGGATGTGCTTAGTGTAACCCTGCATTGTCAATTTCAATCCTTACAAAAACGCAAAACCATTAAAATGATTGCAACATTGCTCAACCAACATTTAAACCAATTTTACAAACTTAGAATATTATTTAGTAAGAACAACAGAGTATAGCATATGTGATAATAATCTAATGTACTGTATGTGCTACTGTATTGTTTTTCACTCAATACACAGTTCAGTGTTGTATGCTTTGTGCTGGTGATTCCTCTGCGTCTGTGTGTATTGCTGTTTGTGCTCGTCCTGCTCCACTATGTCTGTGTCGTGCGTCTCACTAGACTATCTCTCTCCGCGTAGCTCAGGGGACTCTGGCTGGCTGATCTTCATTATCAGCCCTAGCTTAACAATGTACTGGATGCACTTCCCACATGAGTGCAACTAACAAATCCCCACAGAGCTGAATCAAGGCAACAATGTGATGAAATACCTTCAAACAACCACTGAGCATGGAACACTGAGCTATGCAGAGACAACTCACACTGCCCCGGGTGATTCCACAGGAGTGCGCCTGTTGCCAAGCAAAATTAGACAGCAACTGGGACATATTATTCTCCTAAATTGGCAATGTACAGCACTATTAAGGACAATCCATCTCATGTTTGATTAACTGAAAATACCTCAACTCACTGAGCCAGTGCAGTAGTGTTCTACAACTCAGAAATCGGAGCAGGATCTGCCATGCCATTTAGAAGAAAATCAGCATGCTTTACTACGGTAAAAGCTGTCATTGTGCTATGAGAACACAGCGAGCATTATTGGGATTAATAATGCTGTTAGCAAATTTTTCCAAACATACAGCAGACTACTTTTACGAGAGAAATTTCAAATGCACAAAGGCATGAAATCTACAAGCTCTAGCTTTATAACTCTGGGTCTCACTGACTGATATCATTTCACTGTAACTCTGCTCTCTGTTGTTCTAAGGCATAGCAGAAGAATCAAAATCATCTGGTGCCTTTAAAACAGATTGGCTGCACTATTACTATGTGAGCACAGATCTCTGACGAGAGAAACTCAATACAAGTTGCTAGCAAATAGATGAAGATGCAGGAGCAAGGCCATGTTTCTCAATCAGTGTAAGGAGTCTGTCACCACAATGGAGATAAATATAGGATGAAAAAACTGCGACTCTCTACAACGTATCTGTGAGGCTGAAGAGAGGAAGCCTCATCTGTCTCCTTTTCTCTTTTCCCAGCGATACATTTGTACTACTGCCTCCCTCTGGCCACTCTTTTCACAATCTAAACTCACACACACTACTTATAGTACACATTAATGCAGAAAATTGGCAGGATAAAACAAACACCTGTGGAATTTAATGGAATCAAATAGAATGACAATGCATGTGCAGTGCTTGAATAATAGTGGATAGTGCTTTTGTGGTGCTTTTTCCATAATATTGTAGGGTGTTTCTGTTATTTTGACATATTAGCATAGTGTCTTATTAAGCTTGTATGTTTTGTATAATCTTATACAAAGCAAACTGTTTTGTAAAAAAAAACAAAAAAGCAAATTAATATAGATCTGCAGGCCCTTTTGTGTATCTTAGTCTGAACACTCAGTCAGACAATCAGTATATTGTACATCTACAGCTGCAAGAGAGAAAGAGCATTTGCTAGGTAATCAGGAGATCTGCTCGGTTCGAGGAAGAGCATCCTGGCTACGCGACCTTTGTGTGTGTGTGTGTGTGTGTGTGTGTGTGTGTGTGTGTGTGTGCGTTAGTTGGCTTTCTGCTATTCGAGCTGTGAGACAGAGCCCCAGACTGCTGATGGTAGATTAGAGGTGAGACGTCTAATCTCAGTGTAATCAGCTGCTGCATCTGATCCTCCGCTCCACACCATCTCTCTCAACAGGCCTAAACAGAAACTCATCTCCCAGCAACGTAGCCTTGCAGAGGTGGGAGAAGGTGAACGCGTATATCTGGTGTCCACCATCAAAGTAAAAACTACAATGCACAATTTAAGCCCATGATCTTTCACTGTTATCTCTTTTTGAAATAGGCAGTTTCAGGGATACATCAACTGCTACTGAAAGTCCATTTAACAGAGTACACGTAAAACTGTCAGGGAAATGTACAGGAAAACCACAGTTGACTTCTTGCTGAGAAATACAGCCTTGTGGTAAAAAAAAGTGCGTGGGGCCGCCCCTTATGGGGAATGAAGAAAGAAGGGGGAGACAGAGAACGAGAAGAAAGAGTTGTTATAATAGCCAGAATGGGGAGAGGACATCACAGTCATTGGCACAATGAAATAAGTATTTGTTTTCATCTAGAATACCGATACTGATAGCTCAATGATTAGTCCAGTTGTTTGGATGGAAGAAGGAGAGGAGAGGAGAGGAGAGGAGAGGAGAGGAGAGGAGAGGAGAGGAGTCTGCCAGTGAACAGCTGCCCCTGTAATTTATATTGATGAGGGGACTGGCATGGCGGGAAGCTTCCAGCAGTTTGATCACTCAGGCAGAGTGGGGAGTTAGTCAGAGACACGGCCCATCCCTGTGGTCTGGGTTGGACTGGGAAGACCTCCTAAACACACACACATACACACACAACACATACAAGCAGGACTGCCAAACTCCCATTACGAGTGGCAGTGTGGACTGGCGCAGTGGGGAAGCCAATGTTTTCACTCTGAGAACAGAAATAGATCTACAGCCTGACTATAACCATGTAGGGCAGAGCAATCTCCCTCATTATTACTCCACCATCCATATAATCACCAGGCTTCTCTGAAAAAGACCTTCCCTCCACATTCTCAATGACCATTAACTGGCCCTTGAACCTCTTCTTGTGCACACAGCTCTGACAAGGTTCTACAGTTGCTTCCTGTCTGTAAGGCACAGCAATCAACTACTTGTTAAGGAGCTTTACTTTGATTTCCTCACATGGACAAGATTTGAATATTTCTCACTGAAATGAGATAGCGTAGTCCAGTCTCTGCCCAGGACTTTGAACCCAAGACTCTTAAATCATGCTCTTTGATATGAGCTCCCTTCCGGTGTAGAGGTGCTTAGTGCCTCACTAATTAAGATGGGGCGTGGATGGTAGGTCAAAGCGTTTCTGTTATACCTTGAAGATATCCTGACACAAACACGAACATGCAGGCGCACACAAATTAAAAAAAAATACCATAGCCCCTCCAGACAAGCAAATATCTTAACACACAATCATGCTGCTGTTTTGACGGGCTGTTTGAGTAAGGTAGAGCTCTCAAGCATAGCAGATCATATCCTTTGCCCTGCTGTCTGATGTAAGAAAGAGCCGGGGTGTTTTACAGGGTGAGAAGCAGCCTCTCACAATCTGAAACACTCCGACCGCTCTTACAGAAAAGCCCTCTGGCCGTCCCTCTCCACAAGTTTCATCAGAGTGATCAGAGCAAAAGGATAGCCTTCAGGGCTAGTTTCTTCCATTCACACAGTAGGGTATGAACTCACACGCATAGATGTACACACACACACACACACACACACACACACACACACACAGACACACTGCAGTACACAACACAAAAGCGTTTTTACATGCCTTTTCAAATGCACTTCACACATGTCAAAATACAGTACAAATCACTTGGAAATCATTGATTTCTACAGGTTTGACTGTTCATCAATTCTTCATGAGCAGACTGAAATTGCAATGGTGGTTAGATAAGCCTGTGTACTATTGTTGTAGTGCACAAAGAAGTCTTGCATCTCACATGTGAGACATGTTTCACATACTGTGTCTGTATCTTTCAATTTTAGTGATATGATCTATACTTGAAGAATACAAACTCTTGGTAGTTAATGCAGCCTCAGAGGTTAAAAACCACCACACAACACCACATCCGCGTTGTTCAGCTGCAAGTCCTTGCAGAAAACAAAGAAGTGCTTCAGCACACTGTCTGCTCCAACTTTACATGATTATCAAACAGTCATGAGACTGCATAGCGTTTTAATTTCCTCTCTGGGATTATCATCATATTCTTCCCAGGATGGAGAAATACGAAAATGTGAAAGTGGATGACACAGGTCTAATTGAAGGTACTGGTTTATTACAATACCAGTCAGGCCACAATATGTATATAGGCACTGATGAAAGGGAAGTCCACAAGATGATTTTATCATCTGCACTGTATTTGAGGTTGGATGATTTGTTTTCTTTTTCACATTAACTCTTTGTAGAATTTATCTTAGAATTAAATTACATTTTTACAGCTTTAAAATTGTAGTGCAAACAAAAGCCAGAGTAATAAAAAAAACCTTTGTACTCACAGGTATGTGTCTTCTTTGTTACTGAGATACCTGCAAAGAGATAAACAAAACATGAATAAAATAATATGTAAAACAACTACTGTAAAATACCCAGCACAAATCATAATTTACATGGCGCTCTGCTTATATCTAACTGATAGTGATGATGGCGATAAAGAGGCAGACCCTGTGGTCCAACAGACTGTCACTGTCCAAGGTCACTGAAGTGGCAGGCCCAGGGCAACTATGTGTGTAGACTGGTGTCTGACCTGCAGCCATGCTACATCAACAACCAGGACAAGGTGGTTGAAACTCTTTCCACTGCGGGCAATGAATGAGAAATTATACTAAAACAAACAACATTTGGAATGCTAATGTCTTAAGCAGCTACACTGATTGGGCCTGAACACATGACTAAGCCTGTGGCCCAGAGCAGGATGGAGGCACTTTGACCTGATAGTCTCAATGAGATCTTGACCTCTTTTTCAAGAGGGACTGTGTACAAAAAATGTATATTAAAGCCTACGAAAAAATTGTAATTTAATTTGGTGTGTAGACAACAGCAATTAAGCATAATATAAAGGAATAATTATATAAATTTGAAAGTCTTCAACATTATAAATTAAATGTTTTTTACATAATTTCATTTGTATATAATAATTTATATATTTATTTATAAAAAGCACAAGATAATACAATTACAATGCAATAGAATTCCTTTTTACAATGATCACTTCAGACTCCTGTCTATGCAAAAATCCAGTTTTCACTTTCAAAGTAGTCAGTCAGGTGTGATGCCCAGCCAGATTCGCAAATGTTTGTAAAAGTGAGCATTTTCAATTTGAGAACCTTTGACTGTTTGGATACATCAGTGGGTGAAATGAAAATCTAAATGTGCATTACAATGTGGAGTGGCACAGATTATACATATTGTTCATATAGAGTGAAAATGAAAGGGGACTCAAAACAGACCATTGTGGAACACCTTCACTAACTTGAAAATCCTTTTATGTTGTACCATTACAAACAACAGATTAATTTTCTCCAGACAGACGGTCATAAAACCAGTTAATTGAAAAAGTATCGACACCTTATTACCGTCCATGATTTTAAATCCTTTGTTGACAAAAAGTCGACAAAAAAAGCACAACACAGTGGGAGTAACTGTCCATGGCACTGACAATCTCATGAAGATGTTACTGTGCTATGACATGGTGTAAATGCAGCCTGCTATGTCTCCAGAAAGGCCTGTGGCTGAGTTTGCTAAGGATTCCTGGAGATTAGCTAAGCAGGTAGTTTTGAATTTGGATGTTAATTATTTTAATAAGTGAAACAACCTGCGCAGGCATTCCATACATTTGGAATTATACTGGACATAAAAGTAAGGTCAAACATATCAGCAAGCGGTGCTGTAATTAAATGAGCACTGAGACATAGAAGAGGAATTATTCTCATCTTCAGACTACAATTAAAACTCACCAGTTTATTGTAAACCTCACTCTGAGAGTTAAATTGCTTATCAAACAAGTGCCCAGTATGAAGTGTTAGTCAGACCTGGCTGAGAAGAGGTGAAGCTGGCCTGCCACTGCTCATGTTACCCTTGCCCCTTTTGGTGTCAACTCATCGAATGAGCCACTATGGTTCTTGCTGTGGCTCCGGCTGTTTCTCCTGTCTGCAACATTGGTCTAATGCCCCAGGAGCCTGATGTGGACGAGCCAGCCAGCCGTGGTCCCCAGCGGCCCGCTTGATGCTCATGCTTTGCAGGGCGATAGCACACTAATAGATCCCACTTGTCATGCGGAAGCAATGGCTAATTTTTCTACAGCTTGCATTTGAAACTCGAGGGACGGCGAGCTGACATGATTCAATAACTCTGTGAAAAAGGCGTCTGGCCGGAGATAACAATGTTTCAGACACGTTTGAGGGGAAACGAGTCAAAGAGCAACGAGGGGGAAAACAAATAAGCCCTTTAGCCTCCTATAGATATACACACAGACACACATAACTGAAATCAACTCCACTGAGCAGAAAGAGGAAAAACAGTCACCTAGGGGCCAACCGTCTGTGATGGAGCTCTAGCATTGTTCCGGCGCGCTCAGGGCCAAAAGCTTTTGTTCTGTCCAAATGTGACATTATGCAAGGAGAAAATAAACAGCAATCCAGTCTTAATTCTACACTTCAATCAAATGACATCGAAGGCAGCAAGAGCTGATGATCCATTAAAGACCAGTGGTGTCAAGGTGATGCAACACAAGGCAGATATAAAAGTCTATATTAAGCTGTTAACTGGCTCTTTGTTTTGATGGATGAGACAACTTCTTATACCTTGTAAGGAACATAGCTGGTGCGCTTAGTGGAAACTGTATTAGAAGGAAATAGCAAATAACATACTTTTCCTGGCTTTTTGTCAAACCTCACGCCTAAAGTCCACTGACTCCGGCTGTGTGCCGTTACTGCGGCGCCGCTGTTGCCGGAGCTAATCGCGGCCATTCTAGTCAATGCTTGTGAGTCCTCCAGACGTGGCAGCAGTGCGTCCCAAGAGCGTCCCAGAAGCGGCTCTCCATTCCACTCCACAGAGAATAGGTAGCAGGTCTATTTTTGACGCAAGCCACGTCAAGCAGCACAGAGCAGATCCAACCAGGCAGGAAGTCAGACACACAACGGCATAGAGAATCCGGTCAATTTTCAGACTAAAACTATCGTAAAACAACAATAAACACAATTGAAATAGACACAAAAAGATATCATTTAACTATGTGGCCTAGTAGAAGCACAAAAAGAAAACACTGATTATCAAATCAACAAATCTAAACATGTCAGCAAAATCAGGCAGGCAAAATAATAATAATAATCTTTTAATAATAAAAGGCTCTGATTCTGAAAAGCTCCTCGTGGATATACAGTCTGAAGTTGATGGAACGAAACAGGGTCACAGAGAGCTGTGAAGAAGGTAGTAGAGGCACAAAAATCACAAATTAGGGGCAGGCTGCATGCTCCGCTGCTGAAATGCTTGTGAGATGCTTCCAGTGGCTGGGCTATGGACGGATGAAAACCGTGGTGCAGCCGTAACGTGCCGTAGCCGGAGACGGTGGACTTTCGACGTTACACTACCATTACAGACACATAAAACAAATGGGTATTTACGGGTAGTCTGGTGACAATGAGACAAGAAATATTATTTAGTTTCAAGTTTACTTCATATAAAACATACATAACATACAGACATGGCAAAAACTGACAGAGAATCAAAATTACAACCTGTTTCCTGTGTTTGTCTTCTACTGAAGAGTTAACAAATGTGCCTTTGTCTGACCACAGATCTTAAAGTTATAAACAACCATTTGCTTTGCAAAATGTTTATGACAGAGGAAGTGAAAGAAATGCGAGTCTGTGTGTACAGCATATGTATGCTTTCGCCCAAGGTTAGCCACACAGACCACACTGATAATGTTCATGAGATGTTCTGCTGTCATTGGCTCCTTCAAGCAAAGTTATGAAGTAAAAGTTCATCAGGCACTGTGAGGCTCATGTTTCTAAACCTGAGACTTTCATCTCTGCATCAGATGCAGGAATGAATGATCATTTTAAACAAAAAGTATACTTTTATTGCCTCACCGTAGCAAACAAGCTAAACCTGAATGCTCTGTAAAGTCAAGTCTATTTAAGAAGGGATATTACTGTAAAGGTACCCTTGGAAATTTCAGTGTAAAGTTTTTACTACATCATATTGTGTATATCCTTAGGGCAGAAAAAAACATGTTAACTGCATTTAATACCTCATGAAACTTTGTAAATGTGTTGTGAAACCAGCATTGTTTAAAGCATCCAGCAGTGGCCTTCTTACTCTATTTTTTGTCCATCTTGCTACCTGTGGTGTGTTACTGGCACCAGCTGTGAAACTGCAATACCCACTCTCTGCAGTCAACAGGAATGTGTACTACGTCACCCTCATGCTTGTAGCGTGCAAGTGTGGCCTCATGTGCATGCTAAGAGGAACAGCTTAACAAATCAGTCCTTACAGTACCACTAGTAGGCAAAATCTCTGCAGTGTACATTAAAAATGTTTTGTTTTTAAGCTAGGGATGGGATTTTTTCAGAAACATTTTTTGCTATGTTTATTGAAATTCTCTTTACTTCCTGACAGCTGTCACATAGCTGTAATCAGCGCGGCCATTAATTTCTTTCAGTCTGAATGAAATGATTGGCTGGCATACCTGCCTGTCTACCTCTTCTTCTCTGAAAAGTAAAGCCAATGTGGAAGTGCCCTGCATTCTTCCTAACAGCCAGCAGAAAGCAACTTCTTTGGTTTCAAAAAGAAGTCAGATTCCATTAGAAATAATCGCAAAATGACCCTACATCCCACTTGATTCATTACCTCAATTCTTAATGAGTTTAATGAGAATTATTAGTTTCAAGTCTTCAATTCAGCATGATGTTCATTTAGTAAATTATGGTCCCATTTAGAGGACACTAGACGACAAAGCAGGGCATGCTTTAGGGCGGGAATACCTTGTGACTGACTAGCTGACCTGTCAATGAGGAATGAGCTGATTAGTATCCACTGCACTGTGTAAATTTAACCAGTGTGGCTGAAAAAGCTTATTAGGAGTTGGCTGTTAATTTTTTCCAGCAAATACACTTTGTTTAAAGCCTGTTTTTTGCTAGCCATGGTGCAGGCTGAAAGTAACCTGGTTAAAATCGCAGTTAAGGTGAATTATGGATGCACCTTGCTAATCAAGCTAGCTAGCGCCACTGTCCAAATATCATCATGCCTGGTTGCGAAAAATTAAGATGGCAACAGCCAAAATGCTAAATTTGAGGCGTCAAAACAGTCCACAAATCAATCGGTGATGTCCACTTCTTTTAAACAGGGTATGCTCTGTGTGCATGAAAATGTGTTTCAGGGCAGTGACTCGTGAAGGGAGGGGTGGGATTTTTTCAGTTGGAAACTTTAAAAATCTAGCTGTCTCATGCTAGTTTCTCCTGTATTGCCAGCCCTAGCTTTAATAAGACAATAAAACCACATTCACAAAAAGGGATAAGATATACCAAGAAACACAAAGAGCCAACATTGCCAGAGCACATATTTGTTTGTGTGTGTGTGTGTGTGTGTGTGTGTGTGTGTGTGTGTGTGTGTGTGTGTGTGATAAGGGGCCCCACCAACTACTGTTTGTCTCCCACCCACCAAAACCCACCAAAACCTAATAAAATGAAAAATATTGCCTATTAATATGTTCTGAGGTACAGAGAAAACCAATTCTGTCTTTCAGAGCAAAGGCTCATTTGGCCAGTTGCTATGCAGGTTAGAGGAAGCAGGAGGGGTGGTTGGTGGACCCACTTCCTCCTCTATGTGTCATTCAGAGCCCTGTGATTGGAGGTGGCAAGGAGAAGGGGCCAAAAAGCCAATGAATGAGTCAGGCAGTGAGAAAGAAGGAGTTAGCTTTGGGCACTGACATTGGCAGTGCCTGCCAGCTCATGTCTTCTCCACTGCATGGCAGGTTCAGAGGTCAGTGTGGATGTGAAGCTCTCCTTGGCTGACAAGCAGGCTGCTATAAACAACTTACAACTTGAGGATCGCCTTTTATAAATATCTATTTTTGTGTTCATTATTTATATAAGTAAAAACAGAAATTTTAGTTAAAAGCCATGCCTGTTGCTGAATTCTAATTTCAACAATATCATTTGTCACAATGGAAGGAGGGACAGTTGTCACTGTGTGGCCTTTGATCAGTCATATTTTCCCTTGGTAAACAATTCAGCACATGTTCTCATGAGACTTTGCCTATGCTATAGAGGAAGAGAGGCACTGTGCAGGCGACTGGAGGTTAACCTCTACCACATCTATCTGCAGGGGGGCACACATCCTGTAAACATGCCACTTAGACGGCAGGAGAGTGAGTCTGGGGTTTGGCAGCCACAGTGCTGCAACCGGCTGTGGAGCACCGTGCCATCGCAGGCGACTCAAAGTGACAGCGCTGTAATGAAGTCTGAGGCGCATGGCAGGCTGTACGTCATAATTTCAGGTTCCTTAAAGCCTGACAGGGAATGATTATCATGGATGGTTATTGTCACCCTGCCTCCCTGGGAGACGAGGCGTGCTCTGGGGTTGTTGCACCGTGACATTCAAAGTTACAGTCTCCTTCATATAATGGAGCTGTCCTCTCAGCGCGCTAATGGGAGCGATCCATTTAACCTGTGCCAGAAACACACAGACGAGGAAGTTCCTAATGCGAGGCCTCTCCCGTGGGGACGTCACACTCCCCCCCTGGCTGCTCCCTTCCTGCTGCTTGATTCATTGACTGGCGCTCCTCACTTATCCTCATTCACTGTTCAGTCTGGGGAGACAGGGAAGCTCGCTTCCTGCCGCCTGCTCCACATGCTACTGCTGCACGCCCGCTGCACACAAGGACACAGTGGGCGCAACAGACCCAGCTGCAGGAAGAGCCAGCGAGGGCCCAGTGAGGGACGGGCTAGACACCTACTGGAATTACGGGTCAACACCATAGGCCTTGGGAATGCTAGCAGTACACACTGTCTACAGTTAATAAGGCCTCTCACAAAAAACATCATACAATACTGATAAGTTTTGGTTATTGTCTTAATGATGGCAGTTGTATGGGACTGTTAATTTTAGGCTGCTCCTGAGGTTGCTGGTTAATGATGGTGCCTAAGCCATGGTCATCTTAGAATGATAGATGTAACCACATTCAGCAGTCTATCTTTTTACTGCTGCCCGGCTGACAAATTGCTGCTACATTCCTGAGAGAAAATAATTAGAAAGAATTAATGTGTTTCTCTTCTTAGCAGTCTCAGTTGTTTAGGAAATATGTATCGTGCTGTATATTTTAGAAATCCAATGTAGTATGAATTCAGACTTTATATTCAATAGGTGACTTCTGCTTAGACAATTCATACATTTATTTATTTTTAAAACCATTAAAGTAATGTAGTGGGTCAGTCAGTATAAAGTACAAAGATACGATGCAAGGTTACTCTTGCATTAATTCTCATCATCTCATCAAAAGTCATAAAAAACATGGATGAGCTGATTCAAGGACCTCCGTGCTGTTCTAACTTTGGCAGTCTTTGTGAAGGCCAAGTTTCATACACAAAGTCGTTTAAACAATCCTCCCTTTTGCAGTGACACACTTATCCTTATTAGCTTTTATACTGCTATAAACTATACATGCAAAAATGTAATGATTAAAAAAGCACAATGATTCTAATCAGATGCCCCCTAATATACTAAAACACTTAATCCATGGAGAGGCCAACTCTCTAGGGAGGCTCAAAAGAAAAATGACTTCTCTGTCTCCAGGCGCTGTTATTTCTGGTCATTTCTAATTGGTTTTAACTAAAAGCAACCACTCCGAGACTCCACAGGTTACTCCAATGCATCACTATGGAATTATCTGCAAATAGAAGATATACATCCAAATTAGTTTTAGAGGACACCACAGTTGTCTTTCAGAAGACGAAAGGAGAAAGGGCAGAAAAAAATAAAAGCATACATGCCTTACTGAGAAAGGCCAGAAGTTGGAAGATCCCGACAGAAAAGCAATGTCATCAGTGTGACCCTGAGATCACACAAGCCCTGGCTGACTTGAGGTATCATGTCACATGCACCTCGCCCCCTACAAATTTCTCCCAGGCTTCATGTACAACATCCCCCCCCCCCGCCGCCCCCCCAGTGCAGTTCTGCATTGCTGGGCCTGCGAGTCTCCAGGTGAGTCCTCAGTGCTGTTTGGTGGCTCGTGAATTATACATTGCAGCAGAGGAATTGACGTGGCCCAGGAGGGCCGAGAAACAGCAGGCATGGCTGGGAGGCAGATTGAAGACTCTGACGGAATTTTAATTGTACCGCAGGGAACGCAGCGATAAGTGCTATTGTTATTGGTTAGACACTGCCGCACAGGTTCACTTAGCTGAGAGCTTAAAAAAATTACACAATTCAACGATGACTCTTTTGTACATCTCTAACATGGCACGAAGAGCCCTACTGTTAGTAACTATTCTGAGTATGGTTCATGTCACTGTCATACTAATATTTATCATTGCACTCTCTCTGTTCTCAGTGTTTATGTGCAACATGCTCAGAGGACCAGTGAAGGTCAGCTATGGTGAAGAAAGAAAAAAAAAATCAGGAAACATCTACAAACTAAACAAGGAACCGCTGAACCAGAAACCACTGAGGCATTCCATTTAGTTGTTTTGTTGTGTGATTCAGTACAGTACTGCAGGTAAAAAAGCCAAAATGTTTCTTCTGCTGCTCTGATGTTGTTCGCTCTGATCCTGGCTCTAGATGTACTATACTGTAATTCTCCTCTGAGCGCGAGCTGGTCCCAAGGGCCCTGACGGATGCAGGAAGGCCCCTGGGCGCTGGTCAAAGTGAGGCCAGGGGCACAGGCAGGCCTCTGTGTACTCTCTGCGCTGGCGGTTCCCAGCCCAGCAGTAATCTCCCAGTGATCCAGCCTCAACCACACATGAAACCCAATAGCCTTTCAGCCCGCACCATAAATAAAGACAAACCACATTCAGCAGACCACCCTGGCTCACTTTACTGTTATTGAACTACACCGAACAGCAGTCAGAATAGGCCACCACTGTGTGTGTTTACCCACTTATATATAAAGGCTTTAACTACAGCGATTTGAAATAGATACATTGTCAAGGGATTGTTTATTTCAAGTGGTGTAATTACATAAAAACATCTTCTATGCCTTTCTATATATATTTATATATATATATTTTTTTTTTTTTACAGAATGTATACACAATTCCCATTATTACAATGTAGAGGCTATAGGTTGCTCTTCCTCTCTAGTAGTCAACATTACCGTTCCCCAGACACTTGTGAATTTCTATTCACATTACAATATATTACTTTAGCCCTACACAGTTTAAAATCTAAAGGGGGGGATACAATTACACTACCTACAGCTCCTGAGGCAGACACTCCAGTTATGCACGTTTTTACAATAATGGGTTGTAAGAGTATTACAGCTGGCCAATAGAAATGTGCCCCTTGGGCTAACCTATTCAGAACAGCTTAAATATTCACAATATGCCGCACACTGCAGTTATATAAAGAGAATCTCAGATTTACAGTTTGCTTGAAATTGCTTGTTTTTGCTTGTTTTTCTCTGGCTTCTGTTTCTGTGCCTGGTTGCAAAGGATGATTCACAGGCTATCTACTTCAGGAAACCACAGTGGTAGGCTGCTTTTGCAAAAGGTATGTCATTTTAACAGATGAAGTGTTGCTCAAGATTTGTTTATTCAACTCCCCTGTCCAAGCTTGGTATGCATTTCATATCATCTCAAGAACAGCAGTTGTAAAAGATAGGATTAGAATAGGTGATTTTATGTGTGCTCTGACAGTTCGTGACAATCTGTTGCCAGAGCTGTCCAGGTCTGTCAATAGACTGTACACACAAGCCTGCTTGTGTAATCACCTAGGGGGAAAAGACTACAGCTTTGATGACAAACTAATGTCAGCTAATATCAGCTTTATAAAGGCTGACTCAGAAATATATTGGAACCCTTTCATTACCATCACTCATTCAGTCTCAATTCTCATCCAGTAAAGTACAGTACAGCAGGTGCTTGTCTAATGAACAAGGGTCTATGGGGAAGGATCACTCTGTGTGAGTGTGCTGGAAGTCAAGGTCCCACAACAGTGGACTCGTGGCTCTGCTGATAAGGACTTGGCTTTAATTGCTCAAAAGGGAGGGAACTGCAGCCCCATTAGGTCTGGTGTTAGCACTTGCCAATAAGCCAAACTGCCCCCCTGAAGCCTGCCATGTAATGAAAACTTCCTCTGAGATGAATTACATGTCTGTCAATTCACTAATAAATATCACGGACTTGTCTTTTTGCTTCTTCGCAGTAACGAACTAAGTCAGAGAGAAGGGGATTGAGGTATTTCTGAGCACTGGAAGACATAAAGGAAGGAAAAGCAAAGGCAAACTAGTGAGCGCGCTGCTCCTGTGATTCACTGCAGTCATGGTCGGCACTTAGTGCAGCATCTATTTTTCATGTATTTCATAATTAAAACCTGCGAGTTCTGTAAGCCCTCCATGCTCCATGCAGATCAAAGGTAGTCCTATTAGTAGGGAGTTCATCAGTGGAGCTACTCTTCCATTTCCAGGCAACAGAGCCATGCTTAAAGCACAAATACCCTGTAATTACACACATGTGTGATAACGGGACAGCCACGGAGCTGGACTATGATTAATAGAACACAGATCACAGTTTCCACCTCCTTTTTCAAAGCTAACACAACAGAGGACTTTACACATGAGGATAACCCATGTGTAGCAGATAAAGAGGTTGATGAAAGACTGAATACATATTTCACACATCGCCTCTTGTGGTGCAGGTGGAATGTGCTTCAGTTTGTTGCCTTCTCCCTCCCTGCTGCATTCTCTATGTAAATGTAATCGGAGGATAACACGGGATAAAGCTCTGCAGAGCAGAGACATGATGCCTCCCTTCTGCGGGGATAGATGAGTACAAACCTACCTCACACAGTGTAATCAACAGAGTGAGCTGTGTTGCGTTATGTATTTGTCCCACTGACTCTTGAGTAACTTGATGCCATGGGGCGCGCTGTCTGGATGCTCAGGCTGTGAGAGAATCTTTTCACCAACACTCTAACTAGACAGCTAATAAACCCAGGAATCCTATTTGTTTTTCAATTTGAAATATATAAATTTATATATATTGCTGCTAGTAAGCTTCCTGCTGTCGTCTGCTTGCAACCCCTCTTCACAGGTTACATTTGTTTAGTGGTTGTGACCAGGTCAACCAGAGAGTTCAGAGAGATTTTATTTGAATTATTTTTTGTTTAATCACATTCACAAGAGAAAAATTAAAAAGATTAGAGGGAAGTCTGAATGGCTGATATGGCTGTACAATTTGGCCAAAAATGTTATCACGATAAAAAGTTTCATATCTTTTGATATCAATAATTATCACGATAAGTAGCAAATCGGTATTTCTTTCAAGTAAAAAAGCAGATTTTTGCTCCTGAGTGAAAGTTGATGAAACCTGATGGTTAATTGTGGTTTAAACTTGATGCCAAACAGTGGATCACTTCACAAATCTGAGGTAGAAAATGCAAAACAATTATGATAAAATCTTTAATATACAAATATACATGAGTAAAATTAAGTAAAGTCAGTCCTTTTTCCTCAACGAAATAAACATCTTGATGAAAAAATTAAGTCCTAATTCGCAGATGATTCAAGTGAACAAAATCAAACATTTACTGAATATTTATTGAATATTTGTTATATTGTTACTGAAAAATAAAAATATATCACGATAATTATTATTGTTATTAGCCCTACTGAACAATTAAACATAATTTAGTGAAGCATAAATACGTTTTCTGCTTTTCAGCTGGTGACCTTTAGATATGTCTTGCGACGCCTTGTGGGCATCCCAAAAGGGCGGTGGAGCAGTGGTTAGCACTGTCACAGCAAGAAGGTTGTGGGTTCAAACCCCGGTTGCCCCGGGCCTTTCTGTGTGGAGTTTGCATGTTCTCCATGTGTCCGCGTGGGTTCTCTCCGGGTACTCCGGCTTTCTCCCACCATCCAAAGACATGCAGGTTAGGTTAATTGGTGTCTCTAAACTAGCGACTAACCAGGGTGTATCCTGCCTTTCGCCCAGTGTCAGCTAGGATAGACTCCAGACCCCCCAGGATATGCGGTTGACGATGGATGGATGCACTGATGCACAAGATGAATGTGGTGCCATTTTATTGTTACAGGCTCCTAATCTGTAACCTAATTAACAAGTATGACTGTCAAATACAACTATAGTGGAGTCAAAAGTAGATACCTAGTAGTACCCTCTGAATTGAAGTGGAGTAGAAGTGTAAAGTTACAAAAAATGAACTTCAGAGAAATACACTTACTTATACTTTTCAGCACG
Organism: Micropterus salmoides; assembly: GCF_014851395.1. Taxonomy (NCBI): domain Eukaryota; kingdom Metazoa; phylum Chordata; class Actinopteri; order Centrarchiformes; family Centrarchidae; genus Micropterus; species Micropterus salmoides. Next base: position 18,117,284 of record NW_024044570.1, read on the forward strand.
TATGCTTTGACCACATCACCACCCACAAATGAAATCAAACAGTATATCAATTAATATCTAAAAATCTCCCTACTATATCTTGCAGCTACAAAGCTTCCTGTTGTCGAATGGGTTATTCTTGTGCCATTGCATAACAATGTCAGAGGAAGAACTTGTGGTGAAGTCATATGAAAGAGGAACTATAATTAGCCATACTAGCATTTGCACACTCATAGGAATAGCAGTTGAGCTGTTTATGCTTTCTTACTAAAAGCATTAACAGCTCTCCACTCCAGAGCCAAGTTAACGGTAGGAAGCAAACCGCTGAACTTCCTCCAGGCTCATGAGGTCAGTTACAGTCCATGGTAAAATTGCCCTACACTAACAACTGGACAAGGTAACAGGAAGGGCTATTGGTTTATCAAGTAGGAGGATGACAATCCTAATATACACCCCTAATGTTTCATGATAAAATCAGGGCATTTATCCAGAAGGCACAGCAAGATAACACATCCTACAGGCAAGCCAGGTTACAGAGAGGACAGACAGAGGGCAGGAATTTTGCACTTTACACAAGGAAAACATCCAATCAGCATCAGCAATCACAATACTGCCTATAACAAAGCCAGATCTAACCTTCCCTGTGGTGTTCAGGAAGGCTGCCCATTTTTTTATGTACATTATTATTTTGTATGCACCTGTCAACACTGTTATATGGATGGTCAAACACATGTTATTAAGTGCATACAGAATACATAAATAGCCCCATACATATAACAGATATCCGCAACACATGCACAAACCCACTGACACTTAATACAATCACAAAGTCAAGAGAGGTCTGAGGTTGAGGCTAGAGTGTGTATACTGCAGCCACAGCCATACATTCTCAGAAATATGAAAGCTTGCAGCCGTGGCCAGCAGTAATAATTAATAGCATAGTCTATAAGCATTCCATTAGGTGCAAGCAGCTGTCATAAACATCTTAATTAATTTACAAAGCAAGCAACTAGGGAATTATAGCGACGTAAAAATCTGCTTCCCTCTGCCGCTCCATAGCACTGGAACAGATCGGGCTTTTAAATTTTTAAACATGCCTTTCATGTTCTCTAGAGCACTAAAAAGCCTTTGAACAGTCAGCTTGTTAGGAGATGCACCTAGCAGCCCAATACCTACGGGTCGTCTTGCTATTCTTTTCATTCAAGAGGTTTTGGGCTTCTCTTTGCTGCTCCGGCTTGACTCAAGGAATCTCTCTCTTCCTGTACGGTGTCGGCCCTCCCTCCATATTTTTCTTTGTCACGGTGACATAACTGCACTGTGTTTTTCTGTCAAACACTCAATCTGAGCATCTCCCTCCATCCATCTTTCTCAGTTTGCCTATGTTTCCATGACTTTCTGCTGATTAGAGATAAAGAGCTACTTTTAAGTATTTTGCCGCGTCAAAGATTTTAAACTCAAATATGACAATTTAACAGCAGAAGCATAAACAAGGCTTTCAGATCCAAAACAAAACAAAAACTCTCACTCCTGTGTGCCTTATGTAAGAGGGACATCCTCCTGAGGATACTGGATGGTGCAGCTGAGCGACGGTGGCAGAAGACCGAGGATGCCACTCTTACACCGCACAGTAATCTGGCCACTATAGTGCCAAAGCAAGGGTCAGAGTGTTGTGGTAAAAACTCTCTTCCTTACCTGCTCCCACTCAGAGAGGGCAAGATTAGACTGGCCACTCCATTATAGCAGAAAGGCTTAAGAGCATTTCCACTTTCAGAGCTAGGATATCAGCAGCTTCTGACACTAAGCAGGGCTGACCCATCATTTTGGAGGGACTTGAGTGGAAGGTATCAGCGGTCTGCCCGGCAATACAGTTGAGTCAAGGTCTAAAATATTTTTTTTCCTAACCGCTACAGTTGAAAAGAAAGAAATACACAGCAATCTGAGACAACAGTACATGTGTAATTATTCTATTAGGAAACAGGAACAACGCCTCCTTGTATTCAATCTGCAATTATGAATCAATTTAACTCTGAATAAAACCTACAGAATGTAATTTTCCAAGCGGACAGTGAATTTTAATGTGCCCATTACTCTCTGATGATAGCCAGGCATCATATTTTTCCCCCATCACACTTTTTTCACACTCCCATTCTAACCTGTCTTTTCCTCCCCATCTCTTCCCATTTCAGCCCATGCCATATTTGCTTAACCCAGCCGGTGTGACAGCACTCAATGCTAAAGCACTCCCAAGGCAGATGATCAAAGTCAGCAGTCAATTCACATTACAATGCATTGATTTGATGTTTCCTAACCTCCCAGGCCTTTCTCTAATGCTGCCAAGGACCTTCAGGATATTTCACAGCGTACCTCCTTTCCCAGCTTTTCTCTGTCTCCCTCTCTCTCTTTCTCTCTGTCTGTGAGTGTGTGTGTGTGTGTGTGTGTCTGCCACTAAAAATATGGCAGACTGAGATGTTTTTTTGGTCATGTTTGCATATGATTTGAGTCTATAGTCTGTCTAGTTCAAAAACGGACAGTTTAAACAGACCGGACTCAAAGCCCAGCAGTAATGAGGCCAAACAACTTTAAAACCACCCATCTTTTACAAATGTAATTATTGCCCATCATTCACCTGCTGTTTCAAATGTTGTTTTAGAGTAAATCACCCCCTTGTTCTAACGTACCACACTTCGTTTGCTTCTCATCACTTATTCATTTGCAATTCTTTACTGAGTTGGCTTCTATGCTTTAGTGACTGCCATTTCCCTCTGAGGGGATGTTCAGCACTTCCATGTTTTATTCAATTATGAAAACCTAATATGGTGGAAAGGTGTGCATGGCGCTCACTCATAACCATGCATTATTTCACTCGTATTTATTCTGCCTCTCTGTTGTTGGTGGGCAGACACTTGAACAAGCAGCCTAAACGGATGCATGTTCTTTTTTTTCTGGCGGTGGCCCCTGTCTGCAGGGTTGATAAGGGGTACAGCCAGAAAGAGAGACAGAGAGTATAACAACTGAATCTATTGCATCTGTCTTGCTTTTGGAGGGAAGACTTCCTTTGTTTTTTTTCCCCACTCAGAGGTTGTCAAAATGCGTAAGTATCATGGCCATGGCACAGTGACACACTGACCTACAAGCACAAAGGAGAACTTTGTCTGCCTTGATAAACACACACACACAGAGAGAAAGAGCAAGGGAGAGAAGAAGGAGAGAGAGGGTGTGAAAGAGGGAAAGGAGGAGAGAGAAATGAGAACTATTGATTTATGTAAGAGAGGCATTCCTTAAACAGCATTAGTCATCATGGTTGTGTGCAGCAAGCTGGCTCTTTAATTATTCCTCAGAAGCCAGACAAACTCAGCACGGCGTGAAGAGCCTATTGATTTCTGCCAGGCAGATGGGACACACTTACTTATAGCAACTCACAGACCGCGTGGATGATCAGAAAGACCGAGGTGGTACTTACCTCCTATTTAATCTACAGAGCAACAACAGAGAGATTGTTAAGACTGGCCATTAGGCAGGTGAGGTCGGACTCAAGAGTGCATCAGGTCGTACTACAAAGGTAAGAGAACCTGTTGTTTCATGACAACTACATCCGACAAGTGAGTGGCATCTCTTGTGGCACAGTCAGAGGTCCCGCCAACAGAGAGCAAGAGTAAAGCTGAGTGTAAAGAGAGGGTTAAATGAGGAAGATGAAGGGATAGGTGAGTCATTAACATAGGGCTTGTAATTTGTGTATAAACAAATTACATTTTTTGGATTCACTGATTTATTGTTAAGTTTGAAATTGTCAAATGATATGACATGACATCAATTTCTTATTGTCTTACCAAATACAAAGATATAACATTTCCAATAATAAAAGAAAAAAGAAAAGCAGCAAATTCTCAGCTTTGAGAAGCTGGAACCAATCAATATGATTGCTGATTAATTATTAATTATAATCATTTGATCAACTAATTACTTCATCACTGTTTCATAGTCTTTCTGTTTGGTTAGGCTCCTGTGTGTGCGTGCGTGTGTATAGCTGGGAGAGAGAAAAAAAAATAACAACAGATATGGAGGATGTGTTGTCTCCTCAACACAGTTACTGTACATACAGAAAGTTCTTTCTTTGCCCAAAACACAAGCTTTCAAGAACAAGAAATATATTACACATAGAAAGCTTTAAATAAATAAAATAATAAAGTCCATCAGTCTAGCTAGTATGCTAGTATTCTTTTTTGGAGCCAACTGCTCATCTTCCTCTGCGAGGGCTACGTTTTAAAGTGCCACTCTATTGTTATTTTATGAGAAGGGCTGAACACAGAGCCAGAGACTTGTCTGAGCTGTGGAGGGAGAATTCCCCTGCATGGCTACACAATACACAGACAACACATTTAGAGATGTCAGCCCCTAACTAGAGAGCAGTCAGTGAGGTGAACCCACTAACCTCACCACTTCACCATGTCTAGCCAGGCTGCTCTGGAAACCCCAGTTAAAAAATGCATTTGGTGTAGCTGATGTGGCGGGCAGACCATGCTAGGCATGCCAGGCGGGCTAGTAGGCTCACAACCCTGGTTAGGGAAATGCCACTACTCTATGCCTCATCGCTGCTTCCCCTGCACTTACATAATTTACACGAGCAAAGGGCGGGGAGGACAGCATGGGGGTTGGGTGGGTGGGGGTGGGGGCTGAGCTACGGGGAGCTCACGTCCAATTGCGTTTGGCCATGTGGAGAGACAAATACAGCACTATGAGAGGAGCTCATGCCACAGCGGGCTTTGATGACTACATGCTGAGATGCCTCTACGACATGCTGATAGACAGTAGAAAGACCCCACCCCTCCTTTGCATTTATGAAGCCAAGCGGAATATAGACGCAACAGGAACAAGGCAGAGAGTCTGAGCACATTAGAGGTGCACTGATCCAAGACCATGGCATGGTTATTTATTAATCAGCTGAGCTTAGCTAACTGCCTGCTTAGATGAACAGCACAAGCTTGTGGTACACTGCAGCATCAGCCCCAAGACAGCAAAACTGTTGACATAATGCAACTCGAAATACATGATGCGTTAACTTCAGATAAAGCTGTTTGCTAGCATTTCCTTATATTTTCATTTTATCACTTTTCCATTAATGATCCCAGAGAGTGGGAAAATAATACAATCAAACACAGTGAACAAATAATAAAGCTCAGCACTGTAAATCCATTTGTGCTTATTTAGCTGCAAAACAAAACATTACTATGTGATCCAAAGTAAATACTGTCAGAGTGTACAGCAAACAAAGAATGTTTGCCCATTTGCACATTATTCATCTCCTAGGGTGAGGCAGTGATGAGTAACAGCATGGCGATGTTGTCAGTAAATACACTCGAACATACACAAAATCACCCTTTTCATGTTGTACTTTTGGAGTTCACTGGCACCACAACACCGTGCGCTGACAATGTTTTTTGCCAATTTCAACACCTCACAGTTGGGGTGTCAGCACATTGAAGTGGTGTTGAGAAACATAGCCTTTTAACTGAGACGAAACATCTCTTGGAGAGAAAAAAAAAAAGAGAAAAGAAAAACAGAATGGGATGCAATTCTCCAGAGTGTATACCCCTCATGCCTCTTCCACTGTTTTTTTGGCAGGCCGGGTAATACACAGGAAAGCACTGGCACACAACACTCTCTCTACCTGAACACAAAGGGAAACATCTCAGCCTGGAGTTTGGGCTTCAGAGACTAATAGGAGGCTTGCACATCACCACGGGGAAAACAGGTGATAGGCTCTCCATTGGTTTATACTGTTGATGCAAGCTTTACAGAGTAAGTTATTTTTGCTAAGTTCTTGATTACTTCAGGAGCCATTTACGGAGGTGCCATGAAGGAGTGATGGAGGCTTCTGAGAACATTTGGGAACAGGCAGTGAACATGAGACTTTAGTTGATGTTGGTCATTAGTAGACACTTCCTTTCATCATTTCAAAGACTACCTCACACACACTCTCATTCTCCTAGGCTTCTGCAGCACTGAGCTGAGAGAGCCTAAGGCTCTTGGACAGTTCATTTAGGATAATGCAATGATGAGAAATGGGGAGGGGAGTGTGTGTGTGTGTGTGTGTGTGTGTGTGTGTGTGTGTGTGTGTGTGTGTGTGTGTGTGTGTGTGAGAGAGAGAGAGAGAGAGTGTGCACCAAATCATGTCTAATAAATGTATCTTTTCAAAATGTCTCCTCTGACTCAAACACATTTCAAGCTAGATGCAAAACACATCACCAAAGACAAGAATGATTATTTTCATAACCTGCTGAAACATAAAAAGGCAATCTAAAGTGCAGACACATAATTATTTCATGAATTCAAACAACACAAAAAGGATATTTCAAAGAAATTTTCACATAAAAAAGATGGGACAGAAATTATCTAGGGGCTTTTTTCCCTTTCTTCAGACTTCAGAAAAGAGAAATTTATTTCTGCCTTCATCTCTAAATTGGATGCAATTTACAGCCTCTCCAAAGCTCATTTTTCACTGGCTTGCAGGATCCATGGGCCATGGCAGGCAATGCGTATCTGCCCGCCTCCCCTGGCCTCGGGTGCTAATATGTGGAAACTGGCCTGGGGATATGGAGCCGAACCAATGGAAGAGGAGGGAGAGGGACAGAGGAGAGAATCAATCCCTAATCGCTGAGGAGTCGGGAGTAGGAGGGGTGAAAAGGAAGTGAAAAAAAAATCAGGAGAGAGAAAAGACAGAAAGCAGTGTGTTTACCAGCAGACATTTGGGTGCTGTCAGCTGATTGCAAGCGCTCTGGGATGTCAGAGAAAGAAAAGGGAGTTATATAACCAGGCTGTTATAGCAGGGGGAGAGAGTTAGAGAGACAGACAGACAAAACGAAAGAGGGGAAAGAGGGACGAGATGAAAAAAAAACATCGCCATTTAAAGTGACAGGGACAACATGATCAAAGCAAAAACAAACCTAGTACATGGTGCTGCATGCACAGACACCAGACAGAGGCAGGCGAGTGTCCAACGGGCAGAGATCTCTGGCGAGTAGTTAAAAATGCTAGCTCCACGCAGATGTGAACACATGTCAGAGGTTAGTCTATCCATCATATATGCATTATCTTAGCACAGGGTCTCGTGTAAGTATTGCTTGCATTCCTCTGGAGCCTCATGGTTGCCTGGTTACCTCTGCACTTTTTGGGCTTCTTCCAGCTCCACAGAAAGGAATCTCAGATAGTCCAAGCCGCACCACTAGCCAATAGCCACTAAGGGCACTAATAGCCTAAAAAGTCAGCTCAAACCTACTGTGCCCACTAATCAACTACCATTAGCTTTGCATTTGAGCTAGACTCCATCAGTTGGATATGTGGCTTACATAATAAATAATCTAACAGTCTCATTTGTGGAGGATGCAAAATAAGAGCTCCACACATGCTGTGCAGCCACACACGAACATTAAGTACAGTTAGCTCAAGGTGCATTCTGTCCCGTGACCTTGCTGTTACACTTCCACAGAGCAATGAATAACTATCGCATTTCTTTGGCTGACAGCTGACACCAAGAGGCCCAGGTGATATACGAGACATGACAAGTGATTCTAATTAAATGTAGAGCTTGTGGATGTAAAGTGGCAGGAAGGGAACAAATCCTGTCCAGGCAGCAAGCGGCAAAGCGGCATGCCTTGCTCCAAACGAGATGAGCCGGGCTGTCAGGGCTGCCTCAGCTGTCCTGTAAACCTGGGCCCAGCTCCCCAGGGGGACTGACAGGTTTCAGCTGGAGGGGAGAAGGCGCACCGCAAGCCTCCTGCCCTTCCACAACAACAAACACATGACACACAAACAGGCAGCTCTGATGCAAAGCAAAAGCCATGTGGACCATGTGCATTAGTCACTAACAAGGTACAAAGCACGGTCGTCCCGATCCTGAGCCTAGATGAAGGCTGTCATCTAGGTTCCGGTGTGACTCGGTGACTAAATAAAAAAACAGGCTACAATCAGAAAGAATCAATAGATACAGGAAGGAAGACACCTCTGTTGATGCTGCATCCCACTTGTATTTTCACCATGACTGTATTCATCGAGCTCAGGTTGAGAACAAAGGACTAGACATGGTGAGAGTTTTTTCACAGACAGCAGGTTTGTTTTTTTCAGGACATGGTAGAGGACCCAATGGTACTCAAGGCAAACATGAGTGTGTCAGTATGTGACACAAGACTGCACTTTACAGAGGACACTCACAGGGTCCTCGGCTTCCCAATCAGACCCCCGGAGACAACCCTCACCAAATCAGTTAACCTTTGACCCATCTGGAACAACTTGAGTCCCAAGAGCCACGGTCAGCCAGCTGAAAGACAATGTACATCACGCTCTTTTCAACTGACAGAAGCAGTCTGTTGGTTGGCATCCGTCCACTCCGGAAAATGAAGGAACAGCAGTCTATCATAAGCCCATCTAATGACGGCCAGCAAATATTTCTTTGATAATACAAAGTCACGGCTCAGTGCTTTCTATTCTCTCCAGCAAAGCCGGGCCTGACTTAATATATCTGGCTTACAACCTGTCGATTTTTCCACTATGGCAGAAGAATATAATGTCTTCAGCACAACACTGAAAATGATTTAAGCACATTCAAATATGTGCACTTAGTAGTTGTTGCTTGCTGAAATGTGTTTTTCATTTCAGTGCTCCAGAAATATACAGGCACTTTTTAAGCCTGGAAATTTCTCCTGCAGGTTATTCACTGTAATGAATGGCATGCATTGAATTTGGCCAACAGACAGATGCTAGAATTATGGGGGAACATATTTGATTTAGATCCATTCATTATGTGTCCTAGAGTCAGGTCTTGGGACACTTTCACTGTGGAATTCTTCATGTAAAATTTTAATAAATCGATATAAGGAAATGAAAAAAAAAAAGGTCAAGGTCAAGCAGTCCTCAACTTTTCTGAAAGGTTATTTAGTCCTGTTAGCCTCCATCATGTGGCATACATTCACCATTTAAATCTGAAGCATGTTCACAGTATAAATAGATAATAAATTGAAATGCAATAAATAAAGACTGCAAACTTTGTTGTTGTGAAATCTCATGATTACTGGGCATAGTGGGAATGAATCTAATGAGACACAACAAATCAAGGTATTAACAAGTATATTAAAGGTAAGATTAAAGGAATAGTTTGACATTTTATTTTTTCTTTCTTGGCGAGAGTTTTATGAAAAAAAAGATACCAAAGCTACACTTAGAATTCAGTTTGTTTAGCTTAACATAAAGACTAGAAGCAGATGGGAACAGCTGCCTAGTTTAAACCAAAGGTACAAAATCTGCCTACCTTTGGACAGAGTCGAGCTCTTTCCATGTTCCCAGTCTTTATTCTAAGCTAAGCTTCATATTTGGGGAAAAGATTTGAGAGTAATAACTTCTTGTCTAACTCTCGGCAAGAAAGAAAATAAGTGTATTTCCCAAAATATCCAAAAAATATTTCTTTAATGAACACTAAACACAAAAACCCTGAGAATGTAAATGGACTACTTAGTGGCAGCTAAATGTACAGATTAAGTAACGGTCTTCTAATAAGGTTTACAATTCAATGTTTTTGACTATGGACAAAAACACTAAATGTAACTACAGTTCATTTGTTCCCACTCTGTTTTTGTTGTTTAGTTAAGTTTGTTGCCCCTTTCATTTGCCACATCTGTCTTTTTTAGACGCTTACTCCTGGGCCTCAGTCCATTTACTTTCTTTGGCCCACTGTCACCAGACCCTTCAGTTTTCCCCGCCCCCTGTCCAACCCACAATCCCTCTATTTTGGGTCTCACAAAGCCACTGATGTGATTAGAGAGGATGATGATTACAGTTACATAACAGAATCAAATTAATTTGTGGCCTGAACACAGCAGTAGCAGCAGGAAATCACTCAAGCTCTCAAATCTCCCTTTCTCTTGGTTGCTCCTGTGTTTCCTATCTTCACTTAACACCCCATCCCCTTCCTGCACCCGCTGCCCCCTCCTAGAACACACAGACACACCCCTCTCTCTTCCCTGCCCCTCCCTCTAGTCAATTAAAGTCACATCGAGGGATTAAAAGGAAGTAGGTCAGTGGAGCATTGCTGGGGGGAAAAAAATGCAACAAACCACGTCAGAAGTCACTATATCGACCTTGTGAAACACAGACCAAACTAGTGGCGGCTTGTGATCTCATCCTGTCTCGACCAATGCTGGTGCTCCACACAGAAGCCAGCTTGAAATCCCACAGACCAAGCTTTGCCCTCACCTTGATTTCTCTGCGGCTCAAAGGAACCCCCCCTGGAGGGCAGCCTAGGGAGCTAGGCTTTGGTGGCGGACACTTGATACCCTCAACAGAATGCTTTGTCTCCAGTTCCCCGAACAGATCCTCTTCAAATGCAGGATTATAGTAGTGCTACAGGCAATGAGAGCCCCATAGCTCCACTGTGAGCAGACAATGCCAATAGCCACCATGCAAGGCAGAAACAGTACACATGCTGTGACACTTTTATATCTGGCTGCCTTTGGCTCATTCATAGTTCACTAGACTGCTGTCACAGGTAAATCCCTTGCCTTATACTGTTTATAATCTCAACTGTATTTACAAATGCATTACTAATAAATAAGAGACTAAGAATGATTTACATACTGTAAGTGGCAAATAAAAGTCACATGACCATAAGACTGTATTTGCAAGCTTTTTAACTACAAATTAATTTAATTTTACATTATTGCTGACTATTTTCAAATGCATTATAGACAGATAGATGCCTGCGTACCAAAGCAGACAAATGAATAAAGTGCATTGCCCTATTCAGCTGCTCTAAAGCAGGTTTAACGTGCCCAAATGTTTCCATCTGACTGCGATATCAGAAGTGTGATGAAAACTCAGCAGGGGGAGGTGAGCAGGCAAAGGCCTCGCTTGTGCTGTACCATGACAGTGGTGTGGTGCTGCTGTCAACATGTTATGCTGTGTTTGTCCAACTGAATCAGCCTCATACTCACCACACACTATAAAGGAGTGAATAATAATGGGAATCAAAGTAACAACCTTGTCATCGCCGCACATTAACAAGAGAAAATGACTTAGCTAGTCCCACACTCACCAGCTGTGAACGACTTGACAAATAATGTAAGAAGGGGTTTTCTGTGGCAGTCGTGGAGACGAGACGACACATCTAATCGTTTAGCAACACTGTGGATTGAGATGACAAAGTGTTTGAAGTGATGGGATGCTGCAAGCAATTTGTTTACTTTCCTGATAACAGCCACGCAACAGAACGACAAGATTAATAGACTGGACACAGAACAACAGAAAACGCGCAACACAATTTATAATGCATTTCAAATGCAATACTGTAAATCAACTTATTGAAATACTTGTTGATGTACAATAATAAAGTAGGATTGAGCATTGTGCTTGCTATTTTATTCAGAGTTTACTTACACTCTACAGTATAAGGATTTAATAGTATAAGATGCAATAAATTGTTTGTAGTGTCAAACATTTGCATGGGTCCTCTATTGCAGGTACTAATCTGGAAAGTAATTTAATAATGCAATTATGTGAATAAACGAACATGTACCACATGTTATGTTTACATGACTAGATTGATTTATTTTATTATTTTTCATAAGTAGTTCCGTGTTGAATAAAGCTTATGAGTCGCAAATTCCCACAATAGCCACTCTCACTCTGAGGACTTGACTCTCTCCCCAGGTTTATTGATTTATTGATATATTTACCTTTAAATGCAATGAAGGCCCCAGGTTCTGTAAATAGTATTCACAAGGTGAATATCTAAGGTATTTTAGTACAGTTTCACCACGTAACATGATAAAACAATCTCACCAGTCCTAAATGTAAAACTGATATTTGTTATAAAGTATCTTTTACACTTTCTAGAGTAACATTTTGTTAATGAAAAATGTTTGAGAAACCATGCAGCTATGTAAACGTGGCAGAATGTAAATATAAGAAACACAGATGATCAGTTTTAATATAGAGCTGCTGCACTGACAAATCTCATTACAACTAAGCTACCTGACTGATTTAGTAAAGTCAACCTACATGTACAAACAGACAGAAAGGTAGAAACTGCTCTGCAAAGCTGATTTACAGAGCCACGCTGAGATCAACAGAGTTGATTTAAGGTGTGTGCAGACAAGCAAAGCTGCAGCCCCACCAAAGTCAGAAGGATTTGCAGCGCCATGTCTTATGGTCCCTGATGACCACTAAACAGCCTAGATGGAGGAAATGAAATAACTCCTTTTGACATTGGATAGTCCAAAATACTTTTACAAGCTGAGCTTATAATACAGCTCTCTTATTGCCCGTCTACTGTAACTCTTTCCAACACACATCTGCAGTACAACAAATAGTATAATACTACCGTATGAGCTTTACTGACAGTCAGAATTTCTAATAGTTATTGTTTAAATTATGCTGTATTTCTATCAATAAAGTCATTTTACAGTGATTTTTCTGCTTTATCTAAGAACCATTATTGAGTAACTACTGCAGCACAGTATTGTGTAATTATCTCTGATAATGAGGCATGAAGGAATCAATACTTTCTGTGACAACCTGGTTTGAGTAAACAGCAGTGTTATGGCTTTGAGTGACCACACTCGTTATTTCATAATGTGGATACTGTTCAATCACTCCACTTACAGCAATCAGCATTTCATATTACTATTTAGAGAATAAGTTAATATAGTTTAGTGTAAAATTCAAGGTCCTATGTCATAGAATTGGCTATATATGCAACTAAAATTGCTTTAGGAATTTAAAGAAGCATAGTGTTTTTCCTCTCCAGAGGAAAAAATTAAAAATTAAAAAATTGTCTTCCTACTTACATAGTGTTTTTCCTCTCCACTATGTAAGTAGGAAGACAATTACAGAATTAGGAAAAAAAAAAAGGTGGAAATCAAATATAAAAATGTGAAAAAGAATATCTACTGGATTATTCTAAACTGTTCTTCATGATGTTAAATTTTTTTGATTTACAGATGCTTACATACATAACTGTGTTGAGGCATCTATAAACGTGCAAAGCCTTTTACTGTAATAGCAACAAACTGTGAAGTTTCTCATTATATTTTATTTGCAAAAATAAAAATATAGTAATGACACTGATGTGATCATTTTAATGTACTATGAACACTTTGAATTTACATACTGTAATTTAATTACTGCAATGTCCTATCATGAGAGTCTAAAGACATCAAACAACTTTGACCTTTTCATCATCAGGTCAGTGGTGATATGATTCATTCTGTTAAGGAGTTTCATCTTTGGATTCCTTCAAAGGAGAAACTTCACATATGATGATGCAGGCTTGAATAAAAACAGGATGCAATCTAACAATCCACTTGTTAACAGTGCTATATCTCATCGCAAAGCTTTCATTAAGGCATCAAAATAAAGAGCAAATCGCTCCGCTCCCAAACAGCGGTACACTGGGAACAATGTTGTTGCGAGATGATGATAGGCTAATCAGCTTCAGATGCAACTGGAGACACTTGCACACTGACTCAACCTCTCCTCCGCCTATGCATTGTAAGATGAATACCACACTGTTGGAGACATTGATTTCTGATTAGAAAAAAAAGTGGTCAAGCTTGCCACATCAACACTACATCAAGGCAAAGCCCTGTTGGCTCGAGTCCATCTCTTCAGACTTCCTCCATAATGAGCATGTTATCGCATCCTGATTTCAATTAGAGCAGGACACAGATCTAGGCAGCTGCATGTTAAAGTGTCTGCACCTCGGCATTCCCCAACGTTATCAGATGAGGAGATGACTGAGACAAACTTGATTGGTTTTGTGACAAATTACCGCAGGTCATGGTTTTAGAATCCATTTGTTGCGCCTATCACACCAAGAAATCAAAAGATTTGATGATATGAGATATTTGATTAGATAAACGTTGTCAAGGATAACATAAAACTAATATCTAGAGTCTTCACATCTTACTCTCTCTGAGGTTGCAGCCTGCACAAAGTGCATTCATCCCTTTAGTTGAAAGAATGATTGTTGATATAAACTCATAAAAGGGATTATTAAGTCTTTCTTTAGATAAATATATCAAGAATCATTGGTAAACAAAAAATGTTCACATGTACATTTTGACGTAAAATGGAAGAAGATAGCAATATTGCTAGCAAGATTAGCCATTCTGACCCTTTGTCGAAATGGCTGTGACAGTGTGAAATTCCACAGACTCGTCACTGTGAGGATGAAAGTCTAAGAAAAGCAAAGGATGAAATCTGCATCCCCGAAAGAGCCTGCAGCTCTAATCTTTGCATTGTGAAGGCAAAAGACGAGTGAGTCAGATTTACGTCACTATTTGTTTACTCTTTTTTTCCACCCACAAATGCCTCTTCCTGCCTTCTCTTTCAGACTTGCCTTTAGGAGATGAATCGTTTTACAGTTTAGTTCCTCATTTAAATGAAGTGGGCGGGATGTGGGGAGGGTATTTTAATCACTTATATAAATATTTGCATTCACACGGGCTGACCCTTGGAATAGTCTATTACTTCATCTCTTTCAACCGCTGGCCCCCACCTCTCATCCAGACACGCTTATTTACCTCTTCTGCTCACCCATTCAATAAGACTCCAACCAGCCTAGAGACATTAGCATAGCCACACAGCTCCATAGACCAGACGTCTATGCAGCTTTGTTCTCTGCTTTGTTCTGAGGGGACAAATAAAGCCTGCTTTGTGAGACTAGGAGCAGAGGAGGAAAGGGGGGTTGGACCACTGGGGAGACTGGCAAGTCCTCTGTTTCTACCCTCTAATGCTTTGACAGCAAGTAATAAATTGATCATAGCGTTGGGCATGATGCCGACCTTGAGATTTTCTCTTAAAGTAGTAGCCGGGCAGCGGAAAGAGATAGGTGGTCATCATCTGACTACAATGTGCGTGTGTACTTGGAAGACTCAACGATAGTGATCTGGGATGGATCTCAGAAGAGACAGGGCTCCTGCATCTTTAATTGTTCAGAGGAACAGAGCCTCATCACAATTATAGAGCATTCAGGAAGCCTCCAAACTCATTTAGCTCTCCTCATCTGGGAACAGGAATCCACTAAACACAAATTCCTCTTCTGCAGCCTGCGGCAAAAAGCCTTCTTTTTTTTTTAAAGATTAATAAGATAAGAGATTTAAGAATATCCAAAAGACAAAGGAAAAGACACATTGCTGAAAATGAAACATCTCAACATGTCAGCATGTACAGAGAGGATGAAAATTTGACAATGCCCTTATTGTCCATTTCATTATTTTAATTAAAACTTAAGTAAGCTCTAAAAACATACTTTTTTTTCACTGTACAAAATAGTCTCATTATGTCTGGTCTTTTAGTCTGCTCATTGTCTGCCTGTGTGTAGTGATCACACAGGGACACTGAGTGAAACATGAGCTCATGAGAGAAAAACATGCACAAGGCAATACACCTAACATTCATTATAAACCTTCTCATCTCTCCATGCACTCATAATCTACTTCCCCTTCCAGCGCATGAGGTAAATTACAACTATAATTGAAACATTGCACATGTTTAGCAAATGTGAGCGCTCTCATCCATAAGGAGACGGAGGCAGGAGATGCATTAAAACAGATAAACGAATCAAATCAATGCTGCGCGACACACTCGTCAAAGATAAACACATAAACAATCTGTACCAATGCTGCACGTCAACATAGGCAGATGTAAAAGAAGGTGAGGTTGCAGGAATAGATATGGGCTTGTGCACAAAATACCAAAGAGTCTTTAGAGTCATATTCTCATCTTAATGGATATATGGCTGTATACATCGTAGCCATTGTGATGGATGTCCCTGGGCACTGGCAGTAAGTGCACTCTGATTCCTTGCATGGCCCCCAGTGAGATGCAGCATCACAGAGTGAATCCCAGAGTGATAGAAAGCTGTGACCAGGTATCTCTCTCTCTGTCTCTCACACACGACTCTACATTCTATCTCTTCAAGCAAGCCACATTGAAGCTTTCAAGGGCTGTGAGAGAGAATAAATATTTGAGGTAAAGTAAGCACGCTGTTCCTTTACCTTTGAGAGTGTACATTTTTAATGCTGCCACAGACTGGCAGACCACTTTATTGTTACTCTTCTGGAGGAACAATGTTTACAAGGAACTCTTTACCCAGGTGGTCTTTACCGCTTTTTTAGCTGCATGTGACTTTAAGCACCGAAGCCGTCATCTGCTCTCTTTCAGGAGGTTTGATTGTGTAAATCAGGATTTTCTAATCAAGACAAGAGCCATGTTTATTTTTACCTCCCCATCAGTGACAGCAAGGACTGTGGAGTGATCAGATTTAGTCCGGAAAAAGAATGTCACCAACATCCACCTGTAGAGGGCATTGTGATGCATGTAAGGAGCGGTGCCCCTGCTGTGTGCCTTGTGAAGCCGCTGAAGAAAACACAGACATGGCACAACTGTCACCACAGTGTGAGTCTCCCCTCTGCACAATCACATCACCCTGATCACGGCTCTTTAGTCATCATGGTCACATGAGAGAGGGGGAAAAAAAGTGACATAATTTCCTCCATTTCAGCACATCTGTTCCACATCTGACAGCCATCCAGACAGATTTAGTGAGGTTTTCAGCCCCTGCTGTGGAGATTGTAAACAGGCCATTCAGCTTGTGTTGTTAACTCAAACAAGATGTGAGGCCCTGGGCCAAGTCTACGTTCAACCTGGGGCCTTCTGATTACGCTGGACCCGAGACAGATTCAGCCCCCTTGCTGAATGTCAGCCTAAGCCACAACACCTGGTCTGAGATCAGTGAGGGAGCACAGAGAAGGCACAGGCTCTGTAAAGAGGGGTTTGTCCGCTGTAAGCCAGGGCTGTTCAGCAGATAACTCAGTTGCGTAACACTGCCCACTTCAACACTAGCCTTAATAAGGAGAGGGCCTTTCAATTTGCCTCACAATGACGAGCTGTAAAGGAGAGAGTGAGGGAAGAAAAGCACGTGGCTGCAAGAATCCCATTTGTATTTTCAAGATGAGCTCTCTCTGACAAAGGTGTCGCTCGTAAGTATCACTGTGTAATATGGCTAATCTCACACTGAAGATATTGTAAATGACTGCTTAAGACCTCTCATTCATCTACTGCACTGCTGGCACTCATCCATTTGATCAGCATCATTTAGCACGTAAACATGCTGCCAGTGACAGGTATCAGAGCTGCCTCTCTAATCATACACATACCTCAGCACTGTGGCATGTCCTCATCTATCTCCCTCTCCTCAGAGGCAGCCCAGCCTCCCAATCAGAATGGATAATACCCTGTGGACCAACTACACAGACAGAGAAATACTCTGCAGCTAAAAGGAAAAGACAGCCAAGGCGCATTTAGCATTGCTGTGTTGACACTAATGGACACACGGACTACACCCTCATGTTTTAGAATAAGGATATTATGCAGACATCCAGCTATCCCTTCACTTTTCTCCCTAAAGCATAAGGTGGTGGGGGAACAATTGGTTTCATGGGTGCTGTGGGGAATCATTTGGTGAGGTACCCCTGTCTCTGCCTCTACTTTGTGAGCTGGAGCTGGTGGAGTTTAAGAGGAAGGGGTATTATCTCCGACTCTTGCCAGCCCAGTGCACTCTTTGGGATAATGTTCTTATTGGGCGTGATCCTCCGACTGCAGAAGTCATGCTGTCTTTACTCAGAAAAGCAGAGGGGAGACTGGAGGTGGGTGGCTGGCTTCGCCCCAACAGATTTAAAAAAAGGGGGAAAAATAAAGTTTCTGTTACACTTGCTTGAACCCACGTTTGCAGAAAAATTGAGAATTAGTAATAGCAAAGAAAAGGGGGTTCATACTGTAGTGCCATAATTACTCTTATAATCACATGAGAAATGCAAGAACAAGACACCCATTTATTTGATCCCAACTAACTTCAAATTTAGGATTCAATCTTTTTTTTAATCCAGCTATGTTTTAAAAAGCCAGTTTCAGTTTACTTTTCGCAAGATATGTTGTGGTGAAAAATATACTTAAAGGATTTCTTAACCCACAGTCTTTGTGCACCTGTTTGACTGTGCTCTCACCAAACAAACAAACCAATCAGGAGAGTCATGTGGACCAAAGAGAGAACACTTCATCTATTCTCTACACTCAAACTTTGAAGACATTTTTTCAGTTGTAACTATAAGCTATGTCAATATTTGCCTCAGACCCTGACAGGATGTTCAGGGGGAAGCCAGAAGGATATACAGTTCCATAAGAACATTATAACACAGGAATGCAATAACAGCATGAGTGTCTAATAACGCTGTATGGACATATTGTAGACAGGTACAACCTCAGCAGACCAGAACAGGATCATGTGTTGGTGCCACGATTTGTCTCTGAGCTCACAGAATTAAACACAGCATTATTTTAGCATCTCCCCTCCAGCATCACATCAGAGAGTCTTTTGAAGAATAAATAAACAATCTATGAGCCTTCAGATGACAACATAGCATACTGGCAGCTCCTCAGCATCTGATAAGGTCCATCTTTTTGCCCGTGGCTCACAATCGGAGAGATCAATTTCAATCTGGAGACGTGATAAAGAGAGTTGACAATGCGCCCCTGCAGCTGTAAATACACAATGTCATGTCTGAAAATAACTGATGAGAAATGATCTAAGCTCAAAATGTGCATTGATTTCATTGCCTCACCCCCTTCCCATTCCAATAATTTCAGCTATCAGTTCTGTCAACTGTGCAACTCCAAAAATATGGTATAAATCAACAGCAGAGCAATAGTCTGAAATGCATAAAAAGATCAACCTTCCTGCTAACATATGAATAAAATATACTGCATTTTTTCCAGTGTGGTTTTCCAGTTAGTTAATCAAAACGATACAGTGATACATTTCATACAACGAATGGGTTCTTTATTAACGAACAGACATTCTAGTCAGACTGTGTTGCCTTCCAGACGGAGGTGATTGTGTTATCTGTGAGGCCGGCTGTGCAACTCTCCGCTGGGCTCCTGCAGCTCGAGGATTGTCCCTTACCTCTCCACTACCCCAAGCACTGCTTCTCCCCTGCACTCTAATTGCCTCCATTACTGTATCTGCAGTCAGATAAAATGCTAATTTCACAGCACATTAATTTCTCCAGGCTGAACAATAAGCAACACAAAGCCCAGGCCGCCTGTCTTTGCCTGGGCAAGCACGTCTGCAGCGCCGGGCTCCTTTCCCAATAGTAGAGGAGTGAGAGCACCATTATGCACAGGTCAATGAAATGAAGGAAAAATCCATCGATTCTACATTTGAAAAGAAAACACAGGAGAAGGGCTGGGACAGGGTGATTTATCAGTCTCAGACCGAGTCTGGCAGTCAGGCCTGGAAAATGCTGAGGAGAAATGCTCCATCCTCATTGGCCTGCTTTGGCCAAGCTATAATACAGTAACATTTGTCTATGAATAGATAGAGCTTTTCAGCCTTCACTTGTAACATGAAATACTTTCTGAAATGGGATCACAGTTGTCGAGATAAAACTTTAAGGAAACTACAAACACTATCTTTTGTTGACATTGTGTGGATTTTTAACACGACTATATATCTGATCTACTTAAGCTTTATGGGGTGATTTAGCTCATTTTACATCCATCATTTTTTCCCCGCTGGAGTTCATCGATCATCTCTATTTCTCTTGCTTAGAAGCACCCATCAACCTAATGTTCTCGTATTATATGCATGGCTTGATTCCTCCCTCCAGCATCCCCAACTGTCTCTGGATTAGCAAGTCCACACCCCACTTCACAAATCAAAACGTTTAACATAATAGCTCCCATCCTCTAATGGCTACACAACACACTTCATTTATTCAGTCAGTTTTTAATAAGTCATTATCAAATTCTGCTTAATTCTATTCAACCCTTCAGGATAGCAAGAACAGTGAGGCAGTGCTGTTAACCCTATACAAAATTTGCGTTTTTTTGTGTGCATGTGTGCAATGTGCTTGTGCCAGGAGCAGAGTGTCCCAAGGACAGTCACTCCTCTTGGGAGAAGCAGATCTCCGCCTGAGTAGGGCTGGCCTCGTCACTCACTGATAAGCCCTTCACATGAAGAGCACTGGAGGGCTCACTACAGTGTGCACCAACATAAACAAGTCACATCAAGTCACAACTCAACTCTGTGATTATACAGTATATTAAATTATTACATTAAATTGTAATATGTTATAGGTTGTTGGATGATGAACAACCAGGCCGGGGATAAATGAGGCCCAGAGGACTCAGGAAAGCTCGCTGAAATCTGAAGAATCTGCAATTTGTCGTTTTCTTTGGCTGTTCATGAACAAATGCATGCTGAAAAAAGGATATAGGAATATCAAAAGGTATATGAGAGATAGGTTATTTGGACGTTTTCCACATTCCTGTGTAAAAAATAAACGTGCCCACATGTAAAATTTTTAGTTTGTAGACTATGGTGACCCCTTGTGTCTGTCAGTTATAGTATTTTATGACAGCTGTCGCAAAAACATCCATACCCCCTTCCCACCACCACCACCACCCTCACCCCCCATTCCACCTCATCGCAGACTGCAGACAGCAGACAGCAGACAGCAGTACACACTACAAAACATGTGAATGATGGAACTGGAATACACTTGTAAGAAGGTGTTTTCTTCCCTACAGCAGAAGATGTGTTCAGAAGGAGCCAAACTCAGGTCAGTCAGTCAAACAGCACTGTTTCACTTCTTACTCAAATTATCTCAACTCACTCAGTGTTAAGTAGGCTATTGTTTTGCAGCTGCACAGACTAATAAACAAAACAAATAAATAATGGTAAATTGATCATAATTTTTTTAGGTAAAATAAGCTGAGATAATAAATAAGCCAAAAGAATGCTTTGTTGAACAAGTGTTTTTAAATAACATGGGTTTTTCAAATATCAATGATGAATTTTCTTTAACATAAACCAGCAGTTACCGCTGTGACCTGAATATGTGAGAAGCATAGACTGGGACCAAGTAACAACTACACAGCAAAGCAGCTGCTCGTAGTGACGAAGATACAGAGAATTATCATCTCAAGCATAAAGACAATGGAACCATCAGGGGCTAACATTAACTTAAAGGATAATTTCTGTATTTTTAGGAAGACGACGGTGGAAGCGTGAGTCAGAGTTGAATAGAGGAGTGTTGGAGTAGCGTTAGGAAATGAAGTCTTGCAAGCAGTTCCTCGAAGTACACAACAGACTCCTCTCACTCGTCTCCACTGGCCTATCCCTGCAACAATGCTTCTCACAAGAAATTTAGAGCAAGAATTGTCCCTGAGACTTTAACAGATTTTTGTTAAAAACAAAGGGTATCACCGAGAGTCACTCCTACTGATCCTTTCCATGATGTTGTTTGACACCTTGTATAACAGTCTGAGCCAGTCGGTGGCAAAATAAGCACTTTTTGTGGAAGTAGTTTTGACGATCACAATTGCCCTGAAGGAATACCTTGCAACCACTGCAGCTGGTTCGTGGCTGCCGACTGAAGCCATCTACTGCACGGATTCCAAAAGTTTTTGTACCTACTGGTCATTTTGAAACCATAATATGTGAAAATAGGGCCCAGGTTGAAAAATACCGAAATTATCCTTTAAGTTGGCGCTTCGGCTGAGGAGCTCAACTTATGTTATAATCATCAACAAAAAGGTTAAGTTAGTAACATTAAACTAGTAGTGCCAGAGCCCTAATGTCAGTAACGTTGGGGTGGGCAGGGGTTGTCTGTCTGTCCCAGATACTCACCGATAGTCTAACGACACCTAACAGATAACTGTAACACAAGCAAGGATGCTTTGCCCGACAACAGCGAATTGATCAAAACTTCCTCAAATTAATCATAGGGCTGACCATGAATAGTCGATGAATCAATGCTTCGATGGGAGGAGCCTGATTCGACTGCCAATCTCGCTGTCGATGTTTCACAGCGGATAATGAAACATGGATCATAACATTTTAGCGATAAGGGGGTGCTCAACGTCTGATTTTACAATAAGCCAATACACTGCCTATTATGATATAAATATAAACATATAATGCTATAAAAATGTGAAAAGAAAGAAGCTTTTAATATATCTGAAAGTGCGTAAATAAATCCAAAATTGTAACCCTAACCCTTAAGAAGGGGGGCATCAGTGCACATGTGGGGCCTTGGCGTGAGTATGTGTGTGTGGCAGAAGAAGAAAGCTTGACACTTGCTGAAGAGAGACAGTACCAGCTTCACCGTTAATGTGCCGAGTTGTCCGCTCCTCGCGGGACGTTCGAATCATTTATCACTATTGATGAACCACACAAAGAATATTATCATCATTTATAAACAGTACTTGGAATAGACCTGCAAGGAACCACGACGTGCATGCAGTTGTCGCTTGTGCCGCACAGCACACAAGCAAAACTCGGCACAAGACGAGTGAAGTATGGAAAAGTGAGGCAGTGTGTAACTTCATATATTAAGACGGTGTCATTCAATGGTGAATACTCATCCATCAGTTAATTGATGGAATACTGAACTGGCTAGTTACAGCAGCATGGGCACTGATTTCTGGAAGGTGAAGAAGAGTGCTAAGCTTCAACAACTGAGTTGCTGCCATCACAAATATGTATGTATGTATAAAATTGAGACAATAAAATGTTTCCATTTAACATTTGTCTTCCACAACAAGTTATAGTTTGTGATGGAGTGGCGACCTGTCCAGGGTGTACCCCACCTTTCGCCCAATGTCAGCTGGGACTCACTCCAGCCCCCCACGACCTTGTACGCAGGATAAGCGGTTGACGATGGATGAATGAACAAGTTATGGTGGTTTGAATAAAAAGAGTTGGCCAAAATTGCAAAAAAACAAAAAGTACAATACTTTTTGTCATGAGGGATTTAATTTTTAAGGTATTTTACTGGACTTCTCAATTTTATTGGAGCATATTCAACACACAGGGAGTTCAAAACATACATTAAGTTCAACTTTTTGATAATTAAACATAAACAATATAATGATTCTTCTGTATCCTGTGTGTGCAGCTGTGGTTTAGACCCTTGAAATACAAATCAAGGTTTGTGTTTCCTGATATAATAACAGAAATCCTATAATGTCTAATGTAAACCTGTGTTACAAGTAAACACTCTTACTTAATAATTTCAAAATGTTCACCATCCACACAAGTGGAAAGGAAATGACTATCTATTAAAACACAGCCAGCTAGTGAAAGGCTTAAGTGTGGCAGGACGAGTTACATCATACTCTAGCTGGTATTAACCCCGTGTTTCTGAGGCCTGTTCTGGCAAGTCTGTATGGTTCCTCCTGTTTCCATTCAAACACTCTGAGTGCTGTGGAAGTGTTGACAGACTGAGCACGCCCGCACTGGCTGGCTGGCTGGCTAGGGACTGGGTGGGGTAAAGAGAGAGCCTGCTGGAGGAAAAGGAAAGAGGATAGGAAGCCGGGGCCACAAGCTGCATGAGGGACAATGAACAGACAAGCTCTGTTAACTCCGCATCTCGGTATGCATCAGCAGGCACAATGCTAACAGCTTAAAAAGATATCAATCAGATAGTGTTTATCAAAGAGTGTGGAGGACTACTGATAGATTGAGAGGTGTCTCTGGTGTAGAAATCACTTGGTGAATGTTTGAGAAGTGATGGCAGGTGGGATGCCATGATGCCTGCCTCCCCTCCCCTAATTAAACCATTACTGCAGGGCGTGGAGACTTGGAGGGGATTACATAATGCACTCCAATGTGCTGGAATGGGCCAGTCCCAGTGGACAGCTGGCAGTGAGAAAGACAGACAGAGAAAGAGTAGAGGAGAGAGGCATTTGAGGCATTTGAGATTAAGTCCCTTTCATCTTCAACCAGACTCATATTTCCTAAAGTTAAGTACTAGATGAAGACTGTGCGATTACTCTCTCACTCTCCGCGTCTCTCTCTCTCTCTCTCTCTCTCTCTCTTTCATTCTCTCTTTCACACACTTTTGCACACACACACTCTTGGTCTCTCTCTTATTTTTTTTTTAGCCTTTAGTGGAGGACTCACGAAATGTGCATTAAAATGCCTGTGGAAGACTCAGGCTCCCAATCCCCAGTGCTAAATACAGGGATTTCTAAGAATCACAGTTCAGAAAGGAGACACTTAGCTATCTGCTCTCGTATTTCACAAGAGAACCAGAGTCAATGGCTGGGCTAGGATGCTTATAGTAGATGCTTCATCATGGAGTGGATTATCTCTAATGTTTCAGTGAAAGCTACAGTGTTGCCTAACCACACAATAAGGGTTGGTTGCAACTATCCTCATTGTTACTTTTTGGGAGACAGAGTCGATTCAAATCAAAACAAACACAAGGAAATTAAGTGTATGAGCATCACAAGTGATATCTGGTATCCAGTGGGAAGTCTTTTCAAAAAAAGGGGGGGGGGGGGGGGGGGGGGGGGGTGGCAAGAGGAAATGCAGGCATGTGCTTTTATTTAAGGAAGCATTTTTCTGAGTTACACAGAGCAGATGCATATTACACTTACACATTCTTTTAAACATTCTCCATACTGAGCAAACACTTTTGTTTCTACCCACACAGGGTCATGAATCATGAGCTGAAGCTTACACCTAAGAGAAGCTTCCTGCAAAAACATCCTTCCCTAAACAGTTTACCTAAATGCTGCTCTTTCTGCCTCTAACGCTTCTTGTGAGAGAATGACAATCACTCCAGATCACCATTCACATTTTGAAACAGTGAGATACACTTTGATGGGAACTCGAGAAACAAACAGCAAAGCTCAGAAAGGTCACATGTGCAGGAGTAGATGGATGTATTATTCTGAATCTCACATGTGATGGAATTGTTTCAGCCGTGATGCAAGGCAGCAGAGTAAATCACTGATTGCTCACAAACAGC
The DNA here is from genome assembly GCF_014851395.1 of Micropterus salmoides. Taxonomy (NCBI): domain Eukaryota; kingdom Metazoa; phylum Chordata; class Actinopteri; order Centrarchiformes; family Centrarchidae; genus Micropterus; species Micropterus salmoides. Next base: position 18,142,129 of record NW_024044570.1, read on the forward strand.
CAGATTCAGCCTAGACAAGCTCGCTCTGGTTGGGAAGGTATCACTCAAGCCCAAGAGACAGAACACTCAAATCCGCTCTCTCTGGGCCCTCTCCATGTCAAGTGGATGGGGAGATATCATGACATGAAAAATGTCTATTCTCTGGCTCCAATCACATATGGCTCTCATATGATTAAGGCATTGCGGCAATCAAGCAAATTCCTGGTTGTGTTTATGTGAGAAAGGGAGCGATCTCCACCAGGGCAGGGCTTCTCCACTCAGCAGTGTTTGCTGAAATAAATCCTGCATCTCCAGTGGTGCCAGACAGCAGACGCTGTCTTTGCCAGCTGTCTGCCATGCCGCTCTGCTCCATTCTACTCGCCGTTTGCTGCTGTGACTGCTGTCCGACGCTCAGCACTCAGCCCCTTGTTTTCATAACAATTCCGGCACGGACGGTTGGCACAGCTGTTCTGTGGGTCCCCACGGCCTTTTAAAAAAGGCAATAAATCAATCTAGGCACTCAATACAGGCGGGAAATTGACCAATTAGAGTGGCCCAAGATGCTTATGTTCAGGCAGACGATTTTACAAATTGGCTATCTATTTATACCAACACAGGCACTCCACAAGAAAAATTCACTGGCTGCAGTCAGTGCATTAATGTTTTTTTTTTTCTCAGGCAATATACACCACATCTTAGTATTCTGAGGCCCTGCTGCTTAATCACACATCCCTCATTCAGCACAGCCTTTGTATAGCTACTACGTTCTTTATAACTCCCACTGTTTCTATTAGCAACACAAGGAAAAGATGTGTTCAAACATCAAATTGTGTAATTATATGTTTGTTTTGTATACTTCAGGTGCAAAAATAAAAAAACAGTCTTGTGCAGACCTTTTAGCAGAGGTCTTATTAGCATGTACACTCATTTGCTTTGACAAAGCCTAATGAGAAGAGGCTGCCGAAACTATTAGCAATAAGTGCTACTAAGCAATTGCATTTGAATTGAATAGCATGTCAGACTTTAACAAGCAATCATTCATTTGGGTTATATAATAAACAGTGGCACATAATGCTATAGTTTAGGGTGAGATTAAAAGGTGATATGATTTAAACTATTGATTGATATAATGATTTAAAGTCTTTGGTTGCTTGCTGCCGCTTTTAACTATACAGAATATGAACCAACCTTTTTTAAATCCTTCTGTGCAAGCCTAATACAGTATGATGTTAAATAAAAATAGATAATGTGTCCACTCTATATCTTGTTTATGATCAAGATTATTTTTCTGCTTAAACAACATTATAATATTACACTATTATTGTATCACATATTTAAACAAGAGGCCTGTTGCCTGTCTAACACCTTTCTTCCCCCTAAACAGAAAATGAACTCGATTAGGAGCTACAGGTGCGCTGGCATCTGTTAGCAATCTGTCTGTGTACTGGCATTTTTTCTGCTCTATCTAAAAAGCATCCAGACTGAACATCATCGTGATGCCTTTGTTGTATGATTATCAATCTCTGGGTAACAATCAAATAACAGGCTGTTTGCACCTGTACGGCTATATCTCCATATGCTGCTCTCATAACAGGTAACTGCATAAGTTAGCATTCATCCCCAGAACTGGCTGATGCAATGCTCAGGCTAAATCATGCACAAGATTCAGAAACGAGCCACAATGGTAGTTTTGTAGAGCCCCTGGCTAAACGCGGTAAAGCCTAATTAGTGCTTCTATGTAACAAAGTCCACTGACTACGTTCTCTAGAATGCCATGAGCACAAGCAGCGGTCCCTTATGTTATGCTAAGTAGAACTCCTGAGCATCATTATCATTCACAGTCTACTTGCCTGCAGACTCATTTATGCTTACATGTCACTTTCCTTCCATACAGTCTAATCAGCTGATTAACACACACACACACACACACACATATATATGCACACACAGTGAAGACATTAAGGGTTACTGTCCTTTTCTGAGTACTTAATCTAGATAACCCTGTGTAGCGGGGTTATCTAGATTAAAATAAACAGGAAAAAAAACAAATAGGCCTGTGTTGTTTTTCTCCCCGATTCTTTCTCCAAAAAAGGATGGCCTGTGGCTCTTTAGCTGCAGCAAGGGAGAAAAACACCATCACCTATGACTCAATCTCCTCTGCTTGGCACAACTCCTCAGCCATTCATTTGTGACTTTCATTCTTGTCTGTGACCCTGTATGCTGTTCACAACCAGGGTCCAAGGGTTGCATTTGCACTCAGCAATTTTATCACTTAAAAATAACGAGGACTGAGCTGCATTTTTAGCACATATTGTAGCAAGGTTCAAGTCCTTCCATTTTGATGCTATCAATTACCCTCTTTATTCCTCAATTCTAACCCCTTAAATATTAATATGATTCCGTAATGAGGCTGAGTGGTCGGAATCACTCACTGTCCCTCAAGGCAGCTTCGCAGTGGACGAGTGCACAGACCTCGCTTGATGAATAAAACCATCCCATTAAGCTACACTTCACCACTCATACATGCCTCTGTGGAAATTTTGTCTTCCTCTTTGTCACAAAAGGCCCAATGCTCAATCTGCAGGTGCCTCCTCTAATAACTACATTCTTCACCAGGTGTCTTAGAGCTGCAAGCTGCCAGGTTATATTTAATACATTGTAATAGGTGGATGCATGTGCATACGTGTGCTGACACATGTGTGTGTATTTTTTTATGAGATAGTGTGTTTTGTGGTCTCTGGTAAGAGTACTCAACTATACAACACAGGGACTGTACACCATGTGAAAAAATGATCTTAAATATTTTCTTTGAGCCTCCTGGTTGGCTTGATAAACAGTTTTTCATGCTCCCAAATGAACTGTATGATAAAGTCTATGAGGTCAATGGTTTACAGGCGAAGGAGGACCTTTCAATTACTGCCTGATGAGGCCTGAAAAGAGACAGTCCTCAGTGGAGTGCACAGAATGAGAAATGAGACGCTTAAGATCACTGAAATTGTTACATTTCAAAAAGCAATTTTCTTAAATTGCTGAACAAGTTAGTAAAATCAGACACCCAATTAGGATCAGATTTTTGAGAGTGGAATTAAAGGAGTGGCTCTACTATCAGCACTGTCTGGGGTACAGGCAACCGTTGCTCATCTCCACAGCAAGGCTTTTATGTGTAGGAACCCCATATCATGCAACTCACACAATCTAATTAGCTCCTCTCGAAATGGAAGAACACTCATTTTGAAATGCAACTAAAAAACGGCACAAGATAACTTGGGCTGCTGTTATTGTCGCATTTATCGACAGATCCTCCCTTTCATGTGTCATGTGAAAATGAGTAGCCAAGCTACTGAATCATCACTATTTAGACAGTCAGCTAATACACTGTGAAACGAGCACCACTTCAGCATCACAGAGCAAAATAAATCACGTTCTGAATAGAGCTTTTGACAAGAGAGTTTATTATTTCTATAATACTAGCAGCTTGATACTTCTTGTAATAGTGTATTAGGAAATGATCCTCTCTTGGAACTGCACTGACCTTTCACTGAGCAACTTACCATAATATCCCTCACAGAAATTAAGTGACAGCAGAATCTGCTACTCACTTACCAATTCAATAGTTACATAAAGCCCTTCCTTACCCGAACACATGCACATACATATATATGTAAACTCAGAGGCATACAAACGGAGACATGTGCGTATTCACCCAGACTAACACGCACACACGAGCAGAGACGAGGCAACCAGTGAACCATGAAACATCTTCATCCATCTCTGTTCCCATGGCAACAAGTGAAATCATATTCCTTTTACAACTTTGTTCTCTACTCAAAAATGTAACCATCTGCTAAAAACATATAGTCACACAGAAAAGTTATGTGATGAATATTTTAGGGTGGGCTTTGCTAGCGGCTGCAGGCATTATGGTCCCTGGCCAACATCTTCCTTCCAAGCAGAAAACAGCCACATCCTCCCCCACTGTGGATGATGCTGAGGGGGACGTCCTTCTTCAGGAAAGCCCTGCTGCTCGCACTTGGGCACGGCTATAATTCTTCACCAAAACGGCACAGAATTATAGCTGACCTGTCTTTTTCCTTTTTAAGCAAAATACAATTTATATCGCAGCGTAAATATATATATAGTCTCAGGTTTATCTTTCTATGGGCTATTTTGTTCCACATACCAATGTAAAAGTAAGTGTTCTGATATTGTCTGTCACTGAATTTTGATGTTGAATTTAAAAATTAATTCATAAATGTGTGCATTTGGTTTTTTGATATTCAGTTTTGCCATATTAAGTTACAATTTAATTAAATAAAAGGCTTACTACTGCAAAGTGTTCTTACAAAACCATGAACATATTTGTTAATGAAGTCACTGATTGCAATTAGGCTAATATATCATGACCCTGACCAGTAGCACAAAACAGAAACTTCTAATAAGCAGAAGCCTATAGTTGCATGTTACGTTAAAAACTATTGGACATTAATATACTGTTCTTTGACATGTTAATGTTTAGCTTAACATGCATATGGTAAGCAAACAAAGAAAACAGTACCTCTATTATTTTGTCTCCCTATTTTTATTGTATCAAATGTATCACATATTACCTTCTTCAGGATAAATAACAACAAGTTATTAAGCTATAGTGTTTAGAACACATGATTATAATCACAAGACAATCAACATGACTTACAAAAAAATCACGAACAAAAAAATGACATGTTACCATTACCAAATTAAAAATGTGGAGGCAGCAGAACAAGCTGAAAACACAAAATTAACATATTATCGCTTTATAAAGTGCAAAAGTTAGTCAACTAATCAACTAAACTAATCCACCATTCATTTGAAGTTGTGATGAATGTACATCCAATGTTTTAAAAAATATCTTCCTCTTTAGCTGCTAAAATGCTCCACCTGCTAGTAGCTAACTGTCATTTGGTACTGGCAGGTGATTTACGGAGGTTTTATCAGAATTTGCGGTCTGGAAAACTGAAAATGATGACCTAAGAGGCTAAAACACTCTGTAGAGATGTGTAAAACCCAAGAGCTAGGTGATAATTATCTATGTTATTTGTATTTTTTATCCTATAATATATATGTTGGACCATAACACTGAAAATAATATACTGCATCGGAGATCAGAGTGTCAGACTCTCTCCTCCTTCCTGTAACATGCTTTTAGCAAGTTAGCATGCTAATGTTGGTAAATTAGCAAGTATAGCTGAGTTGGACAGGAATGTGGTCATTGGTTTTAAATATTTCCTGTCATTACAAGTGTTAAACAAGTGGACATTTTAGCCCATTAATGTCTTTATTAAAATACATTCAAATTAAAAGCTAGAACGCGGTACTGTTACATATAAATGAACATCCGTTCATTCAAGCTCTTGCCAAACGAGTTCACACAATGCTAATTAAGCCTGTCACCGCCAGATAAATCTCTCTGTACTTGCAGTACACGGGAGTTTTTAAATCTGGTGTCTGTGGCGATGTTTCAGCGCTGGCACACAAGTAGTGATGTGTTGCCAACCAGCAATTATTGTTGCAGTGCTGAAGGTGGCAGCGGCCGTAGCCACAGCAGCAACTCAATATGGTAGAGCCTACATGTCATAAGTGTGTCGACAGTGATTACTCTTATTGTCAGAAGGGGGAGACAAAAGTTTCGCAGCGCAGATTTAAGAAAAAATTACTCAATTCTAACTCACTCAAATTAACTGATTTCATTTTTGCAAGTCAAAATTAAAATCTGCTATTAAAGTTAAGCAGTTTGTTCGTCACTCACTTTCTCAAAAAATATTTTCACATGATTTTCAAATAGCTAGTCCCCCCTCTTTTTTAAACAAAACATAAATAATGGATATATATTCCAAAATACAATGACACCATAAAGGATCCCTATTGATGGCAGTGCTATACAGCTGAGAGCACACTTCAGACAACACAGTTTAGAACACACTTACTCCCAGTCTGGACCAGTGCCAGAGAGCTTCACATGGGTTGAAACCCCATTGTGTACTAGTGGGTTTGCTCTTCGTGCAATATATCACAGGCGGACAGGACACTGCCGAGGAATAAAAGGGACAACTGAACTGGTATATTAAGTCCAACAGCATCCAATCCATAAAAGTCAGCATTAATAGCCAGGATGGACATTTAATATTTCATCTACAATGAGGCCAATTTAGAAGAGTTGCAATGAGCTGTTGGAAAGATGCCCATTTTTTTGCACCATGTCACAAGACACAGCCACATTATTTATTCCCCTTCTGCCCCCTTCACCTGCCAGAATTAATGGTTCACAAAAACCTAATTATCCGGTTTAATCTGGATTATAATGCATGTTCTCCTGACCAACAGCAACAGTTTGTGAAGCATATGTAGCGTGTCTGTGGTGTTCTGCTGACCTTGTGTCGAACATTACTCTGGAGGACTGACACTCCACACACCAGATGGGGGAAGACCGAGCTCACTGTGTTCAGGAGAGTTAAGAGTCTGGCTAAAACAACGCACATTAACACCACAGCCAACACATCTGTTTCATCCCGCGGTTACACTTGAATTCCACTCGCTTCTTGCTGTCTGGGAGCAACTTTCAACACGACTGACCAGGCCCAAGAGGCGGCATGTGGTCCAGAGGAAACGTTTGCCTTATTTTCTTTGACTGTAATGAGAAGTTCAAGTTTGGTCTCAGACATGTAATGAACACTATTGTGATTTTCTGAGGCTCTTTTCTTCCTTTCTTTGTTTGTATATTGGAGAGTTGGAATTTGCATTCTCGCATTGAGATTTTCTAAAAACACACACACACACACAAAACAGAGCTTTGTCTGGTGACAGCACAGCCTCGACTGAACTGTAAAGGAAAATCTGCCAGTGTTTTGGCAGACAAAACAGTAGTTATGAAACAAGTTTCAAATTTAAATCACCTGTTTTGAGTGCAATGTCAGTGCCACCTGTTGAGAAAGTTACTCAAAAACAATTAATAGCATGTGCAAATGGTGTCGCTTTAAGATATTACAGCACTCCAGAGAGTTGTATATCTTTGTCTTTTAACAGTGACATCTCCTTGTGTCTCTAGTAGTAACACTGACACCTGCTGGGAGAGGAGTGACTCCTGGCTAAATTTGGGGACAGGTAGAGGAGCCACCTGTACCTGAGGGGAGTGAGTTAAGAGCCTTCAGCCTACTTACAGCAAGGTTATACTTAATGAAGAAGGGTTCTCTGCCTCTAGGTGATATACATATTTCATCTTGAAGTGTCTAAACTAATGGCATCATAAATTCACACAAACCCACCGATGCACTCTGTAGACAACAAACTGTGGTGGGATGGGGGCTGTGGTAAGTGGTGGGCGCAGGATTTTAGCTTAAATACAAATACTATATCTATCCTTCCCTTGTTGACTGCATCCCCAGGCTTAGAGACAACTTAAAGTAAATCTTACCCTTTCCCTCCACCCCTTTACCACAGCTCTGGAGAGTGGAGGTGGCAGTGGGGGAAGGAATAAATCATTTGGCACTTGAGGCCCCATGAGGAGACCAACTTTGCCTGTAAAATAATCACAAATACAAGTGAAAATGTTCCATTTTGAACAGCATGATTCCTAATGTAAAAGTGGCAGGTGGCATATTTCAAGTGGGCTTTGATTGATCCCCAGCTGTTTGTAAAATTGTCTGTCGTCACAGAATTCAGGTCAGAGTGATAAGCATTGTGGGCACTCCCTCTGGGAATGCTGTTCACATGTTCTCATTCAGACATCTGTGTGGTACACTGTACCGCCGTGGCAGTGGCAGGCCGGAGCTGCTGTACCGAACAGAGCAGAGAAAAAGAAGTTTTAAAAAACAAACAAATCATATTTGAGATACGTAACCTACATTAACCCTAAAACTTGATAACTTATAAATTATTGTTACTTATTGGAAACATTTTCTTGTTAAACTTTCATGTTAACTTATCTGTGTCCTCTCCAGCAATCAATCTTTAAAAACAAGATAATATGTGTGTAACTTTAAAATTACAAGTCAGCTCCAGCAATACCAGTGTGAAAAAATTGATTTTAATCCTTTCCTAAATTAAAGTGAGTTTTCTATAGAGATAACCTGAGGAAAAGAGCCACTGCCATGAAAAGCAAGTGTGTTTTAAAACAAAGAAACATTAGAAAAGATGGCAGCTGTAATTTTGTTCTTACCATTTATTTTTATTTTTTTCTGCCAACCTGGCAAATAATCAAAGCTTTCAACAAAGAAGGGGGGGATGGCAGAAAAATGAAATAAAAACTACATGAGCAGTCATACATTTCTAATGGGACTCTTTTAATCTTGCAAGGGAGACTTTCAATAGTGAATTAGTCTTTTTTGTATTCCTTTAATGCTTCTGAGAGAAATATATGCAAATCTCTGGCTAATGCTAACAGCAGTGACAAAGGAGCCAGCTATTCCCTGCTACACTGTGTTACCCAGCCGGCAGTGCAGCAGCGGCCGGCATAATGCCTCCAGATTCCAACAAGGCCTGCTGGATCAAAACCAGTAATGAATACATATGGATGTTCTCCGCTAGAAAGATTTCTCTCTTGTACCAGCCAGCACCTTGGTCAAGGCTTCCTGTGTTTTTATCACCAGGCTATAATTTTAACCACTAGTGCTTTTATTAGACAGAAGAGACATCTCCATTTTCTTTTTTTCTCCCCTTTAAAAAGAAAAAAAAACACATCTTTGTAGTGGCAAAAAGTCACTGTGCCTCAATTACATGAACAATTAATTATCAAGAGAGTGAGAGGCAGCTTACCTTTAAAAAAACATGTGTGAATTTTAGACAGCTAAAATAAATTTGCATATTAAAATAATGTGATATAAAAATGGGAAATTGCAAAAATATTGCCATGTACATCACAATGAAAATATTAATACTTGAGACTTAAGTTGACTAAACTCTTGTTTTCATCCTTTAGTTATTGCTATTATAATTATTGATAGATGCATTGCCACATGATACTTGATGACACAATCAAAACACATTGTTATAGGCATTTGAAATCCATCTATTTTCATTTTGTGGGCCTGCCTGGCAAAGTCTAAACGTGGTTAACTAGTAGAGGCAGAGTTAATCCTTTTATCTAGATCCCTGCTGCAGGGGATCCCAAACACACTCTGATTAAAAAAGGAAACGTGGGCAATGAACAGTTTAAGAATCATGGGCCCTAAACAGATAAAGGCGGAACATCTTGTTGCTATGGCAGTGCATATGGAATGACTGGCGACAGTTCTCTCCCTGTCTAATATATTCACATTATTTATGAAATATTTTATAAGTAGCATAGCAAATGCTAAATATAAATCCCAAGGAGATGCTCTGTGCCTTTCCAGCTGGAGTTGTGGAATGCCAGTGCCCGTGTTACACAGCATCTTCTTTGGAAAGGCTGGGTGTTTGTTCACAAGACACACTGCTTTTGATTCTCCCATCCTCCGATTCTTCAATAAGTAAAAAAAATAAAAATAAAAAAATAAGGCAAGAAAAAAAGAAATGTCGATCTTTTTACATTGGCAGATAGAAACCATGAACAAAAGAGACAATTTGATCTGCTCATGTGGGAAATCAGATTCCCGTCTGAGATTTATGCAGTGCACTCCAGGATACAAGTAAAGAACACCCCCCCGAAAAAGTGTCGGAAATTATAATATCATATATAATAGTTAGCTTGCACAGGAAACAGAAATGTCTAAATTGTCTGTACAATTATTTTTCTTTAACGGTAAATAACAAATATTCCACAGAAGCAGAGAATAGATTTTTAAGACACCCAGTATTGTATGAGAGTCAGACAGATATGAACTAGACATCCAGAGTATAGGACATGTTACCCCCCCTTCCCCAGTATGCTGTGACAGAGCAGGACAACTGCACTGCTATTTCTCCTGTCAATACTCTCCCAGCATCCATTTTCACCTGGCTGACACCTTTTACTGGTCAAGGGATGAATAAATCACACTTAGTGTACTCCCCTGGTACTTTGACTAAAAAAAGGATATCAACATGAAGGAGGACTGCAGTGTTTTCCTGTCATTGCTGCCCCTGAGGTACGGTGAAAAATTACCGTTGATAAAATATCATTTTTCAAAGAGCCTTATTGCTCTTTTAATCTATCCGCCACAATGGATGGCTTCTGGGATGTGTTTCATTTCATCTGAACACAAACAATCTTTCAAAGGGCTTAATAACAGTTACACAAATGAGAGTCATTAATTACCTGCTAATGGAATAATAGATGTGCCATCTAGTGCAGCTCTACAACAGGAAAGGTGTGGGGCTTAAATTTTTTTTTTTTTATCTAGGACTCCACTTGTCTTTGAGCTTCATTAGTGCGCCAGCACAAGCACCATAATGCAAATACAGGCACAAAAATATGCTGATCATATTCCCTCTCATTCTGGTTATCTGTTTACATAATGATAGAAAAATTCACGAGTGGGAATCATTTCTAGAAAGGGCAAAGTAAAGAAATAATACAAAAAAGTGCTGTGCTCTGAATATTACTGCATAGATTGCTATGGAATGTTTTATGGTTATTTTTGTTTTTCCTCCAAATTAATGCATTTTGTGGAATTCCTGTTATAAGATGTAATTGCAGTATAAATGCATTCCCAGCATTAATCTAAATAAATTATTTTAAAAAAATAAATGAAGTTTTCTTGCAAATGATAGCAACTATGTGCCACTTTGGCTTCCAGATGACAACAAACACTACCACGGAGGGGAGAATTTTCACTTGGCTTATCAAATCAGGTCTGACTGATGTGACACACTTGCAGTCAAAAATTGCATTAATCTTCTTGCAGAATCAAAAACTAACACACAGGTATTTTTCATCCTAACCTTACTGATAAAACTAACAAATAGAGATGGATTTAGGGGGGAGAAAAGAGTAGTTAATGGATGATGAATTAGAGACGAGGGGAAACATCATAAATTCTGACAAGGCGCTGTTGTCTGCTGGATGATAAACAGCACTGTTGGATGGAATCTGCCTCTCTGTGTATAGCTCAGACGCTGGCTGCCACTTTATCTCTTCCATCCTGCTAGATTACACCTCCAGGGTTCAGGTGGGAATCAATCATTGCTATTATTACCTGAAGTCACAAGATGCATCTATCACCACTAAGGTTACCATAACCTCAATATTAACAGAGGAAAAGCCCCTCTAATAAACAGCAGAAAGGATGGGCTGGCTGGTGGGATTTCATCTTCCTTTCACTTTTAATAAGGCACTCAGAGGAATAAAGATTACAGGCCATATTTAGCATGCAGAACAAATCAGGCTCTTCCAGGCTCTTCCTCTCCTCCACTTCTCATTCTGGTTAGTCATTAAGACTGAGGAGGAGGAGGAGGGGGGTTCTAGTGTGGAGAGTCCCTGGTTCAGCAGTCACGCTGCCGTACTCTGTTTTCTCCTACTGCCTGCAGCTGCTGTCAATAAGACTCTTCTAATGTCCAATATGAGTAAACTTAGTAGTGAGTCTCCACAAGTCTGCGCAGACCACTGGCGCTTTCTGGCCTCTGTAGTGCACCACCAGACAGATCCAGTGATGGAAGAGTGGTTAACGTCCTAGGGACACAACCCCGTTAATGTTCATCCTCTTTTCTAAGCCACCATCACACAATGGTGTCTCTGTAAAACAAGATGCAGAAAGAGACTGAGCATCAGGGCAAAAATGGCTAAGCTTCTTTGAGGATTAATGGAATTTAGTCAAGTAGGAGTCTGTGAGTGCATTAGAGCAGCTGACATGGGGTCATGGCACTGCAGAGTGTTTTCACACGCCACCCCTGACATGAATCATTCATTGCCATTCAAATGAATATCATCAGCCGAATGAAATATAATTAACCACCGCTAAAGTCATTCCATAATAATATACCTCCAATTAAACTATGATCAGAGCATCAAGCCTGATAATAGATTCATACCAATTAAGTTAGAAATATATTCAAAGGACTTTTCACTTTGAAACCAGTCTTGTTATTCCCCTCGACATCCAACAACAGCACTCATTACAGTGGCTCCAAAACTAGAAATGGAGAGACCATGTAAATATTTAAAACCCTCACAAATATATAAATATTCATTCCAGAATGATTTGATGCGCTAAATAAATAATCCCTTGTTAAATAAATGACACCCTAAATAAAACTTTAAAAACAGGATCTGGGGAAATGAAGATGAGATGAATCAGAGGAGAGAATTCTGAAAAGAGGGGAGTAAGGGGGGAAATGTCAGCTATCACTCCACCCTATTTGAATTCCTAATGGCAGCCATGCAAACGAGCCAGGCTAATTAAAGCCCAGCAACCAATTAGACAAGCTTTAGCTGAACCTTTTGGGGAGGTACTGAGGATGAGGCTGAGCCACCGAGGGGGATATCTGTTTGGGAGGTGGAGCTACGGAGTCAACTGAAAACACTTTTACTTACACTTTTATTCTGTAACATGCTAAAACAGAGGTTTTTATTTCTCTCCAGCCTCTTAGATCAATATACTGTAGGCCCTTTTCTGTGTGCCAAGTGCAAAATCATGCAGGATATGCAGGAAGGAGGTAGGAGGGGAAGGGGACATAAATAAACCAAATGTGAGAAACCTCAACTGTTTCGCATTTTCACTCTGATACTTATCAACAACTTTTGATAAAGAGCCAATTGTGAATAATGTGTAATCTATTATGAAAGGGAGGGAGAGATATTATTCATTACGTCACACCCATCCTCTGTAAATTACAATATTACACTGTTATCGCTCAACTTTTCTTGTTCTCATCTCATGTGTTCTGAAATTACAACTGTTCTATTGCTTCGCCCCTGAGCCTGACCTCCTCTGATAGATGTCTGCTCCTTCAGGCCTGCATTCTCCCCACACGGTGGAGGAGACATAATCTTGGGTGTCGCCTGGCCTATTCTGCTTCCCATTTGACTGCCTCTTCCAGCCTCCCAGCTCTCTGGAGGGCCGGGCCTTTATGCTGCCAGAGCCTGTCCTATCACACACTGGGCTGCAGGAACAGCGCTTTTGTGATGACTGTGATTAGTCTTTTGTGTTCCCAGGTAGAATTAAGATGAAATTCTACAGGCAGTCATTGTGTTCGTATCTTCAGGACACTCAAAGAAATATGTTGAGTTTTGAAGGGGTGAAATGAAGCCCGCGGGGCCTTGGCAGACCTTGCTCTGTGGGGAAATACACAGTGGAAACACAATGGGAACAATCTTGTCCTTCAGTTTCCTTTTGTGCTCTGCTGAACCTTAGTCAGTGCTGCCCATTTACTGTAGCCTCTTTTTAACAGAGCAGTATTGTCTCACTCCAGTCTGCCTTTCCCTTTTTGCTAGCTTCTGAGAAAGACCCAACGGCTGATGAGATGACAGCCGCGACTTTGCCAGAGTCTGAGAGACCCTCAGGGTTTATTACCCACATTCCTCCAAGTGTTGGGTATGCAAATAAAGTTGGGGATGGCGGCTTTCAGATGTGATAATTATGGATTTATTTGTAAGCTGTCACTTCCCTTAATGCTCAGGGACATCAAAATAAGTTCAAATGCAACCATCAGAGAGGATCACATTTGCTAGTGTACCAGAGATTCAAACAACATGTGATTCTCATGACGCCAAAGGTCTGTCAATAACCACTCATTTAGACAGCAGTGTGCTTTGGAGACCTTCACAACATGCAGTCCCGCTCAAAACGTCTGGTAGAAAATATTTACATTTTCTCATTCAGTTAGATATTCAAACATCAAGGCGCTTTTATCCACGGGTAACGCACAAACAAAGACAGAGAGCAAAATTTTATTGCCACCTCATCCCCTGAAACAGACTGGAGCTGTGTACAACTGTTTCAATCAAACCTCTGATTAAAAACAGAAGTAGCTTTTTTAGATTCTTACACCGTAGATCGAGCCAGTTGGCATAATTTTGCAACAGTCCTCAATAAATACGCTTACCCTTTAACATCTGTAGATTACATCAGCACGTTTCCCCGACAGGAGGACATAAACGAACAAACACCTAAAAGGATCAAAAAGCTAAAATAAGGCCGTAACTATTTGAATCCTGCCAGATGTATGAGAAAGACCACAAAGTGCCTCCCAAATGAATTCTATCTATTGTTTTATGTCAAGTGGTGCCTAATGGGGCGAGAGTAGGTGAGGGTTTCCAGCTGCTGTTTCAGCAGGAGTGGAAAGGCAGGGCAGAGCGCTGAGCGTGGTGCCTACCTGAGAAACAGCCTTGCTGCCAGGGCTGCTTCACATCACAGACTCTCTGATGGAAGAAAATGGCTGGCCCGGAGAGTGCTATCTCCTTCCAGCTCAATTCTCCAACATTGGTCTGTCGGCCTCTAGGAGAGTTCTCTGTCATTGTATAAGTGCACATTAAGGCCTGATAAAAAACTGTGGAATCCAGCCATCCATCTTGATTTGCCAGTGTTAGTGAGCAGGGAGTATGCGCACTGAATACCTGCCACTCAGTGGAAGAATACTGCAACTGTAGGTGGTCAGCTTGACACTGACACCTACCTTCATGAATACTAATACTTACTAATTAATTAATGGGATAAATAATTATCGCCTCTTAAATATCTATAAAAACCCATTTTAGGAGGATGTGCAGGGATGAAACTGAGAGTAAAAATGAACTAATTGAATCCTTTTTTTTTTGTTTCACATTTCTTAGGCTCACTGCTCATTAAGCATGTAACTCAGGGTAGTCTGACCACATTGCAGGACATTTGCCAACTTACCTTGCTTGCCTTTGTCTTTGACAGGGAATACATTTCAGGTTTAAAGCCAGTCAGCTACAACGAGATAAATACATCAACCATCACAGTGCAATCATGCGAAAAGCTTTCCTGTTGTTGCACAGTGTGTAGTTGATGTATTTCAAACATCAGCAGTTTAATTGAGAGTCTGATGTGTGGTTTGCACTTACCTTTAAAGTGTGTAGATGATCAGATGAAGACCGTGTGCAAGGAAGGACACAGCACCGAAAAGAGAGACAGACAATTCATACATTTATATGTATTTTTTGGACACACTTACAGTTCTGACAGCTTATATAAAAAAGATTGTTTTCAAATTACGTTAAATTAATCAAAATTTTCTGTATGGGGAAAATATATTGTGAAAGGCATTCAAATTGCACTTCAACAGCAGAGTTCACACATTGCAATAAATCATATGAAAGCTCATGGAGGACAAGCGGTTGTCTTGTAGACAAAGACATTAAAAACATGTCTGTATTAGCCCTCTGCTGGCAACTATCAGGAATTCAGATGATAAATGATGCACAAAATTCATCCTCTTATTACAGTGCAGTCTGCTCATTGCAAACTAAATTAAATGTAATGATAAGAATCAGTGCAATGACAAACCGAGGTTAAATACTGTACCCCACTGGCAAATACGTGTGTTATACTGATAAATAGAGCTAGTTCCCAGAGTCTGTCTCTCTCTGTCGGTCTGTTGGTCTCTCTGTTCCTCCAGCTCTCTCTGTCTCTCTTTCTCACACACACACACACACACACACACACACACACACACACAGGGATACACACAGGGATACACAAACACACAAAGACAAACACAGATAGATAGAACTCACACACATGCACACATACACTGAGACTGTGGCTCTCTGGGGGCTATTTCACAGTGGTGCTGGGCTGCCTCAGAGCACATTCTATCACCAGCGCAAGATAGCATCTGATGACTTGTGCGATGTAATTGAAGTGTAGATTACTATCTCTCATGTGCTTGCCAGATCAAAATAATAAAAATGCAGGGAGGGAGAGATAGAGAGTGGAACGTGAGCAGGCTACTCCACTGTGGCAGAGTTGTACTTGCCTTTTCACTGCTGAGAGAAGGCTCACAATACTTCTCAGGAGGACATTATGCCACTTACAAAATTGAAAAAGAAAAAAAAAAAAAGCTCCCTGCTCTCTGGATGAGTGTATGACAGGCCAGGACATGTTCTCCTCATACAGAGTGAGGCGGAAGCCTGGGTGTTGAGAGATGGAAAGTGGTGGAGGACATGGACATCACTGAGAGTTGACTGACAGATGTGACAGGGCTGAGATGTCAGAAGGGGGCTTTACAGGAGTCAAACCTGGACTAACAGTTCAAGGACACCACAAAAGCTTGGCAACTTCCAGACGTACAATGACTGATCCTGCACATGGTCATCTTCATAGTTTGGGGACATGTAGATGAAATAAACCACATTAAAGACAAGTTAAAAGGGTAAATAATAACTAAAGATAAATAGCAGCAAGAGTGATAACAGCAGAATCTTAAATCTCGACTCAGCTCAAATAAAAAGGGGAACAATCAGAGGAAATCTGTGGGGAGAAATAGAGAAGGTGGAAGGAGATGAGAGACCAAGAGAGAAAAAAGGGGGAAAAAAGAGTGCGAGAGGAAGCAGGAGAAACGGAGCGGCAGAGAGCAGGAGACCGAAAGGAGCGAGCGCACACAAAATGAGAAAATGATCAGGTTCACATGAAGCGAGGCCACCAAATTTGTCGTTGTGTAGAAGAACCCCTCATTACCGCACCTCATGGGCACTCGGCGTGGCCTTTGAAGTGCTTTGAGGTACATCATCCCATGAAACGAGCATAGTTAATCCACTTGTTAATCAAGTGTGCTCATGAGCTTATGTCTGAAGTGGCTCTTTCTCCTCGGAAGACTCAAAGCGTTCAAAGGAAATTGTGGCAGGGTGAAAAGACGAGGTATCGAAAATTTCAGACAAAATAGCTGCGTCAAAACACACACAATATCCCAAATCTGTTGCACAATTCTGCTCTGCGACAAGCCCTGACTTCTAAACAACTGGTGTGATTACATTTCTTAAAAAAACAATCATATTCTTAGGTTTCCCTCAACTATGCTAAATATAAACATTACTGTCTATTGAAGATAAGCATCTCTCTCTTTTTTTTTTTTTACAACAAACAAGTGTTTTCACTCTTTAGGTTCTTGTATACAAACTAAAACATTAAAGAGGCGATTGGGAAAAGTGCAGGCTGGCTTCTCATGCTCGTCTTCCTCTTTCACCCCCCATCCATTCTTAATGAATGGGTTGTCTCCCCTTCTCTCCACAGCAAACAGGAAACAGACAGAAGGGAGAGAGGCTGTCTCTCCCTCGCTCCCTCTCTCTCCCCCAAAGCCTGTGGGCCGCTCTGAGGCACAGCCACGGAGGCCTGGTGCTGCCTCCCCCTGCTGCGCCAACAAGTCTCCTTTTCACTTCAATTAATGAGCCATAAATAACCCAATGAAGGTGTCAACAAAGAGCACCATTTATCATGGCTTTCACCAACTCCACTTCATGTGACGAGGAGAGCTCTTTCCCAGCCTACAGCTTGCCCAAACAAAGACAATGCAAAAAGAGAGAGATTTATTCCTGGACGAACACTCCAACCTAGAATTCATCTTGCGCAGGGACTCTCACAGGTGCAGTGATTTGACAAATATACCAGGTACAGTGTGCCCGTGCCTTTGTTAGATTTCTACAGTCAGACTAGCAATAAATTTGGTTAAGAGTGGAGGACAACAGTCTCACCAAGCTCCCTAGAGGCTGCGAGGGAGCCCATGTTAAAGACACTTCTTTCTGTCTCAGTCTACTCTGGGGCTGTGGATCACAAAAGGCAGCCTGGGTCTCCCAGAAAAAAGGGGGGAAAAAGGTGAATACAAATGAATGAGAAAATCTGTTGAAAATACTGGCCTGGTCTGAGCAGCAGGAAGAATTGCTTTATCAGGGTGTCCCATAAATGTCACTTTGAGTCAACAATGAGGGAAAAAAATATACAGCACTGAATCATAGACCCTCCTCTGAACTGCATGGCTCCTAGAATCATGCAGCAAGCAGAGGTACAGTGCTATAGTGAAGTGCTTCGGAGAAAAGATGAAAACTCCCTGAATAATATATGACAGCTTGGGTTTTGAATCCAACATTAAAAGTGATGACGAGAGTACAAACTCTGCTCTGCTTCATCTTGGATCCACAAATCAAAACCTAAGGCATAAAAGTAAACGGTAAATAGTCCACCTTCACAGTGTGAGCATTTATAGCAGGAAAAAATAATAATAACAACAAGCAGGAGCTTTTGAATACATCTGAACGCAAGCATTTTCCGCCTTGCAGCTAAGCCGGAACTTGTGTCTATATGATCCTGCTAAACCAATTAATGGTTCCTGTTAACCCACTCATCTTTGGGTAGGATTGTCTTTCTAAATAATACAGCAAGATGTCCCCTATCCACCACGCAGCCCACACACACGCTCTGACAAAGACAAGCAGATTGTCACTTGAATCTGGGGCTCCTCTCACACCGCAAACACACACTTCAACTCATACATTCTGCACAATGTGGAGAGCGGCGGAAGTCTTTGTCTGGGTGTGGAGTGAATCCATGATCTAAACGCCTCCACATGCCAGACACTTTGATGGCGTCGGATACACGCTTCATAAAATAAACTAGCAAATGCAGCATGTGATGATGAGACTATTCAGACAAGGGAGAAGAGGCAAGGGAACAAAGTCAAATCTATTACAGCAAAAGGGATATTAAGTGCTGTTATCACAGAAAAACATAGCATTTGTACAATTTTTTCCAAGCCACCCCCAGTGATATAAATGTCCAGCAACCATAATCAGTCTGGGTTACAGACACGGCCAGAAAGCCACGATAAATGACATTTCCAAAAATCACGCTGACATTTTCTCTTATCAAGCAGCAGGCACTGGCATGGTGAGAGCAGGCTTGTCAGTCAGAGGCAGACAGGCCTCACACCTTATCACAAGGGCACTCAGCCTCTCTGGAGCTAATGCTGAGGCTGAGGATGGAGTTTAGAGATGGGGCTAAGGGGCAAAGAATGAAGCCGAATTTGGAGGCACCCCCCAAAATTTGGTCGGTATAGTTACACCAGGTCTTGGATCTTTTTGGGTGTTTAGAAATGGTAGCTCGTAGCTGGACTTCAGATGGAGCCGATGTAGTAAAAACACTGCTAAACTTCTGCTTTGGTTGGAGCTGACTTTAAAGGGGCGGATGCAGATAAGGCTGATGCTACAGCACAACTCTTTCCATCCTCTCCCCCCTCCCTGCCGCTGCTCCTCCAGTCAGCCTCCCTCGGAAGCAGACACAGAGCGGAAAATTAAATATTTAAGGTTGATAATGACGCTCTTCATTAACATGTGATTCTGAATAAAAAGTGGAATACATAAATAAAGAAATAATAGAATGCCTATAAGCGGACATGTTGAATGAATTTCGGTGGCGATAAAAGGAAGAGAGCGAGAGGGATTTCTTGGTTGGGGAGAAAATGATTGAGGCAAACGGGAAGAGATCAGAAAGAAATGGCAGTCTGGGGGGAAAAAAATTGAACATATAGTGTGTATTACTGATTGTCATGGTTTTTCGGTTAACGCCATATAGATTATTTTGCATCTGAATTTATTTTTTTGTGTGTGGCCTAGCTTGTTGTGGCCTTGTGGTTATATATTTTTTCTCGTATTATCATACAGTAGTTCTATTCCTCCAGATGGTACATTACTCGCTGTCAAAACTAAGACTGGACTTCCAACTCGGTAAAAGCAGCTGGGCTCAGCTTCACAACGTTAACAACTGTCACAGAGACACCTCTCTCCTGACAACACGCAGTCACCTAACGCAATACAATTCGGGAGAAAACTCAAGATATTCTCCTGGCAATATCACTGAGGTGCCCAGATTGCAGTCAACAGTATGATTGGCCTGTGTTCATGAGGTAACAGACTCAAGGTGTGACAAAGAATTCGGATGGAGATGGCTGTCTGAGGCAGCATTGTGGCAGTGAGACAATAAAAAGTGGGGGAGAAAGCCTCTATCCCTGGCAGCACATGTTTGAGTCAGAGCAGTAGATCCTGCTAAGCCTCAGTGACTCACAGCACAGCTCGCAGTGCGAATCATCAGCTGTGTTTCTTTGGTGTGTAGGAGCTTTTCAAAGTCAAAAGCATTACCTCTGGAATGCAGGGTTAAAATCTGCATGAAATGAAAGACTAAGCAAAGAAACACCAGCGCTTATGAGAAGAGCACATATAAAACACATGATGTTATGAGGAGGATTTCTGGTATACAGTGCAAGATGAATGTCATTTGGAGGTGTGTTTTTTTTCCTGTAGTTGAACAGCACTGGAATCTCAGCTGCAGGGAGGTGATGGATGGGTTAACAGAGTATAAATTATATAACAGCGGGGTAAACGCAATACACTCATTAGATTTCAATGCTTTTATTTTCCCCAGGAGTAACTACAGTAATTGATGTCTCGCTCTTCTGTCTGTTTGTTTTACCCTGACAGAATCAGCGAGATAATTCACACTCAGCTGCCACTCTGGCACTAAATACAAAGCAACAGTGTTTTTCCTGACTGCATGGAATAAAAGGCGACTATGGAGAAAAGTAATTTGGGATAGGATGGTGAAGAAGCACATATAGCAAACTGAGGTCAAACTGGGGATTTTTCTTAATTTTTTTCCACGTGGACCCTATTCACTACATCAGTGTATATGGTAATATATCTTAACAATTGTAAAATAACTAGTACAGAGTGACCAAATCAAACATTTCATTCAGCCGCTGTGAGACAAAAAAAGAAGACACAAAACAAACACAACTACATGAAACTATCTGCTGACTTCCTGTCTGAAATTCTCAACTGAGGGTCACACAGGAGTCATTCACAGAATCCACATGTAATGAATCCAAATTCCAGTGGATTGGATTTCAGTAATGACCCACTGTACTGCAGCTAAAGACCTAGTTAGGGTAGGGCATACACACAGGAACATAATTATTTGTTTACTCCTGCCTGTCTCTGGAGTCTGTGAGTTATTGTGCTGTTTATGCTCTCTTTGTGCAACAGTGACTTCACTGCTGCTGTCATCTCTTGCAGAAAGACACACAAGAAGAAATTATTTATAACACTGTGTGAGTGTGTCCATGGCCTGCGCTTCTAAAAAGAAACTCACTGATCATATGTATGATTTTGTTTATCATTGAATATCTTCTCATAAAACTGTCTATGACAACATGACATAAAGACTCTAAACCTGTCTAAATCTCAGTAATGGTCAAATATCTATTACAATAAAGAGGAGAAAATTAAACAATGCTCTTAGTTTTAATGTACAGTGTGAGAGCAACTGTTTTATGTCAGTAAATCTCCCAGCACAGCTCTCAATCACTATCTTTGTTTTCCCATTGGTGGTCTTTAATTCACTCTCTAGAGTGAAATCATCATCTCAGACAGAACAAACATGACAACACAACAACTGAAAGGAGTTCTTCATATTGTTAAGGAGCATACGGGCTGCCATTTCTCTTTACAATCTTCATGAAAGTTCTCTGTAACAGTCGAAACCTCCCGCTGCATGCAGGGAAGCTGCTTGGGACATTGGTCCTATTTATTTCCCTCTGACATTCTTTCTTCATTATGTAGTGCGCTATGCCTCCAGCCAGTCAGCTGGCTCCCTGTCCACTCTCTTAAGATTCTAAATGGGACAGCACAGTTCAGAATATTTGCTAAAAAAAAAAAAAACATACTGAAGAGTGGGGCATAAACAAGGATGATCCAGAGATTAAATTAGATTAGATTATTATAACAGAAAAGTAGACATTTTCTATTAAGAGCACACAAAACACATGGCTATGTTGCGTTAAGAGCACCTCTTCAATAGAAAAAAAGAGAAAATAAAAAAGTAGTCATGCTTACCATTTGACATTCATTTTTCAGGGAAGATATCTGACGCCCAGCACACTAGCTGTGATCAATATCTAATCTGGAGAAATAAATTGCCCCTGTTTGTCTTTCATCTATGAGGAAATGTATAAGCATTCTGACAACACCGTGGATGCATTAATCAAATAATGAAATAATGATTTGGGGAGGAGGGAAAAGAGAAACATATTGTAGCCTGCTCTGATATTCACTGTGACCTAGCGCTGTTGACATCCCTGCATCTTGTATCACATCTTGTTACTTCAGTGCAGTCGGGGGAACTTCAGCAGAGATCATCTCCTTTCTTTGTCAGAAAGCAAAGCGATGAATTGGATATCTAAGAAAAGGTATCGGTCCCCCGTGTACACTGTGAATAATACACTGTAACATGCATGGATGTCATACACTTGTGCTTCTGACCTTCCTCTATCTGACAGTAAAGAACTCTTTTTTTTCCCTCCCATTTATTCTCAGCCCTTGTCTTTGCAATTACCATGTTCCAATCTTGCCTTGTCCCTACAGTCACCCACAATACCCAGAAGGATCGGCAGTCTTTCTTCTGGTGCAGCAATTACCGCCCCTATCTCTTTGAAACAAAAAGTTTGGTGTAGGATATTAGAAAATGTCAAATTCAGGTTATATTTCACTTAAGTCCAAAGGCGATGCAGTGTGCTCTGAGGAAACACTATTTTCACAGCCTTTGCATTATGCATGAACCTTGAAGTCCATCATTATTTTCTAGAGGAGGCAAAGGAATACTGTTTGCTATCAGCAACGTCTAGAATACAAACACCAGGTATTGACATTCGTAGACGCATGTCACAGCCAATAAAATTTAGCAACTCAATTAGCAAATGAAAGGGGGTTGGCTTGAACATGAGTTTGACTTTTTTAGCAAGTCTTTATTAAGTATCACTTTTTAAGAGTTCCTCCTTCGGTGATATGCATGAACTGTGGCCTCTTATCACAATCCTGCAGGACAGACTAATCACATTCCAGTCTTTCACCTGCATGCCTGACATGCTTTGCTAGAGCTCATGATGAACCTTCTCAGGCAGGCATGACACCACTCTGTCACTGATGGTGCCAGACTTTCATCTGTAAAATAAAATACTGCCACTGCTAGTTCTACTGCTACTTCTGTTACTACCTGTAATAATAACATTGATTCTAATTCTAATAATAATAGTTTCCCCACCACAATATTTATATAAACATTTTGTTTGGTTGTCACACCATGTCCTTAAATTAAATGTTCAGAGAGTACACGTAAATATGAAAATACTCAAAAAATAAAACACTAAGTAAACAGGGAGAGGAGCAGGCCAAGTGTTTCAGGGGGGTCCATACAGAAATAGCACATTAGACTTTTTAAAAATATCACTAAAACCACTTGCAGTCCCTGTGGCAATGCATTTTTAATCAGCAAGTTAACTTTGATTATTATAAATTATATGTTTGAAAGATCTGAGAACAAGAGTGGCTCAACAACCCCAATAAGTGGTGTGTTTGTGTGTGAACTATATTTGTAAATTGTTTGTCCGTTTTTATTACGACAGTTTTCTTTTAATGCTTTAATTTAATACTCTTCTTGCCTTCCCGCAATATTTGTAATTATCTGTGTGTAATATTCTACACAAGGCTAGTAATTTGCTATAAAAGGAACAGCTGCGCACTGATCTGGTTTTATTTCGGATCCTACTTATACCATAGAGTTAGGTCAACTCTTTTACATGTTGGTAAAGTCCCAAACAAGATATTTAGGAAAAAAGGATGGATAGGGTAATAAGAGGAAATATTTAGATGTATTATCTATAGAAACATTTAGAAATGTATATCCATTTTTTCTTTCTTGATTAATGTAGAAATTTCTAAAATAAACATTGTTGCCTTTTTTTTATTAAGATCTTCCAAAACTTTTACAAAAGTGTATTTATATATCCTGTATTACTTTAAATATTTAGTGCATTATACCGTACTGTAAATCCCTAACAGGTGTTTCAAAGTAAACCAATGTGCCAATTATCATAGTGCATGTTTCAAACTCAGAAAACATGTTTAAAGTAAGAGTCTCAAAAAAGTTGAGATACCGATTTTGATCTTCAATGTCTTGAATATCTGATAACAAATACAATAAACAGTAACTTTCTTTTAAAGTCTCTGCATTATCTAATAGTGGCTCAGTGGTTAGCAGTCACATCCAAGAAGGAGTTTGGATGTTTTTTTCTCTGGATAGGATAGTTTTCATCAATATGTGCAGGCCAGATGGATTTTAGATTCTAAGCATTATACAGGACATTTCTACATATACTGTATAATGTATACATGCAGGTATTAGGAATATGCCGTTTATAATACATTTCTAAACATGATGACTTTGCTTGGGGCTTTTTCAGGTTCTGACCTTGTGAAAAAAATGGTTTAAGCCAGATGCCAAACAAAAGTTTAAGCCAAACTTCTGTTAATATTTTAGACCAACATCCTGAGTCTGCTCAGTGACTGCAGTCATATGAGTTTCAATGTGGTGAAGTATGTGTGGCCTGATGGAAAAGTGGAAAAGTCTGGTGATGTAACACCCTCTGAGGCTGAATACTCCACACCCTGTTCCTGCTTCTACTGCCTCTGCGCCCTCCATGACACTTCTTTTCCTCCCTGTTATATTGTCGAGTTTGCAAACACTGACAAAGCAGAAACAGAGCATCACCAATTTTTGACAAAATATTTATTTTTTTCATGGGTACCCTATGCAATGTCTGCTATTTAATTAGAGGCCTCCCTGATGAGGTCACTACTCAAAGGGAAAACTGACCCTGCTTGGAAAGATTGTTGATTGTTACAAAAAGGAATAAAGCTGTTTAACAAAAATTGTTACACAGCTTGTGTGGATCTGGCAAACAGTGCACGGACATCTGTTTTCTACTAGTTTAGCAACTTCATACTTGTTCAGGCTTGGTAAGGCCAAGTTAAGAGCTGCAGTTGCTATAGAAACAAAACAGGATGGACAGTATTGTCGGCGTTGTGGTTGAAGGTCTGGGATGAATAGGCTTTCATTGTGTTCTCTGGTTGGCGATTTGAGGGAGTTTTAACTAAAAGAAAAAACAGTAATATCCTGTTTTGGCAGTAGCATAGCTTATTTAACCTTTAACCCATCACGTAAGTTCTCAAGAGGAAAATGAACAATATCCCATCAGCGGACTCCCAGTTTGCGACAAGCGCAGATGAACCTGAAAACAGAAAGGGTCCTAGCCCAGAAAACTGTACTCCAAAGGCAAGGTGGACAGATGGTGGTGCTCCGGTTTGAGCCTCATCATATTAAGTGAAATCATGCAAAAGAAACAACAGCATTCCCTCAAAGGAATGCTCTTAAAAACATAACAGAGACAGGTTGCTCATTTTCTCCAAGTTAGTTCAAGAAGGGTTTCCACACAACAATAAGGATGTCTACAAAGTCAGTTTCAATCCAGAGATAGCAATTCATCTGAGCGAAAAACAAAGCCTTCTTATTACCTGACCTCAGAGATGAGCCGTATTCTCTACCATTAGTGAACGCACATTCAATTACACAGGCTGGAAACAGCTCCAGGGTGCCGGATGGGTGAAGAGAGCCAGACAAGACAGAAATTAAGCTTGTTACAGACTGATTTTCAACTTCACTTAGCCTAATTCAGCTTCCCTTTACGGATGCCTCCCATACCCTAGTGTTTCCCCCCCCCCACCACTCCTCAACATGGAAGCAGGATTTACATATTGCAGGTGAACTGGGGAATAAAGAATGCAGATCCAGTTAAACCTCTAGGGAGCTAATTAGTTACAATTAAGTTTCTGCTTCACTTGTTGTGTGGGATTATTTGGTAAACACCTACAGAATGTTGAAAGAATCTTGGCCTTTTCCCTGAACTTGAGATGTGCTTTATTCATCTACTGGAAACTTAGCCTTTGTAAAGAATTTTTTTTATCACATTAATTAATCTGTAAGGATCCTGTGGTGAGTTATTGACATCAAAGTTGACGGAGACATGGTGAAGGAGCAGAACATTCACCCCATGGCTTTATAAGGAATCTAAGAGGTAAACGAGGTGCATAATCTGACACTCCGAACACAAAGAATGGCCAGTGTTAATATCAAAGAGGTTGAAGGAGTCATTGTACAACCAAGGCCTGCTTTGAGTTAATTGCATGCTGACTTCATTAACCTTGATGTTCCGTATTAAGCACCAGTTCCACACTCCCTCATTATGCCTAAACATCTTAAAGAGAGAAATCAAAAGCTGGCAAATAACACAGACAAAGATAACAGAAGCTTTTGTATCAAGCTTGTTGCTCAGTTGAACTGAGCGCAACAAGCAAAGAGCAATGTCACATAACATTAAACAACAATGGCTAAGGCATTTCACCTGCCTCTGCAGACTAGCCTGCAGCCAGTCATAGGTGTGTTCAGTGGCTTTGTCCTGTCATCACATATCACCATTCATTTGTGCATTACATGGTTCCACACGACATGTCCCTTTCTGTTACACTGCCCACTAAGTGACAGACATAGTTTCAGCTGGCAAGACAAATAGTCCCATATGCATCACAGAAAAACAACAGTAGAGCGTTGCATTAAAACAACACAGGGGGCTTTGTTGGTGGGGGCGTGTTGTTTACAATGAAATACAATCCAGGAAGTCCAGTTGGAGTAACAGCTTAATGCGTTCTAAGGCTTATCAGATGCCAAAACACTGTAAAATACAAATATTTTATGTTTTGTCACAGCGATCCAGGTTAAACCGCAGAAAGACGGCATTTACATCACAAAGCACTCTAGGAACGCGTGCTTACATGTATTTGGTTGGTGAAGACAGCGCCTTGCTGGAAGTTGTTCCACGGTGTTGCAGGAAAAGTAAAAAATTCAGTCAGGTTAAATTTTTTTGCCGGCCAACTCGGCGCAGTTTTGACGGAGCTCACTGCATTGGTGCCAATGGTTTAGCACCATTCAAATGAATTAGAGGACTGCGGGTTTTTTCATGCAGGGCTACCGTCAGTCTAAATGCCATCATGTTTGTTCTGCTAGCTAATGTTAACTGTCAATGTTTCTTTCAACTACTTTCTTCCAACGAAATCGTCCCGGTGAAAACAGTTCACAGGTCTGTAAAATTGTTACTTTTTTGTTGCTGTTTTCCTTTTTTTTTTTAAAGCTGTGAGCACCACAAATACAATTTCCATTGACAGAAATCTCAAAGACAGATATCTCAAATAAAACCAAAACTATAACTGGATCCCACTAAAGGTGGGTGAAAAAATGTGTTTTTTGTAATTTGGGTGAACCAACCCTTTAAGATTCAAGCACTAACAGAGTTTAAAACATCACCTTAACACCAACTGAGCTTGAGACACATCACATTACTGACCCTTTATCCAGGTGGTGCAGGAGGTGTTTAAAGAGGAGGTCTGTGAGCTACATACCTAAGTTGACATTTGCATTCAGTGCGGTAGCAATGCAAAGTGTTTCAAATTATGGCAGAGAGGGAAATGGCACCTGCTGGGCAAACACACCATATATTGTAATGTAGCTTAGCAGCACTTGCCCAGCTCCTTGCACTACAAAGCAGTCCATCAAAGTGAGATCTGAGAGGGAGAGAGAAGAAGATCATGACTCTTTTCACACCTTGTCAGACTGACTCGCCTCTGCCAGTTTCAGACCGGTCAGTGATTTTCCTCTGCACTACAGCAGCATCTCCAAGCTGTGCTGTGGCCAAGAAAAAAAACTACAGACTGTGGGACTGTTATAATCAGAGCGCTTTTTAATATAGGGGAGTGTGGGAGTGGTGTAGGTGAGGGGGTCTAATTCCACCTTCGCAATCAAAAACAACAGTAAGACGTTACAACACTTATAATATGTACTTCAGTGAAATTTAACAGGGATGGAAGGCACACAAAATGTTCAGTCTGATTTTGAGTCTGATGATTTATTTTTTAGTAAATTAATTTTACAAAGCACAAAAGCATAACGTGCAAAGAGGGTTATTAATCTACACAGTACACTGAGGTAACACTTGGAGATAACTTGAAAGGGTCAAAGTCAGTGTAAACCAACAGTAACATTTGGCTTTTCACCGGGATTGGAAAAGGTTGGCAATAAAGCTAAAGGAGGGCAATTTCCATATTAATGACCTGTTTGATGAAGCTCATTTAAATGATAAAAATGCAGTGGAAAAAAACTCTCATTTCTTCTTAATGAGCAAAGTAAGATAGTTCATATAGTTTGGGGAGTTTTTCAAACATACATCCTGTTGTTGTATTGCATGTTTTAATAAAAACTTATTGGAAATACAATGTGAAACAAAACATGGAGAACCTGTACAATACAGTACAGTGCAATATGACACATAGCACTGCAATAAATATTAACTTTGCAAAACTTGGGAAAACTTTTTGTTGTTTTTTGAATTTTATTTGTCTCTAAAATAAGTCTAGATGCTGTAACTTGTAGTGTAGTGTGGTTGTACTGGACTGCACAGGTATTCCTGTTATTTTGTCCACTGCTGTGCATGAATCCTTTCTCAGCTACTGCCATTATGATTTTGAAAGTAACTGTCCATACAGGGTAGATTTTTTTTAATGAGAAACATCAAACTTATGTCACTGGAGAAAACTCACATACAATGTTGAATATCCTCCACAACAGGCAGATTACAAGCCATACTGAGCACCCCTGCTGTGCAGGGGCCTTATAAATGTCACAGGAAAAGCTCTGCCACATGCCAAAGGCACTCGTCTCCATTAACACAGCGCCAGGGGAGACTTACTTAGACTGACAAGCGGCAACAATACTGAAAACTCTCCCAACTGTGAGAAGAGAGACACAAAATGAAGAGAAGTGAGAAAAATGAGTTTGGAACTTTCATTGTCCTACGCCTTCCCTCCGCACAGATGCGCAGCTGAGGAGTGCAGCTGGCCAACTGACAAATGGGAAAAAATAGTCCAATTTGAGCTGGTCGTTAGGAGTCGGAGCACAGCATTCCAGATAAATGAGCGGCTGCCTCAGGTATGGCAGGAGATCTTCCTGAAGCATTCCTAGGAGACCGGTCCGTACCACTGCAACCCCTTAGCCATGCCTTCGATCCGACAGGCCCGACACTACAGCAGAGGTGACCTTGCAGTGCCGCTCCTGCCGGGCTTCTTATTTTTACACTCCCCCTCACAGCCCCCTCTTCTCCCTTGGCCTGCACTCCTCTTTTTTTCTAATCCCCACTTAAAGAGACAGTGTGGTGGTTTTTATATCATTAACTTCCCTTTCCCACCATTTTTTGTCCACAAACAGAGGCAACGATCGAGAGAGAGCCAGTGAGAGAGAATTGGTAGTATTCATCTGGGCTGGATCCAGGGTAAAGGGTGGAGGGAGAGCCAACTCCATTAAAAGTGTCCATGAGGGGTTGAGCGGAGTCAAACACTTACTACGGATGTTAGGATTCTGACTCTCCCCTTGTTGATGTAAGTTTGCTTCTCTCAGTGCATGTGTTTGTGCGTCTGAGTGTGTTTCTGTATGTCGCTGTGTGCCAGCGTATGCCACTGTGCCTAAATATATATGTTTCAGTGCCAGCTGCCAGAGTGAGGCCACTTTCTTCTGCACACCCACCGTGGCCTGTGGGCCGTAATCTTTGTCAATGCCACGCTGGTTACAATTCGCAAGAGTCCTGAACGGAGTGGGCCAAACAAACACAGACATGGTTGATTCTGCTTGTTTTTCACTCTATTTTCAGGACACAGCTTGTGAAACCCCACTCTAAAGGCTGTATTTAGACATTTCCAGATTAGAAATGAATCAGAAACCAATTTAGAAAGTGGTTGAATGCCCTTGACGAACTGTCTGCAGAATCAACCACATACAGTGATACAATCAGACATGTGTTTTAAAAAAGTGAACTGTCAAAGAAATTAGCTTTTTCACTCACAAATACATGATCTTCAAAATGTTTCTATATCATCAGAAGACAATTTATGTCCCAATACAGTAATTTGCCTCTTATATTACTGCATTTACTACATCAGCACTTGATTCATTCTTGGCTTTGGTTAAAATTAAACCTCCCCATCTCTGTGGACACTAATACAAACCAGTGTGTGCCTCTCATCAGCCTCTCCACACTTCGCACAACCACTTCCTGACAGCTACTTCATTGAATAAATCATGACTATTGATTAACATGCACACAACAGTCTGCACAGGCACATTCTGAGGTTTGTTTCTTGAGTGCCAAGCTCATTTAACATGGGCTCTATCATGTGAGTAATTGTGTGCAATTCCAGCCATCTACAACCCCCCCACCCCTATAAAATAGAAAATCCCACAGCTATTTCTCTCAAAGAAATTAGTGAATTGTGATGAGGAATTGAATCAATTACTGCCTTAAGGTCAGAACCTATTAAAAACATTTTCCCACTGTTGCAATCAATTATCTGTTCTGATGTACACGATCTCATTTTGTGCACTAAAACACAGTGACACACCTTGTGATTGTAATTATCTATTAGTATTCCCTGTTCTTTTTCTTGAAATTTGTAGCACTCCTCACAGCATTAATGCCTGACTTGACCATAATTGCACAAATAAAAGCTTTGGTGAGAATTTCATCAAATATTCTCATCATGTCATGCTCCTTATATAGATATATTGTGAATAATCTTTGTAAAATCTGAGAGAAGCAATGCAATTATCAAAAAGTGTTAAATCTATTTTGCGTGTAATATTAAGCTCAGCCTGGACGTGAAGAACATCTACAACACTGACACAAAGTGCACAGGAAATGGTGTGAAAGTGGGAAATTATTTTGATTTTACTATATATCTCTACACCTCAGTATTAGTGCACAAGATGCTTGAAAGTGCTTTTAACATTTTCTGCACACTCTGCAATGTCAATCTGCAAAGGGAAGTGGTGAGAGGAGAGGAGAGGAGAGGAGAGAGGCTCTGACTCTTACAAATTGGAGAAGAGATCCCATAGACAAGGTGCACTCTGGGACTTGTTCAATCAACTCAGTGCTATAGTGAGTACGTAGATGCCGTCAGCCATCCATAGGTGTCCCTGGTCATCCCAGCTAGTCCCTCCACTAACCAACAAATGAGCCACCACTCTGTCGGACAGGCGTGCTCATTATAAATGAGGATGTACATTTGTGGGGGGAATGCGAGAACCTAGGCAGGAACACCAGGACTTTCCGCCCACTCTGTCCATCCCTCTCTCTCTTTTTTCCTCTTGTGGAAAGCTGAAGACCAGTAGAGGAGGGTGAAAGCATCTGGATCATGACCTTTCCTCAGGCGCGCTGAGACAAATTAAAGCCAGACATCTGATGAGAGGAGACTGAGGAGACCTTCCAAGCTGCTCCAAGAGCAGCCTCAACGCTTCCACACTTTCAAGTCACTGCACATAGAGCAGGTTACATTGTCCAGTTATTTTAATAACAAGCTGGGGGCCTATAGTGCATCTCACTATTTTTCACCAACAGACAATGTTGTTTACTGGGGGAGATCACAACTAAATTATTAGAGTGATGATGTTTTTATTTTAAAAAAAAAGCTGGGTCTAAACTCTTCACAATGTCAGAAACACAAGAAACAAACATTTATCTCTAAAGAACTACATCCTCTGCTGCTAGCTCCAAATGACACAGCAAAAGCCTTAGACTCTAAGGCAGAATCCAACCACACAACAGACTACCTCAGCTATGGAACTAATTGTTTCCATTTCAAAGCCGATTAGCAGCCTCAGGGAAACTCTGACAGTTGGACATCGCAGAACCAAACATCCAGGAAGAAGAGCCATGGCTGAGGCTCAAGCTGATCACCAAGCACTGCATCTGCTTCTCTGCACTCTGGCATAGGCAGAGACTCACTTAGCATCATGGTCCATCTCAGTCAAGACCAACAGAAGCTACGCATTACAGTCTGGCTAGACTAAATAAAGTGTTCTCCCTGAGGTCTAAATGGAAAAAGACTCCTGGAAAGTCCTTTTTTCACACTGTCTTAATTGCTGAGGGAAACCAAGAGACAGAGGGGCTATTGCTTAATACATCAGAAACAAGTACTGAGATTGGCTTGACGTAGACATAATTAACCATGGATTCAGTGCCGGCGAGAGGACCTGCTAAGCACAGTAACAGAGCATGCAGATTTCGATTTAGTGTGCAATTTTCTGTGGAATAATCAGTAATTGAGCTCAGTGTAAAATGAATTAGGCTGACGAAACATCCAGGGAAAGTTTGGGAAATATGTTAATGTTATTGTGATGGGTTTGAATTAAAGCTCATGCTCTTTGAAGACCTTTATTTCACTCATGGTGACACATCTTCATGTGAACTTTATGTTTCAGCTTATTTATCTGAAATGAATACACTCTCAAAAGGAAGAAAACACACTGTATATGCTTAACAAAATTGCAAAGTAAAAGCTGAAAATGAAACCACAGATTGGAATTAGAATTAAGATGTGGAAAGAGTTAACTTTGCCAGGCGGAGACAAAGGACTCAGTAAAAACATTTTCTTACCTGAGGTACAGAAGGAAGAGGCCACCATCAATGGGACAGCAACATAAAGAAAAAAAGAGAACATTTGTAGTTAGGCAAGCTGTGGGGTTTTTTTCTATTCAACGTGCTATCCAATTATCATTTTAAATATCTTTGATCAGACAGCACTCACAATATTTATGGAACAATAATATGTAAACAATCTTCCAAGAAACTAAATCTGTAACGGCCTGTGTGGCATCCACCAAATATGACCAAATATGCATAAGTGCTCTCATTAGATAAAACCTTCAAGATACCCAGGGGAAAGATGGGAAATTTAAACTAAACCGCAGCTTTCATATGTCTGGTCTACGCCCTATAGACACAGGCTCTTTGACAAGCTAAAATATATATTATATTATACACACATATATACACACACACACACACACACACACACACACACACACAGCTTGTAAGGCACAAACACTCTCCTGGAAGTCTCTTTGCCTACCTCTGACTCCCATATCCATAGATCTAAACAGTCAATCACAGTGGCACGTTAAAACATTAAAATAAAAGTCAATGTAGGGAAAAACACTATTGTCTGAAGTACAGATTATGTGGGCAGTTGTTAGACTAAGGGCAGTTGTTACACTAAGGTATGATTTGTAAAGCTGTAATGGAGGGGTGTCTCTGCAGGAGAGTCTTCAGCCAGGGCTGAATACTGATGCGTCTGACTGATTGCCACGTCTGTGGGATCTAATTTGAAAGGTGGACAGTGATGAATGTCTTTCCTCCACTTACTGGCCGTCTGATGTATTATGCATCCCCATCTGATCAGAGAGGCTGATGAGGCGCGGGGAGATGAGGGGTGTCCATGTCCGACGCACCCTGACATTGGTTATATAAATGACTGCACCTCCACGCCTTTCATTTCCCAGCTCACAGGTCACGGGAGGAGCTAATAGGGCCATCGTTAATAGGGGATGACTGACTTCAGCTGGGGCCGCCCGTGCATTTTGATGGGCTACACATTTGACAAAGTCTCTTAACACAGTGGCTGAACCATGCTCCCCTGTCAGCCTGGAGTCTAATTGTCAGAGACACAAACGTGGGCAGCAGCCGGAGGATAGTGCTATCGGCTGCCCAACCGCCACTGTGATCATCTGTCTGTGTACATCTTGGCTCTGCGTGAGAAAAGGTATGCTTACTTCAGTTGTTTGGCAGACAGACGTGGAGGAAATAGGACCCTTATTGTTACAGCTGTCAGCTACAAAACCCATGATTTAAGACTATTGCTTTGATCCGTGGCTACCAGAAAGCATATTGTGCTGCTGACATCATGTTGCCAGCTGTATAACTGAAGGAGTGAAACCCTTCTATTAGCCTGTAGGAAAAAGACTGAGTGCCGTACTATGTTTTGTTTTCTCCCTAGGAAAAACAGCATTGGTAATTGTGGCTCTGCTGAGGGAGTGGAGTAGGCTCATTCTTTGTTTAAGTGTCCACCAGGAGAGCACTCTCTGACACAACCAGGGCTCCTGAGCGCCCATCAAGTCCACATTTTAATGTGCTGAAGCAATATTAACCACAGCGGCAAATAAAAAAGCCCCGACCCTGGCGGGCACAACGTGGGCCCTAACGAGTTTATGGCTGCCCTAATTGAGCCATTTTCACATCAGCTGTTGTTTTTTGTCAGATCAGGAACTACTCTCCCACTCCCAGCTGTGATTTTCTCTCCAAGAGTCAACTCACGGCCCCCATTTCAACCCTGCACAACAGAAGGTCACCGTTGGTACAGATAAACTCATTCACACAGGCCCACACACTGACACGCCCCGAGAAGGATTTGTAGTCAAGAAAACATCGCCTGGAAATACAAAACAGGATGTGTGATCATTTTTCATGGCTGATAAGACAGAGCACAAGTACAAAAGTTGACAGTGAATTAGTGCTGCGAGTGAACAACTCCATCTGATTCCACATCCACTGTTCTCAGCGTCTTTCACTTTCCGCCATTATCTGAATTTTGAATTTAACCATGGCACTCATTTGTATAAATCCGTATGCTGATTATGCGGCAAACAGCAGTGTTTACCAGCCAGAGAGCAAGGAAGCCATCTTTAATTCATTAGAAAAACACACTTTGCAGGAAGACTTTCAGTGGAGGCTTTACATTACTTGGGTTGCTATAATACATGCTCAGTATGCAGAGGAGGCCTATGTTAAAGTAGTGGATAATAGGTGAAAAGGGCTGGGGTGAAATTCAGTCCTCCTCCAATGAGCCATTAATTAGTGCTGAAGGAGGTGAACGACGTGTTCAAAAGCTGAGGATTCTTCATTAGTCATCCCCAGGCTGCACACTAGTCATACAGACACACAATTAGCCCGCCAGCAACAGCCTCTCCTCTATGGAGCGAGCCATAGGGTGGCATTTTCACAATTTGACGGTGTCCACGTTGTCCATACACGGTGTCGGTGTCAGCGTTGCTTCCCTATCACCCTTCTCTGTCACATAACTGCTTTGATTTAAAATACATGTGTCCCATTATGGCATATCTGGCCGTTATAATTAGAGGATGGGAGCAGATTTCATGAGGAGACACTGCATGTGATCTAATTAGCATTGTATTAAAGCGCTAAATCAAAGTTGTAGCGCATGTGCTTTTGTTTGAGAGTTCTTTCATCTTTGGGGGATTGTTGTAAAGATTGTTCATGTCATTAATCTCTCTTCAAGATGCTAAATGAGCCAGAATATTAAGTACATGATTGACATACTGTAGCCCAACTGGATTTAGTACACATGGTTTTTGAAGATTTATTGTAATCTTTCAGGGGAATTGTGAGTTTTTTTTAGTATCAAGTGGGGACCGGCATTTTGCTTTTCTAAGCAATAAAAGCCAATGATAAATGAGAGGGATCAGACATATATCCATTACAAAGCTCTTGTGAACAACTACTTACTGCAAAAGTGGCTTAGCTCTTAGTGTGTACAGTTTAACATCTGCAGACCATTTAGTTAACATTAAAATGTCCTACTTAGAGCCAGAATGGTTCATTCAGCTAGACAATTTACTACGGACACAAACAGCCTGGGTGTTTTCTTCTGACCGCTCTGAATAAATGACTAACTGCATTGTACCTTGGCAGCCATAACGCTTTGTCTACTGTTTTGTTTTTCGATAAACCTGTGCCTAGTATTTACCTTTAACATCACAAATTATTTGAAAAAATAAAATAGTACAAAAGAAACTACAAGTCAATCAGGACCGAATAGGGCTAGGCCTTGATGGTAATCTTCAGAAAGCTGCGCTCTGGACAAGTGTGGTAGCAGCAAGACAAAAGCAGCATAGTAGGGAGAGGAAGGCGGGAAAAAGACTGTTGTGCTGGGAACACGACAGGCTTCTCTGTGCTGAGCATATTCCACCATGCTACTGCAAAACACATGCATGCACAAAAGCAGATTCACTCAAACAGGCTCCCGTCACTGATAGTCCTACAATTTCTTTATTTTTTTATGTGCTTCCTGTCGTGATACGCTGATAAGTGGCAAAGAGACCAAACAGTGAAAAGTAAGAAAACAACAGCAATATAGTCATTTAAAGGGAGTCTATTTTGAGTCAGGGACAGCTTCTCTCTCCGTTACTGAATTAATCAAATCCAAAGGACATCATCTTCAAACTCGACATCCCCCTAAAGGCGAGCATCTCATTCTGTATGCAGCTGAGGAAGCTTCACAACATCCTAAAAATACAGCGCTCCTGGAAGAGAGGTGCTCTTCCAGTCTGAAGGGAAGCATGAAGAACTAGCAGGCCCGTGGGAATAGACATTGTGATTAG
The DNA here is from genome assembly GCF_014851395.1 of Micropterus salmoides. NCBI lineage: Eukaryota > Metazoa > Chordata > Actinopteri > Centrarchiformes > Centrarchidae > Micropterus > Micropterus salmoides. The sequence continues at coordinate 18,178,203 of NW_024044570.1, forward strand.
ATGCAAAAACTCTGCTTTCATAAACAGCATTAGTTCTTGTTAGACATCCCACCCCTCCCACAGATGCAAGCCCTCTCTGTTTTGCAAAGCTGGGAGAAGGCATTATTGTTTTATTTGCATTTTCTTTTTCCAGAGCTCTTTACCCCCACATGTTAAACACTAGCGGGCAAAATCTGTTGCTGGCAGACAGGTGTTTGGACTGAATGCTCAGTCCGCATTCATCTTCTGCTGGTCGCTGTCTCTAGAAACAAAGAACCATCTGAATTTTTTTCCCTTTTACCCACTTCCTCTTTGAACTAATCAATTTGCTCCAGGCTATTCCTCTCCTGTGATCACATAATGTGAGTCCAATAAAAAGGCCTAATAGAACATTTGGACAGGGCATCAGTTTATTTTGCTGTTTCATCATCATAGTTAACTTGGTGTGCAAAGGAAAATTAAACACATACTGATGAGATGCTTCACTGCTTAATATTTAACACTGTGATTATTTGAACATTTACTGAATGTACAATCACATCCTGTGTTTTAAATAATAAAAGCACACATTGTAGATATTTAATTGAGAGTCTACTTGGGTCTATTGCATAAAGTTGCATGCAATATATTTTCCATTCTAAACCATTTGTTTACCAATAATCAATGTCAGGTAATGTAGGTGGGGCTGCAGTTGCAATGAATACAAATTATATGACACAACAAGTATTTCATTTCCATAAGGTAGTGGGAGCAGATCATTTTGCTACCTATCACTCAGTGTCAGCGCCAGTTATCAACAAATTTGTCAGGTTGTCACTCTCTGGACTCCCCTATTACTCCTCTGCCTAAATTCAAGAAAGCATATAATTTCAGATACAAAGTGACACTCACTGAAACTTTACTAACAAAGGAAATATGACTGCTGCTGCTTATAGTTTATCCCAATAAAAATGGCATTATTGCACAGATGTATTAATTAAAGTACTAATGCTGTCTACTTTTGCTTCTTAACACGAAAAATCTTTTTTGCACGCTCAAATACAACTGTTTATCGTTTATATTCACATGATTGGACATTTAAAACTATCAATTTTACTTTACGTTACGTTTCCTTCGGTCATTGCGTTGCTCTTTTGGAAAAAACCTTAACGATAACTATTGTCCACCAGATGGAGCTTTGTCATTTGTATGTTTAATTTATAATTTAGTTTATCATATACTGAGATTGGCTATGTCAACATTAACAGTGGTCAAGTTTCCATCCAAATGTAGTGCAAATTTTAACCGAATTTCCAACTACCAAAAGAAAAATGCAATTTAGTATGTGTTAGGGTATCCATCTACTACTACTATGGGAATATTAGGAGTTGGGGGTATTGAAATAAAAAGTGAGTGCACTAATTTAAAGTGCCATTAACCCATGAAAGAAAAAAGGGTGCAATGAAAGAGGACCAGTCAAACTTCAAATGATGGAATATGTGATGTGTGCATTTATTTTTGTTTGTTTCATTTTTCGCCTCTCCAGTGGAGCGGAAGCTTGTGTGATGCTTAAGTCTCATGCATCATGTGAGTCACGGTTTATTTGAGTTTGTTTCCATTGCACTTTATGACATAATCCTTTTATCAATCCACCAACCTTTCCACCTCAGCTAAGTGTAAAACTTTTTTGCGATATTTACATTTTTTTAGTTGTTTATTTCCACTCAGTTTTTTTTTATGTGCATTTGAAAATATTCATAAAAACTAGTAGAGGGAAATGCACTTAGAGGCTCCACCATTTTCCTGCCTCAAGGCAAGAGAAAAATGGTATTAGTGTGTTATATATGGGATACTTTTCAAAATTAACTTTAAAAGTCTAAAAGTCTATCTTGAAATTATATATTATGCTTTTTGGCTACTGTTGTACCATCTCTCTTGCATTTTGGTGAGAAGTTACTGTACAATAACCATTTGTAAATGCTGAAAATATACTTACAGGCTTGACCATTGGGGCTATATCCATACCTAATTCAGGAGACAGTTCATAGCTAGACTAAGAGAAATCTTTAGCACTGTTGCAGTTTCAAAATAGCCTGAAGGAAGACATTTTAAATTCCCTAATCCATTTTGATTACACCGTCTTCATCTAACTTAAACAGCCATCTAAACAAATTCTGCTTTGTGCTTTCACATTGAGGCTATCTATTTTGGTCTAATGTGTTTTGAATGTGGGTAAAAACCCACCCTTGTAGCCTGCAGTCAAGACATGTATTGTCGCTTGCATTACAAGCATTTTTTTGTACATTATAATGAAATTTAAACAATGATTAATTTATGATAAATTTCCATCAGTTAAAATAATTATTTAAGCTTACAAGATATTTTAAAGGTGCCGTAGAATGGAAAACTGTATCTAACTTGGCATAGTTGAATAAAAAGATTTCAGTACATGGAACAAACATGCAACACACACAACCCAAAAAACGGGCATATGCCAACAGCACTAGATGTGATGTAACATCTGGGCTCATTAATATTTATGTACCCAAAATTTACATATAAGAGCCCACATTCTACAGAAGTTATCGAACTACAGCTGAGGTTATTCAGTAACGTTATGTCTCACAGAAAGTGCTTTTATGGTTATAAAGGAAAGGTAAATCTGGTTTCCCTCGGATGTCCTCTGGCTGCTCTGCTCTGGCTGCTTTATGAGGTTTCCTGATGGACAGACACCTTTACTTACTTTTAACGCTACAATAACCACTGCTGCTAACTGTAGCTGCTGTTATCAGCTGGATCTGAACGAGCGGTCCAGTGCGTCTGTAGTAATGCTAGCGGTGTAAACACCAACACAACCCTGGAGCCCCAAGATTCCAGTCCAGTTAGAACAGCAATACGGTGGCTAGCTGCATGGCTAACTAAGTAGCTGCTGATACTGCTGATAACAGTAGTTAGTGGCTAAAGTAAGTGGTAACATACAAACTCTGGAAATCTCCAAAAATGGAGGCAGAGCAGTCGGAGGACATAAGAGGGAATACCAGACAATATTTTCTCCATCAAATCTTATCCAGTTTACCAATACCAGTGAATAAAGTTATAAAGTTGTGTTTTTGGACAATTGTCAGTGAGGCCTAGTCTCGCATAGCAGGCCTTGCTTCAGCACTATGTATCTAGGCCCCGCACCTCTGCTGTTCTCAGGGAAGTTGGCTAATCAGTAGCAAGTTGGCTTTTAGGAAGGAGGGCCTTAAAGAGCCTTTCAAAAAAAACTCCAAGGATAATCCAAGGAAGTGTCAACTGCATACGAGTACTTCAGTGTCATAGGTTGTTAAATTCTTCCTTCCAGTTTCTGGGAGCAAATTAAAAGTTCTCAGATTCCCAACACATGCATCTCCTCTAAGTGACTCTACACATAAACTTAAACTACACTTTTGTAGCTTTATTGTCTGTACCAAGAAATTGACCGTTGCAGATGTTCCCAAATGTGAACATATCTAGCGTGCCATATCCTTGCCACTGACTGTAAAATCCTTTTGTACGTCAGTATTGTGAGGCTTCTGTGAGATATGGATGAAGCCATTTTGTGAGCATAGTTCTTGTAAAATGAAGTGTATATAAAGTAATAACATGCAGGAGGGTCTCCTCTCTGCACCATGAATGAGTCGCTCCTGCCGTGGGGAGTTGGTGACATGATTGTGATTGGACGAGACACAGAGAATCCAGATCAAAGCAATCTCTAGTGTTTTGGCCCCCAGCGCAGTGTAGAGCAGGCCCACACACACACACACACACACACACACAAACACACATATTATACTGTATACAGAAGTATGTACACAAACCCACACACACACAGTCTTGCACTAACACTGAAACACATGCATCGTCTCTACCTTTTCACTCTCACACATGTACACTCATACTTGGTGTCACACATTTATGCACTCTGCCTCACAAATTCAGTCTCTATCTCTCCTGACACATTCATACATGTTCAGCCGACACTCTAATGCACTCAGTGGCTGGAGAGTGTTGATTTAGATGAGTAAACTGCAAGAGCTGAAGGACACTACCATGTCTTTACAGAGCACAAGACATTTAAACTCGTAGAATTAAAATTCTTAGTATTTAGTATTATGTTGTTATGCAGTAAAAGAAGCATTTTAAATGATTATCCAAGGAAGGTTAAAATCAAGGACTAGCTTGAAGATAGTTGAAGATGTTTTGCCTCTCATCTGCGGGGCTTATTCGGTTCTGGGAAATGAAGAAGCCTCTCGGATGACTGAGAAACTCCACAGATATCTGTTAAATGATTACGTAGGAAATTTTAGTTGTTAGAATTTACACATTTACCATCATTCACTTTTTTATAATTTAGCGTTTTATATCCTTATAGTACTTTGCACAGCATTTTGTCTTTGGCCATTTTAATTGATTAAAATATATATTTTAAATCAATAGTGAAATTAATTATTAGTTGCACCCCTAGTATTTACTAGCAATGTATTGTTCATATGTTGCTTCTTGCAGCTTTACATCTACAGGTCCCTCTCTTGTTGTTGCTTCTCAGATGTCTGGTCTGACTATAGAGCTGAGGTGAATCTGAGGTGATGATGAGGAAATGCACTGCCTGTGGCACGCAATAGCCACACACATTTACCACGCTGCAGCTTTAGCTCTCCTGCCTGTCTCTTTACTTCAACGGACCATTTAGAATACAAATATAATTATTTTACAAATATCTTTAGAATGGTGGGTTATGATCTCACCATGGCGAGCTGCCATGGTACATAAACACGGCAGTGAGACTTAGGTTATAAGTAACATCATTAGATCTAAGTGTGCGCTGCTGTGCATGTAAACAGTCTTTGTCTTGCATGCACACACACACTGTCACTGTGTCTTATTTGTTGTGAATACATGCAAATTCAAGTTCTGTCTCTTTCCATGAAAGACACACACAGACATGCACATACAAACAGAAACTCATTAGCTGTAGATGATGGGTCTGCTGCTGGGGGGAGAGGTAAAACCATAGACTGTATAAAACACAGACATAGTGTCTTTAAATTCACCCATAAGTTTCAGGAGAGCTGTTGTGAAGCTCAATTTGTGTGGCTCTCGGTAGCTCTGGTCATCGCCATCTTGGAAGTGTTTGATTCCAGATAATCCAAAAATGGGTAAAGGGGTAGAGCTGAGGCGGGCCCCAAGATGCCTGGCTTCTGAACCACCTCGCAGCTAGCCACCTGAGATTGCACCCACCTGTCGCTGAAAGCGGCCACGTCCCTAATTGTGCATAACTTAAAGCCTTAATATGATTTAAATGGCTAAGTTATATAGAAATTCACCCAACATGCAGTCATGAACAGGGAAATTAATTCTAGAGACCAAAAATGTTTTCTGTACCAGACTGTAAACATTATTTCTGCTGTAAATTTGGGCATTTTAACATGGGGGTTCTATAGAGATTGACTTGCTTTTGGAGCCAGCTTTAAGTGGCCATTTGAGGAACTGCAGGTTTTGGCACTTCAATGTTGGCTTCATTACTCAGCACCAGAGGTTGCTGATTGGGTAAAACTTGGATCTGAAGGATGTAGTGCCTTCTATGTGACCTTGCTGGTGACATCAAAACAGAGTCTGTAGTAATGTCTGACTGACACACGCAGGCACACACATATACACACATACTGCTTAGAAAAAAGAGCAGAGCGTGGTACAAGACTCTCAGTCTTATTTCATACTTTCCAGTGGTAACAGTTAAATTGACATTTTCTGTCCCCACCATCCCATAAATGGAAGCCTCCGTTTAATTGCTTTCATATGGTTAATCCAAATTAAGCATACCCACAAAATAAGATATTCCATTTCATTTGGATAGCTGATGATTCCAACAAATCTTTCTTTTCCTTCTCCGTATGCTCGCAATACCCAAGCACTTCTGAATGAATAACTTCAAACCTTGGAAAAGACCCAATTTTGGTCAAAACTGTTTGTACAAGACAATCCTCTATATTTGCCATGGCATGAATGCTGAATACGGCAGTATTGAAGTTTTATGGTAGAATTAGAGAAAGTACATTTCAGTTGGAAAAAAGTTGCCTAATTGAACCAGATACTCTATTGTGTAACATTCACGTTCTTTTTCTAAAACCAACAGAGCAGAAATGAATGTGTGAAAAAGCAGAAAGAATGACAGAATTATCTTCATGTCATAATTCATGTGACTCTTTATGCCTGATGATTTATCTCAGCAGTGGTCGGATACATTTCCTCCTTCATAATCAGAGATGAAGAGGGAATTAGAGCTGCGTTCATTAAAATCAAACAATTTCTTTAGTCTAGTCCTACTGCTGTGCGCCTTGTTTGAGTTTCCTAAAAAATGTATAGATACTCCAGAAAAAAAGCCTATAGATATTCTTGAGAAGTACTGCAACTGTGTATTTTTATCCCATTCAGTTAGTTTTAACTTGCATATTCCATAACAGTCAGGCTTGCTAGGCTGTACAAGTGCTAGGTTAAATTGTCTGAGAGTCTCTGCAGTGTCACATTTTGATCATGTTGCTGCATGGCTTATGTCACTAAAGTAAACCGAATGCTAGAAGAACTGTGAGCCAGATGTTGGAGTAACTGAAAACAAGACTATAGTTCACAGATATCTGAAGTGCCTGTCTTTAGTTCCAAGCTATAAAAAATTAGTATTAGTTCTGCTGTCAGTTCTGTCTTCACTCTTCCAGGCAAAAAACGGGAGACCTATTCTCTCCTCACAGAGGACCTTCTCTGTCGCACAGGGAGTGCTACCACTACTCAAAAAAGCAAAAGGGCCTTCAAGTCGGAAAGTACTCTCTCTCCCTCGCCTCTTTTTCTCCCTGCTTCACACTTGATTCCCACAGGCCTCCATTGATTCATGTGCTACAGTGTTGATGGAGAGCAAACAGATATCCCCTTCTTCAGTGTACTAAAGTCTGCATTGCCTTTTTAACCTGTCTACTGATAGAATTTCCTGGTTTTGAGTCCTAGGCTAATACAATAGAAAGGCATCCCTCATATTCTACACAAAACTGCTTCATTTCAAGCATAAAATCAACCATGTAAGCACAAACATACAGCCAGTATTTACATTACTGGTGAAGTGTGGGGTTGAATGAGAACAGGGTAGCAGGGGCAGAGAGGTTCTCTCCCTCATGCTGTGGACAACACGATACATAGCATTTACCATTACTAAACAGCCTTGGATTGTTGAACTGTTGAGATGTCTACTGTCCCGCTGTAAGAGCGATTTTGTGCAGACGAGTTGAAGAGAAAGCCGACAAGCCATTCTCAGGGTGACTGAGTTTGCAAGTGCAAGTCAGGACACACTTTAACAGCTGGCTCTACAGGAGCTCTTGTGCAATTATCAACAGTAACAGCAGGGAAAGTGAAGAAGGGGCCAAACCTTATGTCATCCAATGGGAGAGCACCACAGCCAATTCCAGTGTCTGAAATTTATGATGAAGTGTACTGGAAGTGACCATTTCAATTGACCAAAAATCATGTGTTACTGCCTCAGCTGGAGATAAAATATCTTTGAGGGACTGTTCAAAATCCCCAAAATGAATTACATGTGTGCACATGTACTTTGATGAACAGTTTCTATGGTATCTCGATATTAACCAAACATTGCAGATCTACACAATGCAGCATAAACTTTGGAGGGTTCTCAGCTCTTATCTAGTGGGGCTGCGTAGTAAGGTAACAGCAGCTGAAAGCCATCTGCTGTGGAGGAAGAACTGGCTGCTTTAACAAGTAGGCAAACTGTCAGAGAGGATTAATGCTCTACCTTAAACCTGAGTTAATAATAAATGGGCTGTTTACTTGTTCAAGGGGGAGGCCATAGATAACAGCACTCAAAACCCCTCCTCTTACTGCCAAAAAGATAAATTCTGGTTAAGTGGGGACCTGCCTGCATTGTGGCCTCTAGTTCCCCAATCATTATGAACAAAACAAGAGTTTTACTCTCACTTACTAATGGAAAAGGTCAGATTGCAAGCATGTATACACCACATTCTGAAGAAACTTAGGGATGTTCTGTTCAGTGTCAGTAACTGGACTGGACCGTCTCAAAGTGTGAAGTTCACGCGGAGAGATTTTTTAAAATATAATTTGGGTATTTTTTTTCCTGTAGTACACACCATGATTACGTGTGCAATTTGATCATGTAGATGCATCACATCTGACCACCAGCACAGCACCCAGCACTGTCAAACCCCTCAATGAAGGGCTTCAATAGAACGCTGGAGGCGGCTTCAAAACTGGCGACGTGCATCACCTTCTTAGCTGCTGATGCATGCAAGAAAAAAAACCCTGAGAAAGAGTCAAAGAAATGTCTTCTTCTCTCTCCCCCTCTCTCCTTCGCTCCTAGAGGGCTGTATTAGCCCACGGTGGGGATTTAACTAATGAGCCTAGCTGCTCTCCACTGAGGGCATCCCAAGACAGCCTTTCTCCTACAATTGGTTCCAAAGGGTTTAAATGCGCTGGTCGCTGCAAAGCTCCACTCTGTCCAGGAGATTATACGGTAATAAAATAGATGGGAGAGATGTAGTAGAGGGTAACGTTTCACATTATTTGCTGTTATGATGATTGCTGAGCAAACAAAGGCATTCTGGTAAGTCAATAAATTTGACCACTGAATACATTTTACACCTTTGTGTAATTTCTTTTCACCATTTTGGATACATCTTGAAAGCAAACAGCAAAAAACACTTAAGGCTCTAAAGTACTGTATACTTTACATAAAGTAAGATGGAAGTCTTGAGAAAGTGCACAGAGAGGAAGTTAATATTCACTTGATGTTGAAATGAAGTGCAATGCTCATTGTTGGACTGAAATTTTACCCTTCATGCCCAAAGTCCTTACTTACTACCTTGTGTGGTCACTTCTTGGAAATTCCACTGCTGTAGTATAACGACGCATACAGCCAATACCTCATTTCCTGGCCACTATATTCTGGCTCTCAGAAAAATCTGACAGTACTGAGGCCAACTAAAAACATCCTTCAGCTTCTCCCTTGAACCATGAATGAAGTATATCTAGTTGTAATTTTCTGCTACTGTGTGTTGTGGGCAATTTTGAAGTTGATTGCTGCATTACGAAGATATTAAAGCTGCAATAAATGTGGGTTTTTTTGGCCATTTGGGGGCAGCACACCCAGCTAAATGCTCTACTCTGTTCACCAGCTAGTGCTAACTTTGTCTGTTGCTTTGCTGGCATGTGGGCAGGTAGTGTACAGACGATTTATGAGTTTTACTGCTTTAAACACCTGCTGTAGCTGGAAAGGAGTTTGACGAGAGCAGTAAGACTGAAACGAAACAGTAAAGTTGCGTGGCAGAGGTATGTTCTGTTATGATAGCATGTTGCCTTATTCCAACTCAGCTTTTGGCCTTCGTTTTATCCAGATTTAGAATTGCTGGCTTGTAACAAACAAATGTGGCAGCTGATCCATTCTTCATTTTCATTCAAAAAGCTATGAGTGACATCACAAACATATACACATATTTTTTATACAGTCTATGAGATCATCCCATTTCCACAAATGAGCCTGTTGAAGTTGCTGGCCATTGGCAGGCAGAAGGTTTGGTCTTTTGATGTGGTGATCCTACATCTGTGGCATTACAGAACACATTGGAAACTGACTAAATGTTCCTGTAGTGACGTCAGTTTTGAATTAATTCAGAAAACGCAATTAGGCATTGTTTCAATTGGACCTATTTACTATATGTAAAGGAGCACTGAACAACCCTTCCAAGTGCATTGCAACTTGTCACCTCATTGCACTAACTGCAGATTACTGCTGATTTAGGCTGTTTAGGGATGATCAAATAGTTGCAAAGGTAGAGATTGGAAAGAGGCAATAATGACAGCTGGCACATAACAAACAAACAAGTGTCAGATTATTGTCAGTATCACATTTGTGCTAACAAACAGCTATAGCAAGTTGTGAATTGAGTTATTTTGTGAGATAAATGTCTGAAAGCTGTTTAGTGTGATACAATTTGTCTGTTATTGTAAACATTCAAATACAATGCTGTGCTGCACACCATCTCGATCCTGAGTGGCACCAGTTCACTCTGCATGCTGGCGGTGACCAGCACAGATGCGTGATGCTCTGAATATCTGAACAGGAATTCTGAGAGGGCTCTCAGAAAATATTTTACAAATATGAACATAATGTTTGTGTGTATGGCGTAAAAACCAAGAGGTTGTTAAATTATATCCATATGGTCCTGTAATTGTACAATGACATTAAGTCTTCTCCACATGATTACTGAGATCAAATAGAAGATATTTTCACCCAAGCATCCATCTTGGCCAAGAACCATTCATTCAGAAGGATCTATTTCAATCTTGTGTCCAATGTGCAAACAAAACCTGCTATAATCCTGACTATGGCGCGTGTGTGTAAGGATTGGATTCTCTAGACTTTTCCTGTAACATGAACAGCTGACAAAGAGCTTATCACAGAGGATTAACTATTGCTTTTCAAGGTGTTTTTCCACATCAGACCTGTAGTTTTTGGCACTCCACCAAAGAGCATGGGTGTGGCGTGCAGCAAATCTCTTTCAAAATCCCCCCTGTGATGGTCGAGCATTTAGACAAGCCCAACATGACAACTTGTCTAGCAGCAAGCAAGGTAAGCACTTGCAGTGGGTATGGGGTAGATGAAAACTGACAACCACCCTGATTACTGTGTATAGAAAGCCAGTGAATGTGTTACCCTGAGAAATCAGAAAGGATGTTCACTGATTGGACAAATGTGGATTAATCTACAGTGTATTCATCATCACTGCACAATCACAGCTGACTTTATCCAAGCTGAGCTGTAACATGGGTGTGTCCCTGAGCAAAGATGTCTATTCAACAGCCGCTGCTTTGTTTGCATGACAACCAATAATAAATAAACCTTGAACACTGACTCACTCTTCGCAAGCTCAAAGCTTGAGTTACTCAACCTCATGGCTGAGGCGATAGCTCAGAAAACCGAATCAAAGTGTTTAGGCTGTCTCTTCAGCAAACTAGCAACAAGGGAGTCTAATACATTTTCTCAAAACTGTTTTTTTTTCCCCAATAAAAGCCAGCAAAGGGGCATCTCCTCACTTTTCAAAGCACCCCTCCCTCCATCAGGCATCCAAGGAACACTCATTTGCAACACTGAAACAACGCCGTGAATATCACCCTCAACTGCTAATTCTCAGAGGTCTTTGTGGAGGTATAAATCATTAAGACAGATACTCCTCAGAGATGCTATGGTGGTCATATACCTCTTGCGCCAAAATGCATTTGATTTCAATTGTTCTATGCTCTGTCTTTGGGATACCGTATAACAAGCCGAGTGATGTTAATTGAACACCTTGTTGAGATCATTTGCATTTTTTTCCAGCTAATTTACACACTATAGCAGGATCTGCAAAATGAGTGTTGAGAGGGTTTGGCCAGGGAGAGTATATCAGATTAAATGATACTGAAGTGTCACTAGAGTCATTTACAATCCAAAGATTGATGAGCAAACAGAGTAAATTCAGTCTAATTCGGAATGCTTATAGGTGAGCCTTCCATCTGTAGCAGATACAGTGATGTGCTATATGGAGGATGCTCATTGTAAGGGAACCATTGTTCTACTGCTAATCCTAGCTCAGCTTCTCAACCAACCAGCACTGGAGGCTTAAATGCAGCAGCCCTTTTAATTCTCCACTTTGTGCTGCCGTTGATGTTCTCTACTCGTAAATAATACCAACAGGCTCAAGAAACAGGCCTGCAATTGAATATGAACCATGTCTGTAGAAATGCATTGTGACTTGCAAATTAAGGTCCCCCCCTTCCTGTGGACTGGCTCTTGTCGTCTGCCAGGAGATGTGCAGTGGCAGAGATATGACTCTGGTGTCGAACAGCACATCAAAGATGAGGCCTATGAGAGGTCTGCTTTACCTTTGAACATAGAATAGGATTGGAGGCTGCGCCAGCTCTCTGCAGGCAAGGCTCAGGCTGATCAGAGGCTGCCCAGCGCAGCAAATGCAGCAGCAGTGGGCACAAACACTCGTACTATAGTCAGTTTCAAAGGAGCCCTCTACCCACCACTGATAGCCTACACACAGAGTGAACACAAGCTTCGCCACTGAGGGAAACTGAGACTGTATACCAAAGCACAACACCCTGCAGAGCTGAGGCGGTGTCATATGGAACAAAGTTACTGATTTAACAGTCTCTCACATAGTTCCTCCTAAATACTGCATTTCCCACTTCGCCAAGCCAGCATGAGGAGAAAAGATAAGTACACACTTGAAAATCCATCCCTCAGAGGGAGGCTCAGAGTGTCCACAAAATTATTCAGAAAAACAACTCACACGCACACCTTTATGTCTGTGCCGGCCAATGGGAATCTGATAGCAGAGATAAATTCAGCTTGCTCCTCTGACCTGTTCCCAGGGATTGATTCAATTAAAATTGGCTTTATGTTTTTTTTTTTCCAATCCTTCTTCCACTTCTTCTGCGCAAAATATTAATTACATGAATCATAGTTCACAGTCTCTCAGTTAATTGTTCAGCAGTAGAGCATTTCACAGGGCCGCAGCTGAAGCCTGGGAGATGAAAACAGGATGGAGATGGGGGGGGATGTGAGGGGGTCGGGAACAGGGCACTAATGCTTTTCCACTGTCACTGGACTGTAAAACGCAGATGGGACCCCCATCATGTGTTGCTTGCTCAGCAGAGAGACAACCACCTTCACAACTATTAAAAAGTTCTCTACTTAATTATTACAATTCCTGTCAACAACTTATATTACATGCCTCCGAGTGAACTGAACATTCAGTAACACGATAAAGTCCCAAATCATAGCAGCTACTCTTGCCACTTCTGAGAAACATGATTGTTTTAAAATCATTTGGCAAATTATCTCGAAAAAATGTTCGTGGGCAGAAAAGTCTTTATGAGCACAAACGATTATCAGGTTAAGCAGAAGAAAGCCATGAGCTGGCGGTTTCCTTGCTTTGTAATCTCTACCCCCATATCTTTGTAACAAATTTAGTGTGGACTCCACAGCTTACAAAAAAAGGACTGTATTCTTGCAGTAGCCCACCAATTAAACAGATAATTATGCAAATGTAGCCTTTACTTAGTCAGCGAGTGGGCTGCAGCAGCAGCCAGCGCTTTCTACAGGGCAAAGGCTACCACTGAACTCACACAGGAGAGTCTATAGTTGAGCAACATACTCATGATCTAGCCTCCCTTTCATTTACACACACACACACACACACACACGCACACACACTTCACCTTCAATTATCAGAAACAGGAAGCTTACAAGCCGAAGTCAATGACCGGAGGGAGAAAAAGAGACACCGCTGCTGACTGTGCATGAATAACATTTGAATGCAGCAACACTTTAACTGTATGCTGAATGCGTAATGGCTGTATTCCAGAACTGATAAGGCAAACTTTCTCTCTCTCTAATGTGTATTATTACTCGTGACAGTTTGTCAACAGCAAACCACTTGTCATGATTCACATATAAGAGGATGGGAAAAACAAATTGGAATTGTAAAGTGACAAAAGTGCCAATGCAGTTTTAGTATGGAAGCAGCCTCATTAGTATTGGATGTACTGCCTTTTTTAAGACGCCTGCCAGATTGAGAGGTTCTAGAAGCGTACCAAGCCATTCAAGATGCCCACCACAACAAAATGATGGATTTCGATGCGGGGATTGTCAGATTGAACAGTCAGAGAGAGAGAGAGAAGGCTGGATGCCCGAGTGCTCTTATCCCACCTGCCTCTCATTACGCAGGGAGGGGAATTGGGGGTGGGGGTGGGGTAGCCCCCAGGAAGTTCAGTATCTGCATCTGCTTGACCACATCTCAGCCCCTCAATGAGAAGCTAGTTCTCTGTCTCTGTGGCAAAGTGAGACAGCATGGCTCAAAGAGTGCAGGATTAGGCCACGCTCTCCAGGCAGACCTCACAGCACTTCACTGAAACATTCATAAGGTTTCCAGCATGGAGGCAGAGAGACAGAGGCCAGCGTCTGATCCATGGGCAGAGCCCCCTGCCTGAACTGGACCCCTAGCTGCTCCTTAACCAGGCAAAGTGTGACAAGCCCTCTCACATAGCCCATCAGCTACCGGCTGCGGAGCTCTGCTGGGGCTCTGGTGGGCTCTGCAGGTACTGGCCAGTAACCAGGTCCCTCACGGGAAGGTCCGGTAGCCATGCTGAGGTGCTCTTTAAGCTGAGAGGACTCACACTCTGGAGGCGGAGGTTGGGGCTTCCTTTGCTACGCATGTGTTTGTTCCTTAGTGACTAACAGAGGTCTGCTTGTGCCTGCGGAAAAGACACGGTGAAGCTGACATGTTTAGATTGGAGAGCAGTCAGGCCTGTCTACGTAGTCGCACTGAAGCGACAAAGGGTTGCTATAGAATTAATAGTGACAGAAGAAATGGTTTTGACAGCAAAGACCAGGATGTTTTCATACTGCAGCGAGGTGCTCATGGATACAGTGAGAATAACAGAAAGGTCGAAGACTTACAGTAACTTGGCAGGAACGCTAATTGTTACTGAACTCAAGACCAAACCTTTTTCCCAGCTCTCTCCACTATTGATTCTTTTGGAGCCAAAGGTCTCCATCAGTGTCGTAAGTGGGGATCACTTGTTAAACCAGTTGTGGGATGCCAAATCATTTCCATTTGTTTCCACAGCACACCTGACCTTGGTGAATAGATGTGCCAGACGTGTCAATTACAGTAACATGAATCATTTCTGCCTCCACACCAATAGAAAACTCTGAATGTGTAACCACTGAATATCTTGACTTTGTCTTATTTTCTTCCTTATTGCAATCATTCTTTTAAAGAGGAAGAACCACAAAGCAGCAAGCAGTCAAGGTATGCCTGGACTCTTCTGGACTGTAGGAATTGCATTGCAGCAGCTCTAAGTAGCCTAATGGTAAAATCGGGAGATGGTTTTAAAGTTTACACTATTGTGTTGGTATGTTTATAGAGAAAATACAGATGAAAAAACAATTGATAGATTATGATAATGAAAATAATCGTTAGTTGCAGCCCAATTGATACAAATTGTACTAAAATTTAATTCAAAAGCTTTGAAGTAAAAAATATATTTTGATTCAAATCTTGAACTTAATTTGATTTTGTGTGCAGTATGAACATACAATACATACAGTAGACACATGCAGTTCTGTAACTTGAGCAGAGATGCCTGTCAGAGCAAAGCACACATTGAAGTATAAAAATCACTGCGTCTCTGTTACCTTGCCTCCGCCACACTGCATGACAATCACAGCACTACAGACATAAAGTTGGGCTGTGTTAATTTGAGCACTACATATCCACAGGCAATCTGCAGAAAGACACCAATTACACAGAGTTTTAAAGTGTCTAATTGAGGCCCTTCAGTCTGAATATGTTATTGCCAGTTCTGATTCAAGGATGAAGACAACATGCTCAGCTGCAGCCTGCTGCTTACTCTTCAAGGGATATGTGGTGTTAATAGGATGGATGCTCAGCCTTTGGTTCAGCGTCCTCCTACTGAACCAGCACGCCACAGGGTGATAATCCTTATTTTGTTGCACTGGCTTATTACAATGCTAGCAGTAAATTTTTGCATTTAACCACAGGCCCTAGCTGCTTGATGTGAGAGCAGCCCTCTGGAGAGAATGTCAAGTCTACAGCATATCATGAAATGGTGCACTGTTAAGAAAACTTTTTTAAGTAAAAAAATATGCTTGGAAAAACTAAGCATTACTATTGAGGAAAACTTATTTCTGACATAAATTAACATCAACCCATGTTCTAATGTTATATTGGACTTAAAATAATAATTTATGAGTCTAAAGCCAAAACTGTAAGACAGATCAAACTTAAAAAGACACAAGGCTGTGATGAATGTGAATGATGTCTAGAACTTGAATCAAAACTCCTCTAAATTGGAGTGTTGATGAACTTGGTTGGCCTTTAATTCCACTTTCACTGCACCACAAACGCAAAGCTTTGTCCACAGACTCGAGTACGGGTCACACTGATTTCCATGACTCCAACTCCAAAAACAGCCACCAGACTCTCATTAGGAACCCCATGTTGGAGAGCATGAATTATGCAGCACACTTAGAACACTGGCCAGCGTCTGTACATTCACCAGTGTGTTTGATCTTGTCAAGTTTAGCTCACATTTCTGCATTTATTCTGTGGCGTTTAACTAAGCAAGTTCCCCGAATGCACACAGGGGTGTCGCAGGCAGTCACTGGTATTTGATGGGTATAAATATGGGAACGTTTGAAGATTAACCCAAAAGACTAATGCCGCTGTAACACTTGCAATGGGTAGATCAGCTAATGAGAAGCCAGCCCTGGTCTTTGGCATAATAAACATTTTACCAAATGTATTCCAAAGCCCCCTGGAAAAGCATCTTGAGAGTTCTTCCCCTTATGTACTGTTCTTCATCTCATTACTATAAGGAGTCAAAAACATCATCAGGAACTTTGAAACTCTGAGCTCTTCTATGAACCCGAAGGCACAGAGGTGAGAATGGGCATATTAAAAAAATAAAAACTCAAAACAGTCCCACAAGTCCAGCCACTGAGGTGCAAAATACAAAATAAACTGCAAGTACATTCACCCAACAAGTGTTATAAAAGGTAACTTTTAAATCAGATTACTCCGTGGGGTTTAGAGTGTATAAAAAGGGTCACATATATTTCAGCAATCCATTTATCACCTTCATCTTAGTTTCTCACACCTAACTGGATCGAAAGAGAAAGAAAACAAATGATTTATGTAACTGTTCCTTGCATGTTAAGCCATGCAAAAAGCCAGAGCATCATTAAGGACACACATCTGTAAAACACTGACAATCTACTCAGAAAAGTGCTTTTACATCTCTACCTACATAATGCTGGTCAGAGTGATAAAAAAAACCAGGTCAAACAAAAAGAAACAGTGGAGACCTCTGTACTCAAATACTCATCAGATGAAAATCCATGTGTCATTCAATAGTTCAAAAGTTCATTACAGTCAAAATATTTAAGGGGGAAAAAAGGCAATTTTAAGCATATCATCTCAGGGAAAGTCCTCTGAATTCCAGCAAAAAAGGGACCTTGGAGAAATGTAGGAAACTGATGGCAGTTAATACCAAGCCATCATGTTACAAGCCCGCTGATTGGAAAAGACTTGAGCAAAAAAGGGGAGAAATAGGCATGTCAAGCTTAGCTTTATTGAAGGTCAGAGTAGCCTACTTGCAGTGTGGGCAATCTTCCC
This sequence comes from Micropterus salmoides, assembly GCF_014851395.1. Lineage (NCBI taxonomy): Eukaryota > Metazoa > Chordata > Actinopteri > Centrarchiformes > Centrarchidae > Micropterus > Micropterus salmoides. The sequence goes on from NW_024044570.1 coordinate 18,195,446, forward strand.
CTTAAGTCATTTAGCTTTAATTTCCACATCTGATATCACAAAACGTGCTCCCTGTAAGAGGGATAAGCTTACCATTGGCCAGAGCTAAAAATAATAAGTCTTAGATGTTAAGAGACCAAGGTTTGTTCTCCCAAGTCATTAGCTGAGATAGCCGTTATACTGACTTTTATTCCCTGAGAGGAGCGCAGGAGGAATGGTGCACTGCCCGCTCTTGCCTTCAAAGTCATTCCAAAGAGTTTTGTCTCCTCCAAATAAAACAAGATTTTCCAAGAAATATTATTCCCTAACAAAAGAATAAAAAAGATTACTGACATGATGAAGGTCTCTTTTGAGCATGATGCTGAAATAATGCTGTTATGAGTTACTTATTTAGTCACTGAGTCAGAACCTATCAAGTCAATTTAATGAAGATTATCCAAGTACACTCCCCAATGGATGACAAGCTGCATCAGCTGCATAAAGATAAGAGCATCTTCAATGCACACTGGGGAGATACTATCAATGCCCCTGTGAAAGCAAAGATGAGAAAGTTCAGTAGAATTACCAAGTACTCGTCGAAGAACTCAATTACAGTAAACAAGAATAGTTAATTTGTTGCCAGCAGATAATCAAACCGGATTAAGCTGATAAAAACTGATTTTAAGGTGCCGTGGCAGTGAATGTAGTGTGTGAGCCAAAATGTTTCCAGTTTGATAAGTCAACCGGCTCCTCCTTAAAGCAACACATTGGTATATTTGATACACAGTCACTCATCCTGCGCCTTTGACAGCAGTGAAGGTAAAAAGTTAGGGGCTATAAAAATGATATACATGACAACGGCATTTCATCATGTGTTGTAGCAGCTCCCAGATACTCGCTGTTAGCTCGGGACCCAGAGGAGCTTCTGTATCTCCATGATAAACTCATCTGGCATGATTTATTAACTAGTGAATCACACTCTACTCTCGCTCCGAAACACACACACGCACACACACTACAACTTCTCTGGAACAGTAAGCCTTTCCACAGGGACAGTCAAAGTCATTAGCACCTCCAAACTTTCTCCATGCTAATTTTTGCTTTGATATACTGGGTAGCTCATTTAAAACATAGTTCAGAAACAGTGTGCTAATGTTTAAAACTTTCACAGCCAATACAACTTCGTACCACTCTCACTCTCATAACTACAAATTGTGAAAACTTTAATAATGCTTCTTGGAAAAGGCATCTTTCAAGTTCCATAGTTAAAAAATCATGACTTGTTTCACTTTCAACTCATCCATCTTTCTGTGGATTCAGGGTGCCTCCCCTCATCAGCGCGATGCTCTACTCTGGCCAAAATGACCTTGTGGAGGTTAGGCTAAGGCAGCTGTCTTATCACATCGGCCCTACACTGGTCTCAAGCGGTCCATCGAGTGCACTGCTGGCACCAGACTGCACAAAGAATGCTGGCATCATTTCATTCTTTGAGCCTCCATCTGCCATGACTCTGACCAAGGGGCTACTTCTTATTTTAGACCATCTATTCACATCCCCGCGTCCGTGTCCGCTCATACGGACCCCCACCGGCCCATCACCCTCGTCCCATTTACCCCTCACATCCACTCTTCAAACGCAAAACTTGGGCTCCCAAGGCAGAGCTATGCTGAACTCTATGAAGTAGACTGGAAACATCCGTGTCCTTTCCCAAACTTTGTCAGGTGAAGGATAGTGGTTCTGCTCTAATGGACAGAGGAGCAGCTTTGCCCTCTCACTTACACAGCAATTTAAAAGGAAATCCCGCACAGACAGTACAAAAGCAACATTCAGACGCACTTATCATCTTGTAATGAGTACAATTTATTAATGAAGGGGTAATTTCAATAGCTAAAAACACATTTGCATTATATTTTAGCAAAGTGTGAGATTATAGCCAGGGACAAACTGGCAATTCAATATAAAATTCAATTCAACATATGTTATAATCTATACATCTGTTTCCTTCATAACTATTGTTACTAAATGATCATTGATGAGCACACAGAACAGCAGAGATTTTTTAATTACCTAAAACGCTTAAACTGACCCTAAAAACCCTGTTTCTCAGTATGACTTGCATTTACTTTTCATTCATTGTTCCTGTTCACTCACACATATAAGTACCTATGTACACACACACACACACACACACACACACACACACACAGCACAAATGTTGCTGGCTCTTTTAGGATAGGATAGAATCACATTTTTATGACTACTGTAACTGCCTGACACACTAGGCTGGAGACCACAACATCTGGAATGATGGATGGCCTTCATATTAAAGATATCAAAGTAACCCCAAAAGAAATACATTCTAAGTGACATCTATGTATTACCAAGGGGGAATGGTTGCACATAATTGACTTCATATGCAGCTAGAGTGAGATCTGGCAAGCAACTGACAGCTCTGCGGAGATAGTGACATTTTATACTACACAGAATGTGCTGTGGAGGACGGACTGCAAGGACCAAATATTTGGTACAAGGCCTTGGTGTGTGTTTAAATTCACATTGCTCCTTCTATTTTACTGGCCTATCGTGCATGTCTAAAAATGGACTAGAAAAGAAGAATAAAAAACATTTTGTCTTTGACCATTTCCACTAGTTGTCATGTAATGCCACATACCAACATTATAGTCAGTCATATAAAAAAAAGTTGTAACGATGATCTGACACCTCCTAACATGTGTATGCTTCAACATTGTTGCTTTCTTAACCACCTTGTTGGCTGGGCTGGTAGGTGCAACCTCACAGCCAAGTCAAGGAGTGAAAGATTGCCAAAGAAATGTCTGGCAAAAAAAAACTATTTCTCTCCTGCTGGATGAATCTCCACGGTAGAAAAGTACACCTGAGGCCACTACTGTACCAGAATGGTTGACTTTGAATTTTTTTTGTATTTGTAGTCTCACAGGTGGGACCAAATTAACTGTAATCATACCCAACTTCTAAATTAATACACCTCTGAAAGCGCAAACGACATAAAAACTTAATATCAGAAGCACTTTCATTAATTTGGTATCCTTCCAAATAATGGCCAGAAAGACTAGAGTATGTAGCTCAACTCTTCTCGGACAAAGCTATATTGAGCAGCTGCCCAGCTTGTTGTTTGAGTGCTAAAACACAGTCCACTAGGAAAGCTAAACTTCACAGTTTTTTGTCCATGACATCCACTTCTTGAACTTTTGGCTTTGGAGCTTTTGTTCCTCGTGTCTCTTGGCTGCACTGTGCAGTATATTGTCTATTCTCCAGCAGTTAGAGAAGACAGGACTTTGGTGAATCTGAATTGTTCCGTTTTAAAATTACTCCCCGGAGTGTGCATCACAGCTCCACACCGTTAGTTTGGAATTTAAAGGAGTGCAGATTAATAAATCATAATCCTGAACTCAGCACTCCTCAGTCACCTTTTTTGTTGTATCTAACACCCCAATTCCCGGCAGGCTGGGCACAGAAAGGCATGTAAGATCTGTGATGCTGACGAGATGGGAAACAAACAGGTGGTGTAAACCTCGGCGGGCCCAGCATCTCGGCACGAAGCCTCCCTGACTCTGTCCTATCAAAGCAGGTTGTGAGGCCTTGCTGCAGTTCCCTGGTAGTCCCTTGCTATGCACACTTAGCAGCCTCTGGGAAAAGCACTCCAGGTGCTCATTGACTTGCATGAAGGCTGACTTTAGTTCTCACGCTGGTGCATTCGAAAGACTGATGAGCTGCTATTGATCTCTTGCAACACATGCCTTTTCTCGTGTACAAAGAAGATTATATTGGTAGTAATAGCAAGAAAATGATTTTACCAGTTATAATCAGTGGTTATTATTCTAGTAACCCTGAAAAAAATTCAGCAGGAGAAACATTTTGCATCCTGTTAACCACCAACCATTTTTAACACTACCAGCGGAGAAAGTATATGAATCAGCCTGATACAAGGTGCACGGAGTTGGGAAACTAGACTGCTATTACCCATGAGTGCTGCAAGATGCCCAGCATAAGTGAGATGCCGTTTGCTTTCAAGGACACTCAAGATCCCAAGGTACTTGTTGAAGAGGAGGAATATTATTAACCCCAGTGGCATGGCTTTCCATTTCTTTATATTTCACAGGCAGAACCGTCAAACCATTATATTACAACATTTCTTTGAATGGTGAAAGCTAATTTGACTTGGGGAAAATTGTTCTGCGTAAGGTCAAAACAATGCCACAACAATGGCGGAAATGGGGCATTTTAAAAATAACTAGACAGGGGAGGAAACTTCAGCAACACAAGCTGTTCTTTTTTTCTAGGCCAGTGTGCACCAGCTTGCCATGACTAGACACTTGTCTAAGTAAAAAAAAGGGAAGTAACACACTTTTACTTTTAGAGAAAAACCAGATGAGAGTTGATAGATGCACAACTTGCTTTTAGATTTTCGGCTTCAACTTTCACTTTCGAAAACTTTGTAAAAGACCTTGAAAATTCTCAGATGGCAAATTTGTCTCCCTCGCAAACCAATTTAAGCTACAATAGTAGATCCTCTTGGAACCACTGAATTAACAGGGAAGTGCCTGATAATTTCCATTCTGACTTATCTAACAAGTGCTGATAAATTAAACAAGACTAAAGTTTGAGGCCCCACTAGTAGCCATGTAGCTGCAATGCCCCCCACAATACAATTTGCTAAAAATGTATAGTGTAACCTCAAAATGACTGCGTAAAAGGTACATAAATCACAAAGTTCATGTGTTTTTTCTAGTGGAAAGTATAAAAATGCACAGAACAAATAATGAGAATCAGCCACAAAAAATATAAAATATCTTATGTTCAACTTTTTCTGTAAGAGGGGCATTACTGGAAACACTAACCAAAACCAATCAAGGTTTATCTTCTGGAGACCATAAACATCTACAACAAAATTATTTTATGTTATTTTGTGTGCAGCATTGCTAATTTGGCACAAGAGTGGTTCCACAGAAAAGGTCATACAATGTTCCTCTGGGGAGTATGACAGTGTGTAATAATGTTCATGGTAATCTACCCTTTACATTTCGGGAGATCTACTGTATAATTGAAAATTTTGTCCAGAGGGTGGTGGTAAAGTAAAGGTCAAGGGGTCACCCAGTGAACCATGCACCCTCCAGAGGATGGCAGGATGGTATGACAATGTTCTTGTGTACAGGTAGAAATGGTTGTGACAGTCTGTTGCTGGGAAAATAGCCATTGCACTTCTGGATGTCAAGGATGAAAGTGTTGGTCAAGAAGAAATTATGACATTATGATGGTGCTATACAAAAGGTCTAGGCATCACCAAATAATTAGGAATTGCTCTCTAGGGACCTCGAATATACAGCAAACTTTGCTCTGCACCCAAGAGGTGGATGAACCAACATACGTCAGCATCAAGTACCTGCCAACAGTTGTTTCCCTAAGAAGAAATTAACTAAATTATAAAACCACCAATTTTACACATCAAAGTTTGTTTACAGGTCTTGGGGAGTACTACTACATATGTGAAAAAAGTTATATGAAGCCTCTTGTGGTTTCAGAGTGAGCTGTGTGAAGTCCATAAAATTGCTTAAAGTGATGTCACAAAAAGAAATCTGAGGGGCTGGTTTCAAGTCTTCTTCAATACAGCAGGACGTTTATTTTGTAAATTATGGTCCCATTTAGAGTAAAACAGACGATTAAGCTGAGTATGCTTTGTAAGTCCCCACCACGGTGACCTGTCAATTAACATAGAGTCGAATCATATCCACTGCACTGTGTACATTTAACAAGCCATGAATTTGTTTTTGGGTGCTGTCACTGTTTTCATCCAAGACCTTTTATACAGTCTATGATTCTGTTGCATCGATGCTGATAATTTTTTTCACCTGTCCATCGGAATCTATAATCCTGATGTTCTAACCCTAACCCTTAATTTCACCATGCTTAAGAGAGATGTAGCCTACAACCACAGCCACGGACAAAGTCTGTGAAAAATTTCAAGTAACTCTTGGAATCAATGTTAATTAGTGAAAGCTGATTTGACTGCCAATGACATTTGTCATTTTTACCAGCGAAAACAGTCTCCACCGGCTTGCTGAAAGTTTTGAATCCATGCTATAATACTTATCCTTAGGTTTGGCTTGGGATGTTACCATCTCTCAAAAGTTACTGGTCAGTGTATTGGTGTATTATTGCAGCTTTATCCACAAAACATTCATTATACCAGCCATTTAGCTATTGGCAACTGTTCATTTCACCTGGAGTGAATTGACTGTGGAAGAGAGAAACGCTGCAGAAACTCTGGCTGAGCAGGTATGCTCTTACTCTTGTCTTTTCTGTATAGGACATGGCAGTATGACAATATTCTGTCTACCATCCTTAGTGACACAAGACTCTGGAGCTCCCCTATAATTAACCCTGGCTGAGCTCCAGTCCAGGTAGTGCAGGAGAGAAGGCCCACTGACTGCCAGTATGTCTGGCAGACACCATCCATTCCCCAAACCTGAAGATGATCCTGCGCAGGAGACACTTTGACACTCTCTCTACCGCATTCACGGTGGACTCAGCAGAGCTTCAGCCAACAAACCCATCTGTGGAACTCATTATTAAATCACTGCTAAAGACTCAAGCAAGACCCTCTACAATGATACTCGGTTCTGCATATATTTCTAAGCTGAATATGCAACATCGCTATTCCATTACCTCTTTAAGTGGATCTCTTTTTTACCCATATATATTACATATCATTCACATTTTTGTATAGAAAGATGCTACACCTTGGTTGGTTAGCTTGAAGGACCTGGAAGGCTGTTTTCTTTGTTTAGATGGTTAGTTACATATAAATAACAGACAGCATAAATATGCTCCTTGTAAGATGAAGAAACATTACTATGTTAATGATATATAGCTTGTAGAGTTACAACTCCATACTGTATTCAAAGCATGGAAAGATTTCCACAGCATCCACAAGTGCTGAGCATTATTGTGCATCAGCATTTCCTAAAAGGGCCCATAAGAGCTCTAACATTCTAGGTATCATCTCAGTCATTGTTGGATAAAGAGAATCCATAAGCCCCTCATTGTTTGCAGTTTGACCAGGTGCTTGGCACATAAAACCCCTACATTCATCTGCCAAAAACTGCTGGCTCGCACACAAGACCGCAAACATCTCCTCTTGCTCACTGCTCTGAAAATAATTTTGTCAAGAAGCTGCGCTCTATGTGGAAACAGAAAGTGTTTATATTCAGATATTTCTTTTTAAAAATGTAGAAAAGAAATAAACATTTATCTTAGCTGTGGATATAGCGTAATGGCTATTTGACGAAACAATATCTTCATCCGATTATCTGTCCTTTTGTCATAATCTGTTACTCAATTCCAGTTAATGAAATGCATATCACCACACATAAATCAAACTTATCATAAATGCCATATTTTTTAATGTTCCTAAACAAAAAAAACATGAGCACAGTGCAATCTAGTGTCTTTTTTTTGCTGCCTTGCGATGAATATCAACCTAGGGTTAAACTGTTCCTTACATAGACCAGAAATCAATTAATATTTAATCTGTCTGCGAATTAAAAAATGTCTCTGCAAGTTTTTATTAGATTAATTTAAGTGTTTTTCATCAAAGGTAATGTTACACCAACGCTGCCACATCCCCTCGCCTTCCCAGTTTTGGCTGCACTTTTCTTTCAAAATGATTGATTCATGAATGGATGACTGCACAGGCCTGGTGTGCAATTCAGTGTTTCTTTCATGCTGCTAATACAATCTGGTTTTAAACATTTTATAAGGTTTCTCATATAAAATTTTACATATCCGATATGACCAGAATAAATGAGGTTAATAATACGGACCATATTTCTTTTTTTTTTTTTTCAAGTGTATTGTGTAACAAACTCACTAACAGGTTATAATTTGTTGTTACTAGACTTATTAAATACAAAACACACTTGCAGTAATTTAACATCATTAAATTCTCAATTATGAGCTGTCACTTCATAATGAACAGTGAGCAATTTCATTGATTTTTTAAGTGAATACGATCCACTGAGCAAGTACAACACTAATTACTTCATACAAACTCTTGAGTCAAACAACAGATAAACACAAGCGACATTTTGGCATGCACATCCATGCTGCTCCGCGCTTACACTTGAGAAGCTCACAACGTCTGACGGTTTTGATGTACTTCAGTCAGCCGGATATTTCCCTTGTTTAGACAACCTGCTGTGGTTTCATCATGTGAATGTCTGAAATCATACAAAATAACCTAAACAGTCACATCGGATCCCAGACGCAGACATAACTTGCCGTTTGAATTCTAGCCACAAGCCTCTACAAAGAATCTAACAGTATTTTAATTACTGGGAAGCTGAATATTCATGTTATCTATGCTGACCATCACAACAATTTAAAATTTCATTTTAAATCCCCTTTTCTCAACTTTCTATCAAATTAGTGTTCAAAGGCACACAAAGGACCGTCTGACTTGTTACTAAACAATCAAAAGCCAGCAATGATGCTTGTTAAGCTTCAACATGTTCAGCATATCCAGCTGGCAGACCGTCATTACACAAAATCAGACTTGCTGGCAACATTCTCTCCAAAAGATTTAAAATGACTGTCATCTCCTGATATTTAAATCCTCATATCTGCATTAAACTATTGAGAAATATCAGAAATATAAAACATAATTAGGAGACACCAGATTTATCAGTGAGTGAATCGTTTTTCTTTGCGTGGATTAAAATGTAATTTCACTTTTTCCATTAAATACAGAGTGGTATAAATCATTTTATGGAATAGATAGTTGAACCTGGGCTGTCGCTAAGGGTCAAAAGATATCCAAATGTATGGCACGGGATGAAACCACCCAGTGCTCCGCAAATCAGCTGGGCACAAAATACCCTTCTGTTCCCACTGTCACCTCCTGGTACCTTCACGCTTTGTGGATATATCAGGGAGGGAGGGGGAGGCAGGGGAGAGCCAGAAACCACGGGCTGAGGCCGAGGAGCTTGGATAAATTAGCCAAACCACTTAGGTGATTTCAACTAAAATTAGCAGTGCTGCCTGTGGGCTCCATCAATTCTGAACTTGCTCAAACTCTGACAAGCATGGGGGAACTTTTTCCCCCTGGCTTCGCTATCTAGGAGCCCCCTCTGTCTGGCTCACTTTCCTCCTTACACCCTGTCCTCTGCTTTCCCTCTACATTTTACTAAAAAGAGCTCCAATTAGGGCTCTCAGCCACTTTGCATGACCACACCGACATTCAAAGATATTATTTTTCTTTATTTCTTACCTTATTCATATCAGAGGCAATTGTAGTATTTCAATTAAGGAACATTTCCCAAGGTTTGCTCTACAGTGTATTAACTGAGTGGGCCGAGGTTAATAAGAAATTATAAAATTGAACATTATTTCAATTTGACATCACAAATAAATGGTGTAAGTGTTTCAAAACTGTGTTGTGATTCGTTTTCTAGGTTCATACTCAGCATCCAGTTCCATGATCACAGGTGCCCACAGTGTCTGTTGACACACAACAATGTGGTAGCTGAGAAACCACATGATCTGAATAGGGTGGAACACAATGAGGCTCCTTTTGCAAAGTTATAACACAAATATTAGCTACAGGACATCAGAGATTTCTCCTTTTTTTTGTACATGAAGTACATTATGCACATATCTCACTTGATACTGCAGAACAATGTACTTACAATTAGAGAATGATATAGCAACCATTTGTTAGAATTAAGCATTTTGTTCTGCACATGCAGGATGAATAGACAATTGCCTTTATAATCTGATGACATATGTGCAACATGTAGTTACACCTGGCTCCTCCTGGAAATTGCCAGTCTACCTAAACTGACAGTAGGCCACTCTAAAATGGAAAATTTATATTTAGTCAGTGTCAATTGTGTCTCCGGAAGGCATTTCCAAAACACTGTAATATCACATGCTGTATTAGAAACAGAAGATAATGTGGAGAACATGCACACAGTACCTGAACTTTATAAAAGCAAAAGTGAATCCTCTATTTAGCCACACAGAAACAGCATCCACTCAGCCTGAAACATCACACAAACCTCATGTGTGACTTGGGGAACATTTCTCTATCCACATATGTTTATGAAATCAACCACACATTTTAAGGTGATTTTTATTAGCGTAATTAATTGCTCACAGTAGTTCAAGCTGCAGGGTGAACACCGCTTTTCATTGCTAATCAGACAGCAGCTCATCAGCACCCAGGCGCCATGCGTGCTGAAACAGAGCACGGGAGCATGAAAACCCAAACACATGTGTACACACACACATTCACACACCAATAAAAACAAAATGACAACATTTAAAACTACACTGCCATGACTCACAGACATTCAATCAGACATGTAAACATGCATAAAACAGTGACGGATCACATTTGCAGCTCGAGCATCTGCCCGCAGAGGTTGGGCAGATGAAGACAGAAACATTTCATAGGAGGAAATGCATGGCTCCAACTAGCCAAGCAGACTAAATTGACCTATTCCTTAATCGCTTTTAATGAAGACAATGTGAGCCCTGAGAGCCGGTGAGACCTCGGGTGCTGGCGCTGCCTGTGCGCACTACCGAAAACTGCCTCCCACACAAAGCTGAGGAGCTGATTTTTAATTCTAAATTGTGAATTCCAAATCATCTCTCCCTGAGATTACCTTTCTCCCAGCAGACGTTCTCTAATTTGTTCAATTAATGGGAATAGTGTTCCAATTAAAATGTCACATCCAAATGAATTTAATTTGAGATGAAACTGCCTGTGACAACTGGTTGGCGAGAGATCTCTGACAATGGAAATGAATAAAGCAGTTATATTAACATCCATCAATCCATTTTCGACTTTTCCCTAATAAGGGTCTTTTTTATTATTATTATTGTTACTTCACAAGATATCTCAAGATTATGTTCAGAAATAAATCAAATGGTTGTTGGAAAACCTAACTTGCATTATTGACATGCCCTCATTAGTTGGATTGTTTTACTAGTTTATGACCTGTTTGATGGCACTCTGTTTTGTAAGGTCCTACCAAGAGGCAGCTCAAGAGATACCACTGAGACAAAGAGCTCAGAACAAATTAAACTATTTGATCACACTGCTGTACAACACCAGAGCTGGTTGAATTTTTTCTAGCCATTATGCAACTGCTAACATCTGTTACTTCTTCCCAGACATTATGTGCTGCCCAATAAAGTTGCACAATTATATTTTGGGTTTGAACAAGAGCTTAAATTTACATCAACACAAAGCTGAAACAGAAGGACCCGTGCAGACCATTTGAGCATTTAATGAACAAATCAAATATCACCAGGATAAAGGTGCTAATATGCTAATTGGATGACTTTTTCTCCCAGGTGAAATAATTTATTTGCTCACATTAAATGAACTCATTTTGCTTCAACCTCCATTTTCTACTGGGCCACGAGCGGTAAAAATGTATGCAGACAAATGTTCTCCTCTCTTTTGGGAATGTCTAGCGGAGGACATTTCTCTGGGAATATGCGAACATTCTTTATTCGGCGTAACAGCTCCTGCAAACCTATTGTTTTGAGTTGACAAGGTGCTCCACGGAAGCACGTCAGCTCTTATATCAAATTCGCCATTCTGACCTTCACCCTAGTTTCAATTGGGGGGGTGGGGGTGGGGGAGTGCACGTGAAACAGAGTGGGAGAGGGAGAGGGGTAGAGAGAGCGAAGACAGGAGAAGTTATAGAAAGGAGATTTCCAAGGACGAGTCCAACTTCCTAATGGAGTCTCCAGAAGCTGGAGACTGGTACGCCAGTGAAGAGGAGGGCAATAGGAACAACAGCTTCCTTTGGGGTGAAACAACAGGGCAGTGGTCAAGGGTGCTATTAAGATAAGCAACCAGATAACTGGCAGCTTTACTGATCCATCTACTGTACCTGTAAAGCATTACAACGTCATATCCAGCTATCATCTATAGTGTAGATGTCTTTATAAAAATAGCTACCTACTCTTCACTTTTAAGACTGCCGTTGGTTTCCTCTCTTCATAAGTTAGATTCTCTTGTCATCTTACATGGTTTGTGTATATTTCTAAACTATAGAGGATTAACAGCCTGTAAAAAGTATGCTGTCAAGGGGCCCAATTTCAAACACAGCTGCTTATTTTGTCATTACAGACCTCCCTGTACTAAGTTGTGTTAAAAATACATCTCCTCAACACTGCTGCTGGAGTCCGAACGGTAAAATACCTTTTCTTAAATAAAATATGAACGAGGGGGATTTGTTTCTGCTGCCTTTCATGACATCATCATGCATTTTGGCAACCGTTACATGAACTGATTTAGAATCAGATGTTAAAGAAGCTTGTTGACAGTAACGTATCAGCCATATTTTAATTTACATCACACTTTCTATACTCACTTGTTCACTATACACAAAACTATGGACTCACTATTCTTTATCAGAGGAGATACAAAAAAGTAAAAAGACAAATCTCTTTTGTCTTCTGTTATTTCTGACAAAGTGCTGAAAATGTTGCTACTGCAACACTTTCTCCATATGCCTCCAGACATCATCAAAAGACTATTTTTACTTTTTATTGGTAAATCATCAACTTTTATTTGAAAGTAAAACAAATGACAGACGTTTCAGCCCCTTGGCGCACCATCATGCGGGCAGGACAGCAAAGCCAGGCAGCCTGACGAATGCCCAGCCAAGGCAAGCTGGAGGGAAGTAAAAGACACTCCTCAAACGGGCCCGTCAGCTTTCAAAGAAACAGCCATTAGTGAGTGCTCATCAAGCGGGAGCAGGGGTCCGTCCATTCCCCTGGTGAAGCGGAGCAAACGGCAAACCACAATGCGCTACGAGAGCAGGGAGGCGGAGGACTACAGAGATGAGCCCTGGACCCAGTGGTGTTTCCGAGTGGAGTCAAGCCGCACGTCCCAGGCACACTCAATTCCCAGCCCAACTGTCACTGCTGGCACTCAATTCAGCCCCTTCAAGCACATAATCTGTGCTCGTATGGCTGTTAAACACCACACACTCCGGTCCTCCACTCATCCCATGCCATGGTATTGTTGTGTCTGCCGTCTTTCTTTCTATTATGGAGCCATTAAAGGATTTGGATGGAGAACCATTTCTCAGCATATGGTATCTTGATCAGCAACAAGGCAACTTAGGGACAATAGATTCCTTGCACATTTAGAACCTAGTCATTTTTTATACCAGAGGTACAACAGGAAATATCATGTACTGTATATCTGTAGTCTGCTTTGGAGCATGCTATAACCACCGCAATCATTTGCTCATTGGTTCATGCAGTGAGGAGCTGTGTGCAGCACTATCACCTGAAACAAGTGGGAGAGAGCTAACTGAGATTCTTGCAAGTTGGAGGGAGAATCGTTGCATTAATCTCAGTGAACACAGTGTGGTCTAAGGTGGCATGGTGCCATACTGGAGATTCCCACTTACAGCCATCTCGATGACAGAGCGATAATGTCACATGGGTCCAGGTGAGCGAAAAATGGCAGCCTGTTTGATGCTCAGCCGGCTGCTTTAATTGGCTAAAACAAAGTAATTTCAGAGCAGTATGTGGGGCACGAGGGGGTAAATTATGGGACAGAAGGTCATTGCTTCTCTTTTACTCTGCTGTGTGCCATCCACCAACACTCCCAGCATGTGCTACAGTTAATATTGAGATCTATTATGCACTAGCCTTTCACCATCTGCTTCACACACTGAGAACCTGTGCTGCACACCTTGTTACTGAATTTAAAAACAGAAAATTTTGTTTTGCTACACTGTATGTCTGTTTAAGGATGTAGCAACATTCTTTGATTAGTGGGGATCATGCAACACTCGGATGTTAGTGGTGGTTGGCAAATGGTAATATCATCAAAAAAGCTTTTAAAGGGCAAAGAGCAGAGTATTTTTTTAAATGCCTTCAGTATCCATATGGCGCAGTCAGAGCAGGGAACAATCAAGCGTAATGCCAATATGAAGCATTATATTTATTCTATAGTTCAAATGATACTGGAGCTGCAACCAATGATTAATTCCATTATAAACTGATCTTTTGATTACTTTTTGAGTTAATCAATTAATTATTTTGTCTATAAATGTCAGAAAATAGTGAGGAAAAAAGACTCATACAATTTTGCCAGAGCCAAAGGCGATGTCTTCGAATTCCTTGTTTTGTCCAACCAACAGTCCAAAACCTAAAGGTATACAATCTTCAACGAAAAACAAACGTATTATATTTGCAACACTCAAACCACAGACTGTTTTTTTGCTTCCTAAATGACTAAATTCATCAATTATCAAATTGATGTTGATCTATTTTCTGTCAATAGAATAATCTATAAGTCACTGGGAAAAAAAGACGTCGGGAACATCAGTTTGAAAACTTAAAGTAACAATCTCAAAGATTTTCATTTAAATAAATTATAGTATTAAGTAAGTATGAAATAAGTCATTGCCAAATGAGGCAACACAATGGTGATTAAGTCTATGGCCCACCTATTAAAGTATTGCAATGTTTATATATTTGCAGTAAGAACTGGGTGTCGGTGGTGACATTCCCAGAACAAATTCTGCATTAAGTCACTCCTAATGCAAACCGAACTTTCTCTACTGCTGCAGTTTCACATTAAAAGCATTTACCTGGCAAAACACAAGTTGTCTTTTATTGTGAAGTAGCCACAGGAAATGCATCTCTGTAGTTCAGCAAAAATGCGTCTATAAAACAATGGTAATATTCAGCATTTTTTGACAGCGGATCAGTTTGAGTAATTGAACAAGAAGGTCACTGTGGCTGCTCCGGAGCAGCTATAGTGAGCTGTTGAGGATGAAGAGCTGCAGGCAACTTCTCAGCGAGGTACACAGTAAACTCCTTTACAGTGCCCTGCTGTTCGCAGACTCATGCCGTGTGCAGCATTATGAATTAGAATTATTGCCTGACTTTTTTATTAAAAAAACAATAGTTGGTTTTGCTGCCCCCAGAATTCTAGGATCCATAGTATTAACTCGCATTTGCCATTAGGCCTACCACCAGTAACTACAGGTCAAATCAAACCCGGACTGAAATCTTAACAGTTACAACTTTAAACTAATTCAAAATATGAATCCAGTAAGACATATGCTACTTATGAAATACTAAATGATCTGCTGATATCTAATACCTACCGTAAAACTTTGATTAATAGCCCGGGCTTTTATTTGCTAAAATCACTGAATTGACCCTGCCTATATTTAGGACAGGAGGAGGAGTTCACATGGGACAGGCCTTTAATGCCTTTTGCACAAAACTTAAACTACTATGAAACAGATTATTTATTTCAAACAAAATATTACTTGTATAAAGCTTATCCAATCATATCAAATACACGT
The DNA here is from genome assembly GCF_014851395.1 of Micropterus salmoides. Lineage (NCBI taxonomy): Eukaryota > Metazoa > Chordata > Actinopteri > Centrarchiformes > Centrarchidae > Micropterus > Micropterus salmoides. Next base: position 18,210,799 of record NW_024044570.1, read on the forward strand.
CATTCATTAGATCTAGCTCTGACATGCGCTTTTATTTTGAAGTAACATCACAAAAAACAACATAGTGCAGGATGAGAGAAGTTAGCAGACAGAGCGCGATGGACTTCACATGGCAGGATTTACAACTTGGATAAATTTTTTATGAAAAGCTGTTTTGCTTCTTTTGATCAGTGGACCCTAACAGACTAAAGAAATATAAATGATCAAGGAACGGACACATTTGGACTTAATGAGCGCTTCAAAGGTAACGCAGTCAGAACTTTTTTTCCCTTTCCTCTCTTGTACCATGCAGGTTACACCGGTAAACCTATCAGAATTAGACTTTGGGGCTCGTTGTTTCCGTTAAAAAAAACTGAACGACTTAATTGTGGAGAATCTAACCGATCTAACGATGTGCAGCATGTTCAAACTGACATATTGACCATACCTTTAAACATTAACAGGGTTAATGGATTCTCAAAGTTAAATTTAAGACTTTTTCAGACCTTTTTAATACCACCTAGGATGAAATTTAATACCAAGTTCATGGCTGTATAATGGAAAATCTGTATGAATTTTAAGCCCGAGAAAATTAATTTACAAAGCTATGTGAATTTAATAAAATATTTTATTATAATACATTCATATTTAACACACTAAAGCTTTTTGGGGTGTGTTTGTACTTTGATAAGATAAAATGAATCAAGGACGTCACTTTGTGTTGAAAAGTGGTGGGGACATAAGGGTTCAGATTAGGGGTGTGACGATACATTTGGCTCACATGAACGATTTACAATATTGAGTTCACGAGAACAAGACAAGAAGACACTTTAACACAATTTGATTAAATATTCAATGCTGAAATATAAAAATGGGTGGTCTGGGGGTTTCCCCTAGACAAATTTGAGCACTAAACACTTAATTTCCTCAATTCTGGAGACATTTTCTGCACCAATTTGTAGTAGAATTGTCTTTATCTATAAAGTTATTCAGGTGACAAGTCAAAGAATATAATGCAGTACACAGTAGCTTGTTTTTTTAGCTTAAGAAACTTTTTCTCTTTTTTCTTCTATCTTTAAATTGCATTGCATGTTTTCTTATTGTCCAAATAATTCTTTCACAAAGTGTTTTCATTTGTTTTTTTAACATTTCTTGTTGCAAGCCATTTTCAGAACATGTTTAACAAATGCTTTTAAAAAGTGATCCAAGTATCCACAGTGTAAATGACAACTATGAAATGAATACAATATTTGTACACTAAGAACTCTTAAGGGGTGAAATCAAAAATACCAAAAAATTGTGTGGTATAAGTTGTTGCAATTAGTTACACCTTGGCTAGATAAGGTAATGTAATGTAATCTAATATAATATGCCAATTGCTTCTGTGATTATTAATTCTATTCTGTGTTTACATCTAAAGGCTGCTTGAAATACAGTATTAGCCTATATAGTATTGGCTTGAAAGCACCCGGGATAAGAAGTTGGGCTCCTGTTTGGGTGATGTAAGTTTAATGTGCGTTAACGTTAGTTGGACGTTTCCATTCACATAACTTTACTCTACAACAGTGACACAAAGACACCGTCCTCGTCTTATACACACCTGTTGTAACGATATCACGACCAGTAACCTGCAGCGGGTCTTCCAGCTCCGCTGTTCCATTAGCGCTTGCTAAAGTGTGACTGGCTCGCACTCCGACTCGCTTGTTGCGCTAACCTCAGCAGCACTGCCCTCAGCCTCAACCGCCAACTGGTCATATCTCTGGCTTTCTGAATTTCAAACAGTTGCCCATTCTCAGGCAACGAGCTAGCGTTAGCTTGTTAGTAGCACGTCAGAGAAGTTTTGTTTTCATTCCTGACAACTGACTGATACGCGCTAGAGCTTGGATGCCAGAGCTCGTGCACCGCGATCACTCCTCAAAGCTAAACGCTGATGTAAACGTGAACGTTAACTGTACTGCCCTGTAACATTAGTCACACCAAACGGAGTATATTATTAAGTCTCACACGCACAAAGTAGGTTTTAAGAGGTTTTATACATCCAAAGAACTTCTATAAAAACCAGACCAGGCGTTTAATTGGGACCTGCGTTTATTTGTCAAAATGTGATCCCACACCAGGCCAGTAAAGGAGATAGGCGGCTATTTGGAACTCGGCTATTAATTGAAGTTTTATGGTATATATACATAAATGGTATGTAATAGAGTTTCATATATACATGCAATTAATGTTCTTTACCTCATCACACTCACTCATATGAACATCGTTTCTTAAGTAGTACACAATGTTGATTTATCATTTTATTCATTTTGATTTTTACTTTATTACAGTATATTCCCTAGTGATATTTTATCAAGATTAAAGGTAAAAATTGACAGAAACAACAGGTCATAACAAAAGGTGCAGTACTGCAGACATTTTTCCAATACAAAATCACATGCGCAGACAGCATTTCATTAACACTTGTGTATCTCTGTGTGCATTCGAGCATGTGTGTCTCTGAGCGCTCATTCAAGCGTGTGAATGTGTGCACGCGCTTGTTTGAGTGTTGAGATACATGATGCACCTGTGTTAAACAAATGACCCCCATGCCTGTGTGGGTTTCTCCCAGGTGTGGCTGATGCATGGATCATGTGGTGCAGAGTGCTCGGGGCCACATTGGCTCAATCGTCCTGGGATCATCTCTGAATGTGGCCCTGAATTTGCATTGAGTGAAGGAACGGTTCACCTCCTCAGCACAGCCTTCGACGCATCTGAGGTGCAGGGGAGGAGTGTGCTAGACCAACCCCCTGCAGGCAGAATCAGGTGTTATCTGTCTGACTGGGGACACCACCATCAATCTCTCCTGTCCACTTTCCTTTGCCCAGAATCAAATCAGCACAGGGTAATACATCTGCGCTGACGACGTGCAGACAAGATAAGCAATCGAGTATGCCAAAATTTTGCCATGTTTGCCCGATGTGTGAAAGGAGTAGTGATAATGTATTTATCACTATGTGCAACTGGTTTGGCCTTTCCACTGTGAAATGATACTGCGATAAAATGAGACAGTGCTGTTCCAGAGCTTTGCATTCACCTTAACGCTCCATTGGTAACTAGAGCCAAAGCAACAACAATCTAGGTGTGATGTTGTTGTAAGTAAGTCAAATAACAGCTTTCATCTTCAGAACAAAATGCACAGTGCAAATGTCATCCTCCTTAATAAGCTTCGTAGAACAAAAAAATTCCAATTTGTTTAGTGTTATCTGTTTTGATCTTAGTGCAGCCTGAACAGAGCTGAATGACCAACCACTAATACACATAAACACATATACATATGATACTTTGGAAATAAGAGGTTCAGTACAAGCTGAACCGATTACACTATATTACAACAGGGCTGCTCTTCAAGGTTAAATTTTATGCTCCATTTTATTTTCCATTTATAGGCTCACAATTTTCCTATATACAGAAAACAAAATATTTCCTCCTACTGCTGCATTGACAATAAACTGAGCCCTTGAAGGCCAGCGATTCAAACAGTATAAATGTTCAGTGTTGCTCTTGAAGTTTTACATTCAATCACCTGAAACATTTTGACAAAAGCTTTGCCGATTGCAGGCTTTTTATCCACTGTAAGCTGTCCAGAAAAGATGGTATGCCGTGACCTAAAACATTACCTCTTTTTCAACATTTGAGTTTTTTCTATAATTAATCTGTAAAAATATAAATGGAAAAAGTCTTTTATCTTCTCGCGTTTAGAGTACCCTAACTTTACTCTTAGATCAATCACAAGTCTGTTTCACTTCCCTGGCTCATTCAAAATTCAGCAGTTGTGCTTTCAGCTGGTTCAAACAGACAAAATAACATCGCCCGAGTTCTGCTCTTTTCGCTGGTTACCTGTTACGTGAAGAATTGATCTGAAGATTTCACCGATTACTTTTACAAGCACAGTGAGGTCTGGCCTTGAGCTATACTGCAGACCTTAAAGCCCCCTGTGAGCTAGCCTACAGCCTCAGATTATCCTTCTGGCTGTTGCAAATGTTTCTGTACTGGAGACTAAAGATGACCAAGATATGGCTTTAAACTTAGGAAGGACCTGTTTGAGGATCTTAGGCAAGCACATTTAGCCCCATCTGTCAAATTACTTTACAATTATTTCTTATCTCCCCTGGTTTTAGATGTGTATTGTCCATATGTTGCTCTACAGTAAACTCAAAAGTAAAAATAGCAATTGTACTTTCTTGTAATTAATCTGTAAAACAAGGCTTTTTATGCTGTGGGTCACTAGGCTGCAGGAAGTTTAAAGGTGACACAGCAAAGGGAAAATCTGAAAGTCGCCTAAAAGATGCTGAAGAGAGCAGGAGGGGAAGAGGGAGGTGAAAAACCTCTGTTGACACCTGGTCTGTATGATAATCTGATCTGTGTATGATGGCTCAGAGTTTGAAAGGCACTTTGTCCAATTAGAAGTGTGCAGCAAATTTCCACCTGCCCCTGACAGAGATGAAGTGGCTCTTTCAGAAGACGCTGTGGCACGGAGCCAGCAAAGAGAGCCCAAACACTGCAAGTGGAGCAAGCAGAAATTAATGAGCATCACAAGCCACACTTGTTTAACACATGATGACATCGAATGAATATTCCCTCAGTTAAACTGTTTAATACTATATTTCAATTACTACATGCGTACAACCTCAATAAAGGCTGAGTAAAAATACTTTGTAAAGAGAGAAGAAGTTGATGGCAGTTTTGTGTTTTGACCTTTGATTTGTGTTGGATTTTTTTCTTTACCTGCCACTTTCGCTGTCCAAGTACTGTCCATAACCTAGCTTTAACCCACATACTATACCATTCAACAACTTTTAAAAGTGAAAAAAACTCCAGTTTTTTATATTAACATAACTTGAAAGCAATAGGAATCATCATGTGGTGAGAAAATTTCAAGTTCTTCATAAGTTCATAGAACAGTGTATAAGGAACGCCTGCACGATATGCCACTATCAACATCAACCAAAGGCCTTCATCTTCCTATTTCTGTATGTCTATTTCTGTCTGTCACATAAAAATAGGCTTTTAACAACCCAGCATGGCGTTAATTATTGCCTCTTAAGTACTGCATTAGTAAAATAAAGCTGCAAATATTGATTGATCAGATGATATTTGTCAGAGAATGGGAGCAGGATTCGTGTATGTATGGTGAAGAGTGACTGTCTTTCAATCACTGTCAGACAGCAGCACAGCAGCAGCATTGCTGCATTGATTGAGCCCCATAGTGCCTCACTCTGTCTTAGTACGCCTCCTAAAGCAATCAATCCACAGACATGCAAGAACCAAATATTCATTAGTGACTTATTCATATTCAGAAGCTGCCTTTTGAAAGTAACAAAAGAGCAGAGTTGTCTTTGACGGGCACATTACAATGATTATGTGACATACTGTGTAAGGCATGAACAACTGTGATCATCTTCTATTATTTTATGAGTAAAGAGTTGTGTTCACTATTGTTGTCTGGCAGATGAGGAAATCTGCATTAACAACTAGATTATCTAACAAAGATTATAGTGTTATGATTAACAAGACTCAGACGAAATGTTACACCATGAAACAAATACAAATGGCTCCTTTGATTTCACAAATGTTCAAGCCAGAAGTCTCCACTCAGATTTGTTTATAATGACACAAATATCTACATTTGGATAACTCGCAGACTAGTGTGATATGTTTCAACAAGAAGAAGCTAATAGTTTCACACAGAGTGATTCAACATGATTAATACTTATGGGTATTGTTTAACTACTCCAGCCCATTGGCCCTCTGTAACTGGCAAAAAAAAGAGAGATGGGCTGCAATGTTAATAATTAGTTGGTTCTGCGCTCAAAAAAATTCTGTCCAACCTCACTAGATTTTAATCAAAGGCTGAAAATAGTAGCTGATTGTAATCGGCACTCAGAAGTCACCAGGGGTTTTTGAAGAGCCCGTCAAGCCTGAGAGTGGAGCTAATTCGATTAAGTGGCGGCAGTACCTGGAGGGGATGGATCTGTATCTCTCCCTTTTTTATTTATGAGATTAAGTCGCGCTTGTTATTCCAATATAAATAATCAAGCCAACAGAAATGACACTGATTTTCAAGTTGTTTTATCTTCCTTGTCTCCAAAAGTTTTTTGTTTATTTCAGGTGACAAATAAACTTTGTTGAGTAGTACTCAACTTAGCAGTACTGATGTAACGAGGATGTGATATGCGTGCTCAGCTTTTCACAGCATTTTTACCTTACACCATGTGATAGCACCAAAGAAAAATCTAAGTATAGGCACTAGAAAAAATGTTCTGCTCCTGCAACTATATTATTTATAATATTTGTAAAATTAGAAGATGGATTTGCGCAAAAGAAAAACAACAGCAACTTCACGTGTGGTGAAATAATGATGCAGAGACTTACAAAAAGTAAAAACACACTAGGAAACAAGACTAATAGTTTCAGCAATTCCAGAGACCACCTTCTCTTGTCTAGACTATTCTAGTTATATTTAATACATCCTGAGAATACACAAGTGCAGGCATTGTTAAGTTACATTTTTATTACACCAACCAAAAGAGAAAGCACCTGGCTTCTGCTGCCTTGCTACTGTTCTCCGCTGTTCTTATGCAGACAGCTAAAAGCATGCAACACCTATTTCTATTTTTCATCTTAGTTCGATGTCGTAGTCCACCACGCAACAGTCCTTATAACAGAGCTGCAGTGAGGGCCATTTAGCCTACAGAAAGCAAGATAAATAACGGTTAAGAGGCTCTTGAGGTGTGCTGTTTGAATAACATATTTTAGATTTTACAACGTCACTTCTGCCTGTTGTAAAGTGTGAGAAACTCCGTGGAGATTTTTCTCTCAAGTGTTCAACACATGTCAGTGCTCTGCAGCCTGCATGAGGCGGTAAAGGCTCTGTGGTAAAAAAAAAAAAAAAAAGGGGTTTCCTCTGAGTGCGCAGACCCCAAACGGCGTTAGGTTCACATGATTTGACACACATGACATGAAGCCACATTTAATGTACAGTATATGTCCAGTATGATTTTGATCAAAGACACCGGAATGATGGTTTCAAAGATACTGCTGGTCAAAGTTCCTGAATGAGTGCTGCGAGGGGCTTACCTACCTGGTTGGGAGCTTTGCACCCTCTACACTGGTAGAGATGTGAAAGGCTTGGCCCTAGATGTGACATAAGAATTCCTCTGAGTGATCCTGTCCACCACTCTCACCACCTCTTTCCCTCTAGGCCTCTTCTAAGGGGCCCAGTTCATATCAGAGAGGCACTGAGCAGCACAGAGCAGCACAGAGCCAAGCAGCACTAGTACTTAGGTCACAGTGTACCACATTAAATTTAGACTCCTTTAACGCCCTCCAATAATGCATCTGGAGTATTTCCGGTCATTACTATTCAGACTTCTATCTAAGATACAAACTTCTGTAAATGGGCCATAGATCTGAGCTATCATTCACCACTGGAGATTTCACATCAAATCTGGTGTCTGTCACCAGTTGAAACTTCTGCGCCAGACCCAGTTAAGCCACTGGTGATTCAAACTCAAAAATAAATTGTCCCGCAAGACTAAAACTTTCATATTTGGTCTAGGGTAAGTTTGACATTTCTAAACTTTTTTTCAATTAATATACCCTACTGGGGGATTGCGTTCCCTACAATATCTACCCATTATATTTAAAAACTGCAGTTATACCAGAACATTTGTAGAATGCATTTTGGTAACAGTGTTTTAGTTTGTCAGACCCTCAGATCTATAGTGTGTGCCCTGAGCTGTGTAACGAACTGGTTTGTAATAAGTCAGCACCAGTTAACGGCTTGTACAACTATTGCACTTGAAAAAAATTCCTCCACTTATTGAAAGCACATGGACTCAAATAACTTGACCCTTGATAAAACAAGTTTTCTGCATCTGCATTTTCAGTGCCACGGAACACAGATGATCGAAATTTGTACGCAATTGATATAAATGCATGTAGATTTCAGCACGGTTGAAGCTATGGTCAGACTTATAGAGAGAATCAAGTGTTGAACTCAGGCATATGGTATGCCCGCTAACAGCTAGAAATGTCACTGTGTAAATGTTAACTGGCTGGGGAGGACCAGTGTGTCTACAAAGCAGTTTCCTACAATAAAATCCACAGGAGTCCTTTCATGCAGTTTCCTTCGTACCAAATACAGCAAACGTACTACTCTACATCATCACGGGTAATTTGCACGATAAGTAAGTCCTTCATATCATAGATATGGAAGATTAAATGCTCCAATGATAATTACAAAAAAAAAACGCCTGACCAAAAAAGTGGCAGAGTCGCTTTTCAGCCTTGCACTCGCGCTAGTGGAGCCCAAAATATCCAAATGTCTGCTATTTAAACATAAAAAGTACCAAAACCACTTAGTTAAAAAGGTCCCATGAAACGTCTTTGTGAGTGTAATTTTCTTGCAGTCTGATCTGTTTCTTCACAAAGCAGGATGTTACGGCAGGACTTCAAATCAGAAGGGACTTCATTTAAATATTTGAATATAATGAGTTTAAAGTAAATTTAGGCCATTTACATCACAACTAAGACACGTCAGGAAAGTTTCTATAAAGAGACACCTCTAACACAAACACAGCCCTCTGATCTGTATTACTCTAGCTAAAGTCACTTAAACTTACAGATTGTGTTTGATGGTGGTAAAATCGATGATGTTTTATCGGACAGAATTTATTTAGACAATGCATCAACAATTTGTTTTTTAAGTTGGTTTATAATATTAAGTTGGTTTATAATTGGATTAAAAATATTCAAAAATGCAGGACAATATTTTTGGTATATGATAGTTATAATATAAAACAAGCCACTGAGCACTCAGTTAGGGTTGATTTAACAACTAATCCTGATGTTATATTGACATTCACAGTATGCTTGGCAGTATATCAAGGTGTTGAGGGTATTTACAAATCCCCCCATATGACTGTCAAAACTATGTTCCTCTTTCTGTTAAACTGATAAGGAAATGGTGTATTGAGGTGATGTATTATAATGTATGCTCTTACCGTAGGTGGGCAACGCCGCTTGAAACTTACTAACATCAACTTCAACGCAATGACGCAATAACCCCATTCACTTTTCCAGCAGTTGGTAAACAACGCGCACACGGGAGCTTTAGCTGCAGCCTGCAACTGTAACCTACACTTTACATTTACTGCTAAACTGACAACTTGACTGCTCACCTTTTCATCTGCTCCGCTGCATTCACCGTCACTCTTTGTCACTCGCACTCTCTCGCTCAATCACACACTCACTACACACACAAAAAGGAGCTACTGGTCAGTGACTGCAAATGGTGGGGATAATGTTACAGGGTTAGTAAAAAAATTTAAATGTCTCTGCCGTTCTCTGGGAGTATTCTGGATTTAGTCTTGATGATAAAGATGAGCCAGCCAACTGGCTAGATGTGTGCACATCTTCTCCGTTCAGCCCACAGATGTGTGGTCTCCACCGTTGCAACCTCCTCCAGCCAGAATCTATGGAAGAAGGGTGCTTATTTCCTATTTATACATAATTGGGCCACTTTTGTGTCTGATTCGCCACTCCCAACAGTCACAGGGATGAACAGATTATCTGCCCCAAATATCCTGTAGTGTAAAGTGTTTACAGACATTAATCTTAAAGTTACCAACTGGATTGGAGGCTCCCTGATTATTTCCTGTTCTGTGAAAGTAACAACAATGAAATGTTGAGTAGAAACCCGCAACAGCAAATGAGAGTGAGCTGACCGGGAAGCGTCCCAGGCGTAAGTTCATGCTAAAATGTGTAAACCATGCTGATTCTGTCAACTCAGCCATTGATTTATTCTCATTTTTTTGTTTTTCTGTGCAAAACATAGCAATCAAACGTGCAAATAGCTGACGACGACAGTCTTACTTTATGTTTATTCATTTTTGAAGTCACGTTTGATCACACAAGTTTCTGTGAGATCTCAAGTGCTTGGAATCGCAACTCTGAAATCATTTAGTAAAACGGCAAGTGTGTTATCATGTATCTTGACCAAATTGTCTGTTGTGTACGTTCTTACGGTTAAAATATTAAACGGTAAAAATCTGTTGGCTGTGTCTGTGAAATCCCACGTTTTTAAAATCGGTTAAGATTGGAAAATCTTATAGTGTGCACCAGTAGGCTAATTGCATATGAGACACACAGCATTGTAGGCTAGACAATGTCACACATGCAGCTGGTATGTCGTTTTTTGTGTGTGTTTTTGTTGTATACCATATACCCCGGTGAAATGTCAGGAAGGTAATACTGCTCAAGCCTAATTCACAGGTACATCCTCCTTACATAGGCTAAACATGCTGCTGCTCAAATGTAATTTGACCTTTGAAGCTCATAACAACAGAAGGCCTTTTTTTTCCAAAGGTAGGGGTGCCAAAGTCTAAACTAAGAGCAGATGCCACGTCTATGCAATAGCTCAGTGTACAGTTAAAATAATTCTGTTCTTCTTTTTCAGTTAAACTAGCTGTTTCCAACAATAAATCAAATACTCAGCTGTGAATTCAAATCGGCTGATTGTTAAATGTCTGACACATACCGATGAAAAAGTTCATGATATCATCACCTCACCCACACTTAAGAATTGAAAAGGCAGCAGGGCTGAAACTCGATATTATGTTACAGGCAGCCAGCCAGAAAAAAGAGACACCTAATGGAGTTCCTCTCCAGGATCTGTCCGAGCTGAGGGCTCAGCTATAAGCCTATACCTGTATCTTCATGCTCTCCAGCGGGCAGAGAGCCCTAATTCCTTGAATTTGAGAATGCCACAACCTCAGTAATGTTGCCGTCCATTCGAGTGGTGTGCGAGCCCCATGCCAACTGCCGGCTTTTCGAGATTTTGTGCAAAACTTTTTTTTAAAAGCCTGGGTCCCAGATCCGTCTTGTGTCAACAACTAAATAAATGCTGCCACCCTAGCCGAGAGCTCTCATTGCGCTGCCCAAAAATAAAACTGCTGGATAAAAGTCTGGGTATGTGTTCATTAAGAGAAGACTGAATATATTCACACCCTACCTTTTTAGATGGGATCAGCAACTAAAACTGCAGTGTCAGGTAAGATTTGTTTCCCACAATGAAACCAACATTTAAAACAGCTGATTTTTTTTTCACTTAAGAAAATGGTAACACAAGCATGTGACTGGCCATAACAACTACAAATGTGACATAACAAGTTGAAAACTGGTATTTTGTTTGAAAAGCTCAAAAGAAGATTAAATCTAGATATGACACTCAGGCAAGCTAATAAGCAAGACACTGTAGGAGACCACACTGCATGTCACCTGGTGACAACTTTCACAACATTAAAAGCAGCATAATGTTTTTTTTGTCTTTAATGAGTCATCCACCTCTTTCTCCCTAACGAAGGAAAATTATGTTCAGAAGACTCGTTGTCACTGAAAATAACAATAACAACAATTGTACAGCATAAGAAGACAAGCGTAGTAGGCATTTAGTGCAGTCTTCTATTACAGTAACACAACACGCACATGTACTGTAGATGTACTTTTGACACTCAAACTAGCTTATGTTAACAGAGGATCCAGGACACAAGAGCTCTTATCAGATCTGCGGCTACAAAACGTCTCTATGCAATTGTGAGGTTTCAAGCCCCTGCAGAGACCATGACCTTACATAACCAAGCCATTAATATTGATTGTTTCCAAATTTGCGAACTGAGGGATCTTGCAATATGAAAATAACACCCTTTCTTCTTTCCAGTAATGATATCTTCAGCCCTCCAAGGCCTGTTCTCTGACCCACTCAAGTCTTACAGCAGAGCTTCTGCTGAAGTAAGCCCTTTCTACTTAAAAGGTATTAGCACTCAGGGTTAAAACAGTAAACGCTCTGCATGCAGGATAAGAAATGTGCATCCTCAGAAAGTCTAATACAGCTGGTGTAAAGAGGGAAACTGTGCTTGAGCAAGTGTCTGCCGCCTTTCAGATGTTGGTTTCTGTGGCTGGCCTGAAAAGCCCAAGTCTGAGCAAAGAACAGTAATCCTAAAAAATGTCCGTAACACCACCATGAGTCATAAACATAATTTATTGTTTTTTTATTTTTTAGTAATCCCGCACTAAACAGTGCCAGTGCAATGAACCAACTGCAGTTGCGTCTTAATAGACTTTAGTATTTTTACATCAATGCTTTACTAAATAAAGTAATTAAGGCATAATTTCTTTATGAAAGCACACTTTTTTTCTATTCTCCTGTATGGTGAATGTTCTGAATATTTGAACATTTATGAATAATCTGTTTCGTGAACCCATTTAATTTGAAAACAAATATGTTGCAATGTTATAATGCTTTGTAAAAAGTACAGGTTAGAGGGCAGACCACAATAGATTGCCGTTACTGTATGTAACTGTACATCAAAGCTACAGATGGCAACTTCATGATTCTGAATGATAAGATAAAAAGGGAATTGCCTGTTGTTACCACAGTCTTCTGAAAATTGAACAGGCTCTGTCTGTATGAGGGAATATACCAAATGATGGGCTAATACACACTAAGATTTGAACTACGAAGCAGAGTCTGAAATAATTTAGGAATTTAACCCATTTCAGACAATTAGTGACTTACAATAAGTTATAGAAAGTTCTCAAAACTTTTCTTTAAGCTGTCTGCTGCTAATGATCTCTAACAATCAGGTTTTTTTCTTTGCAAAAGGGTCAAAACTAAGTTTCAGTGCAGGGAAACTCCTTCAAAGCTGCAGAGGTTGTCCCACTGAACATGTGTTTTTTTTTTCACCCATTCAGCATTACATAACAGACCAAACCGTTCTTTTTCCTGTCTTTCTCTTTCCCAGACGCACTTTAATCCTGTGCATAAAAGGGTGGGGTGAATATGGGTCAGCAGGTTAGGAGTGTCTCAAAGTCAGACTTGCAAAAAAATAAATCAATCCACGAAGCCTCCCAACTACCTGTCTTCGCCCCACTATTACATAAGTGTTCCGGCTGTGCCAACCGACAAAGTCACACAGTTTCCCTTCGGGAGCATATAAATACCCGCTAAAGTGCCTTGATTTTTGTAATTAAACAACCGTTGTGATCATGGCGAGTGGGTGCAGCTCGTGTAAAAAGTGAAAAGATCTACGATGATAATTTCTGCTCCCAGTTGCGCGCCGCTGTTTATGGCTAAACCTGTTACATAACCAGCTTACATTCCACATTCACCATATCACACTCTAAATATACCCTTGCGCACAGGAATAGTGCGCACACACACGCACACAAAAACACCGTGCAATGAATTAATTGTCACAAATACACCGTTCGCCTCACTGTCATGTACACACCAACTCTGCTTGTCAAGAATCAGCAGAGAAATCACTCTATCTTTGAACTTGGATGAGCCCGGTTAGCCTGCACAAGAGACAGCCGAGAGGGGGTGTGGTTAAATACTGTCTGTACTGTACAACATGGACGGGACGTGGTGGATAAATCACGTAAAATGAACTAGTCCTCTGTAGCAACGCACACAGACTTTTGACGAGCTAACAGACAATACAGGCCTGTTTACTTTTTCATTGTCTGATCATGTGGAGGTTTTAGTCGCAAAAGGCGTGCAGCGCCTTTCATGCTTGCAACAGTGTGTGAGAGCTGGCGTTGAACAATTTCCAGCTGCTGGGGCGTCTTTTTGCACACAGGAATAGCCTAAATGTGTTAGCTGGAGATGTAAAAATCCATCCAGACGGCGCTGTGTGCTGTATCAGGAATAGTGGAGGACACGTCCCCTGTACAAAGGAGAATGGGACTGATCGATAAACTGGCCCACAGTCTCCAAAAGTTCACTTTTGACACTTTGACAATATCGCGTTTGAGCGGACAGGTTGGCCCGTTTTGGCACGAAGAGAAGCTCCTGTTGGTCCATTTTAAGTTGCTGGGTAATTGATTTATCTTGCAGTCTGAATAAATGTGACATCTGTGACCGTATCACCCCCCTATGATTTGAGCTGTCAGTGGAGCCTGAACACCAGCAACACACACCGAGGCACTAATTACAACCGAACAGAAAAGCCGCGGTGATAAATAAAAAGCCATGCCCCTGTGGTTGGGTGAATTTAGAGAGTGAGCAGTTATTTATGAGGGAAGCGATTTAATTCATTTATGAAGTTTGATTATTTTTTTTGTAAATCCCCCGATCGGTCTTTATTTCTCATACAGTAAAAAGCGAAATACGGTACGCTTACCTCTGTTGGTGCTTGAACAGGTCTGCCTTCGAACCGGGGCTGGATGGTCCGCTTTCCGGAGCGTCTCCAGGTTTACCGGGGTTTCCCTGACCGGGGTAGCCGGCTCCGAGGCGCTGTTGCCCGGGTCGCTCGCTGGATCTGGAGGGGACTCCATGTTGAATTTCAGATTTACTGTTTAGCTACTGCTAGTACTTAAAACTAATTCTATGCGATCTGTGAGCTCCGACACTACGTCTTGCTATCTAATTTAGACTAGAAGTAAGAAATGAGAAATGCGAGTGTGTCTGGAGGTGGGTGTGTAGGTTTGATTGTCCACTAGCAGCGCTAGTGAGAGCTCTAGTCAGGCAAACTGAAAAGGGAGAGGTTGTCAATAGCAGAAGAATAGATGTAGGCCTGAAAAGTAATCCATGCTGGTCAACCCTGCGCAGTTTTACATGGGAATGGAAATATTTTATTAGTCTAACCTCAGTTGTATTATCTCACTTAGCCTACATGTTGTGTGATAATAATAATTGTATATCCCTATCTATTGGCTGCTGTTAAATTTGAAACTGAAAACTGGTCAAAATACATCATAATGACATGCATTTGCATCATCTCATAAACCATTTAATTGGGCTATTCAACTGGAATTTAAAAAAAAATAAATGTAATTTGCAAGGGAAATGCAGCAATGGTTATTTTTGCTTTAATCGCAATCTGCAAATCGCTTAGGCTATAGCTAAATAACCATTAACATCCACATCCTTATATTCCATTCACAACACACAATCACATCTATATGTTTGCAAGTTCGTAGTCAAAAGCGCAAATTTGGAAACAATCAAATGCGGAGGTAGCCTACAAGAATGATTTACTGCAAAATCATTAGTTGTGTGTCATCCCTGGCTGCAGCAGTCTGTAGGCTACTCCAGACCATATAACAACTCAATTTTCATGTCTATACATTTTTTAAAAAAGGATAGCCAAATCGCTTATCATTATTTTCATCATCATCACCACCGTTATCATCATCATCATCTCCACCGTGCTGTGGGAGGAGCGGACTGCATTTCTCAGTAGCCTACTCTGCTCGAGCTGATGAAAGGACTCTTCCTTTTACTCACAGCCTAACCTGTGTGTCTCCGCTTTTCCACATAAAAGTTATGATTGACAGCTGTTTGGAGAGGATACGCTTTCAGATACAGTGCCGTGTACAGCTGGCATCAAACGTCACTCTGGCAACCGGCATCCATGCGCTGCTTGTTGCGCAGCAATTACAAACACCATGCTTTCTGCATGTGATCGGCGGGCAAGCTGCGAGGCGGAACCCCGCCTCTTCAAAGCGGTGCACGTGGACTTTGACATGGTCCTGCCCTCTCAGTACAGAGCCAGATACTGATAGACAAGACATTAATAAAAAGAAATCACTACGCAAGAAACTAATGAACTTAGAATTAGTTATTTAAATAACAGAGGAAAGGTTTATCTCTTTAAACACATTATATATATATATATATATGTAAAATTAAAAGTATTTGTATATTAATATTCTTAAGGCTGACTTTACATGGTCTTTCTCAAACATTGGGATCGCTTAATGAAAATGATCATTGTTCACATAACATGTAGCCCCTTGGTGATTACATTTGATTGAAACCAGTATGACTTTCTTAAGCATAAGAAAGAAAGGATCACTGATATGAAAATGAAGACTCAAAAATTGTGAAAGTTAAGGTTATGTCTTGGACTAAACATGGCCAAAACAATATACATAAGCATCATTGTATTTGACTGCATCCACATGCAACAGCTGTAGTACACACTACAATATACTGTAATTGGCAGAAATGAAAGTAATGTACTTTAAGCAGATGCTTCGGTATGTATTCTCATTTCAAAAATGTCATCTTGTCCTGTATTTGGATTCTGTGTCAGATTTGGTCTCCTCTGCTTAGTGTCAGATTTGCTAATTAGTTGGGTGACAAAATATAAATTATGTAGCTTTTGTATAAGGTGTCAATCTTTCTTTGCTTTATATGTTTGTTTTGGATAAACACTTCATTAGTGAAGTGACATAATTTACATGAAGGTAAATGGTGTCAGACATGGTATTGAAACAAGGTGAATTATGCAGAGTACCATGGGTTACAATGCTTCTGTATGGTAATTAAATCAACTAATTTCAAATCCAATGAGCATGTGCAAGAGCGGATAGCATAAAAGCATAAAGCCAATGAGCTATGTGCAAGTTAGTCCATGTAAAAACACTGAATGCACTAAATTCTATAAAAAGTATTAAAAAACAGGCAACATTTTAGATTTGGACTAGTCACAGGGAGGGACTTTTTCAAAAGAAATCTGTTCTCATGTTTCCACTGCAGCACTCGTTGCGTGTAACTCACCAACAAGAGCATGATATAACTTTTGGAGCTGTGCTGCACTGAAGGCCGGCTTTTTGACAGAAAGCCAGAAGGAATCTCTCACTGCCAAGCGAAGAGGCCAAGTTCCATTCCTTCTGCTCAGCTTCAGCTCCTCCAAATTTCCCTGACCTCCTGACCCACTGCAATCTGACTGTGTGAACCCTATGCTACCATTCCACGCCTGTTGCATGTTCAGCATCGAGGCTGAGAAACTTGAGCTTGAGAGAAACACACTCGGGCTATTACCTCTGGAATACACAAACACACACAACACATCTGTATTACTAGTATGAACAATATATTGCTTATGCATGCACACCCACACTTGTAAATGTAGCCTACATTGTACACAGGTACGTCTTAATAATCCTTACACATGCATTTCATAAAGCAAGGATATGAAAGAATGTTTTATTTTGCACCTACAAAATATAGATGCAGTATAAATGCATAAACAAATTAAAGCAACATAAACACACACACACACACACACACACACACACACACACACACCAACACACTCAGCTGTGTTTAAACCAAAGGGATGCAAGGACAAGTTTGATGCTGCCTGTTTAATTTTTGAGTAAAAATGAATTATGCTGCTGTCACATTGTTGAGCAGGGGAAGGATGTGGTGGATGTGAAGCGAGTAGAGTAAGCATGCCTGCCTGTGTTTAAAAATGATTGATTAAGCTGACACCGGCTCAGGGGTGCAACACCGCTCTATTTTTCTCCCTCATTATGTAAGGCTATATTTCAAATCAGGAGTGCACTGGAGGAAGACACCAGAGACACCAGACAGGACACCCTTCAAATAAAAAGTTTATCAGACAACAGGAGGAGACTGATGAGTTTCCCCTCTAATCTTGTCTTGGGAGTGGAGATAGAAAAGAGGAAAAAATGTGTTTGTCAAACGACAGGGTGATTTTTAACAAAACACAAAAAATCAGTTTGACCAGTTTGGCCACAAGCACAGCATTCACAGTGTTTGTACAGTTTACTTTGGGGAAATGTTTGTTTAAAACTAAACTCACAATCGGGCAGCATACAGAAGGTTACATGTAGGCTATGCATTTTTAATAATTCAATAATTTTCCCTGAAATATACTACTTGTACTGCATTAGTTGCCTATTTAAGCAGCAGGAACCAAATGTGAATTCTCAGATTGACACTTTTTTTTTCATACGGACATGGTGACATATCTTTGTTGCCTTACAAATCGGACATCAGAACCCAAGCCCGGCAAACACACAGTTCTTTGCGTGCTCATGCAGTGCAGAGTGCCAGAGTGTAATGAAAGAGACATATTAATGGCCTCTCACTTATTCATGCGTCGGAAATGAAGAGGCACAGTCGGTTGAAACGGTTGACAGAATAAAGAGCCAACATTGGGGAAATTATTGTATTTATGATTTCACTCTGACAGATGAAGGTATCAAGAGAGAGACAGAGTGACACATTTCTGACAGTTCAAAGTGTTAAATGATGTGATGTATGGCAACATACTCGAGCACGGGGGCACCCGCTCTTATATATTTTCACTTTAAGATTCAGCGCCTCAGGAGCGTAGACCTGGGAGGCAGCTGAAAAGCCATTGCTGCTATTTCAGCAACACGGGGGTTACTGTATAATGTACAGTATATACACATAATGCATTGGAATATAAAAACTGAACTGCAGAAGAGCTACTTACCATATGGCTTTACACGATTTTGGGAAATGCAGATGAATCTACAGTGTTGCTTCAGTGTGTAGTCTCTCCATCAAAGACAGTGCTACCAATAGCACCACCTAGCAGCAGCTTGACCACAGTAAATCAGTGTCCACACTCAGCCTCTGGTTGCTAACACATTATTTCTATGTAAAGAATGCATACTAAAAAATAATGAGTGTATTGATACTGTTGAATGTATTCACTATTTAAATCTACAATTTCTATGAATTGTTTTTCAGGGTCATATTAGCAAAGATGTAGAAAATGAGAATGTTCATGGTGTATCATCTGTTCTCCCTATCTCACATCAAAAGCTGCGATGACATTAATTCTTGATAACAATTATGCATTTCATGCAGTTAAATAATGTCAGTACTATCTGCAACTGAACTCCTTCCTGTCAGAGCTACAATTGACTCATGGCATGTGTGTAGAGTTCATATGACTTGGGACCGGAATGATTTTCTCAGTTAAAAATCAGGATGTGAAAAATGGCATGGTTATTTGTGCCTGACAGAAGTTAAGAGCTTTTCCCTGAGGCCCGTAGCATCCCTGCTGACCGCAAGGCAGCCTTCTCCTCCAGCATCCACTCACCTTGTGAGATCACACCTCTACACCGGCTGCTGGGATGCCACATCCCACAACTCCACAGCAACTTGACTGTCTGTGTATTCAGTATGAGGATTCCAGCTTTATTGTTTTTAAATTGTGCACACAAGTTTGTGCATCACTGTCTTGTCTTTGCTTGTGTGCAAGATGCCTACAGAAGTTGAATTCTGGGGCAAAGCACAGAGGCAGGTAAATCAAGTGCAAGGTCAAGGTTTTGTATTTGTGTAATTAGTAGTGTAATTGCCGCCTGGTTCTAAGGCTTATCAGAGAATCCTGTATGGCATAAACAGGTCCCACAGGAAGAGATCAAAGCAGTATCTGGGGAAGGAGGATCTGGATTAGAGTTTATGTTTTAAAGGTTCAGAGGATAGAAAACAATCTCATATCCAGGACGTAATATTTCATATGGACCCATAAATGTATACGTGGATGTAGATGCCAGCAGCCACACAAGTAAGTTTGCTTAACACTACTAAAGAGTGGCAGTCCATCTGTGGTCTGTAATCTGTTTATTAGAGAAATGGATCAGAACAACTACATACATACCGAAAATTGTTGTGTTTACTTTATACATGCGTATACTTTAATTGTATCTCTATTTTCAGAATTATGACTGAGAGAATTTATTTTTAGCTGACACTTTTATCCAAAGCAACTAACAATGGCTTTATATGTCAAAGGAGTTGTGCTTTGCTCAGGGACACATTGGTGGTTGTGTTGCAGTGGAGAATTTAACCTGGGTCTCTCACACCAAAGGCATGTGTCTTATCTACTGCGCCATCACCACCTCAATGATGTTGATAAATAATGTTCACAAAGGTCATATGATAGGTGTGAGATAATATGCTTATCTCCGGATTTTATACTATCACGATACTGGGGTGCTGATTGGATATGTATTGCGATTCTTAAGAATTGCGATTTCATATGAAGTTTCATAAACTAGACCAAGAACCAAGACCATGCCTTGAACTCACCTTCCTCACACCAAGTATTTAGGCACACCTGTTCTGTTCACCTCCCCTTGACTCAGCTTTCTCATGAGCGTGATAAACAACCTAATCACTTACCTTCAACAATGGATTCAGAACTCGTCCTAAATACTTCAGACAGTGACATGTTCAACGAGCATCCGACATCAGAGATACAGGAGTCTTCTTATTCCCCTGACCAACTTCGTCTGAAACGTCGGCTGTGTTCAGCAATCCACATTCCCCGGCGTTCTCAGCCTGCAATCTCCAACAATTCCGACATTACCGGGCCTTCGCTTGCCAGCAGCTCCAGGGGTAGATCCAGGCTTCGCCACTCCAAGCACACAGCATCGACCAGCCACCGGCCTGCTCAGGGTCCAGGCGCTCGAGCGATAATCGTAGCTATTGCTACCAGCATCCTCTGAGCCAGCACTCCAACCGTCCTACCACTCCAAGCATTTCCGAGTGGACAGTGGCCCAGCTCAAACAGGAACTCAACCAGAGAAACATCTCCTTCCATCACTCCGACAGAAAAGCAAAACTTTTCCTACGGTACAAGGAATCGCTACAACATGCATCCCCCCGCAGCCGAGCTTCCTCAGTACTTCCGGGTCACCAGCGCCACTCCCGGGACAACGGCAACAACTCCGTAGCGCATTCCCCAGCCGAACACGCACAATACCACACATCAGCCCTCACACAGGTCCAGGTCGTATCGAATCCAGCTGTACCCCAACCTCTTTCTCATTCGTTTCCTACGTCTCAAACAGTCCTATCTACCTGAGCACATGCATCCTTCTATCCCCGCA
Organism: Micropterus salmoides; assembly: GCF_014851395.1. NCBI lineage: Eukaryota > Metazoa > Chordata > Actinopteri > Centrarchiformes > Centrarchidae > Micropterus > Micropterus salmoides. Next base: position 18,231,508 of record NW_024044570.1, read on the forward strand.
TCCTTTCTTCTTCCGTTGTTCCTACTTTCCCAAACCCATCTCCTCTGGCACCATCAGTCCTTCCTGCCTCAATACCAGCTACCACAGAAATCCAGACCGCACCCACACAGGTGACCCATGACTCTGCCATCAGCCAGACCTTTCCTCCTGTCTATCCTTTTCCCCCTCCCCCCACCCCATATCCCAAATGCATCCAACGTGATTGTTCCCTCCTCTAACACACTCCTTTTCTCCTCAGCTCCAGCCACAGCCGCTACTACCGGTCTTTCCACACATTCGTTCCCGCCCAATCACTTCACCTTAGCCACAACAACACCTTCCGTGTGCCCCGCGGGCCCAGCCAGACCATCCCCAGTGTAACCCTCACTCAGGCAACAGATTCCGGCTCAGCTTGCACCCTCGCCGTCCCTCTGCCTCATGCCCCAGCCCCCAACCCTTCATCCATTCCACACCCTTGAAACCCAACCGTTTTCAGCAGTAAGCCCCTCAAAGCACCCCCACCGTCAATCACCCCCAAACCAGCCTGCACGCAGCACACCACCCGTGGCCCTCTCCCTCAAGGCGTACATGGGAAAAGCAGACCAGTCCTCTTCCACGCAGGGAGGATGGTGTGCAACAATTTCAACGACCTACACTGCTCTGTTTCTAGTTGCAGATTTCTGCACTCATGCTCTTTCTGCGGCGGCGCCCACGCCAGAACAATCTGCCCCCACAACCCAACCCAGCATGGCAAGTGTGAGTATCTCAATACCCCCGTTCAAATCCATACACTAGCTACAGCCTTAAAGAAGCACCCAGATCGTCAGTTCGTAAACTACCTTTACAGGGCTTCACTCACAGTTTCCACCCAGGCTTGCTGGCCATACCAAATACATCATACACATGCCATAACTTGCAGTCAGCCATCACCGACCCTGACACAGTTGACAAACTCCTGGCTAAAGAAACCAAAGAAACTTTCATGATAGGCCCATTTTCCAGTCCACCGTTTCCCACGTTCAGAATAAGTCCCATTGACGTGGGCACACAGGAAATATTCTAGAAAAAAGCGTCTGATCATCGACCTCTCTTCCCCGCACGGCTCCACTGTCCCGAGCATCAACAGCCTCATACCAAGCTCAGACTTCTCCATGCAATATTCAACTATCGATCACGCCATTTCCCTCATCCGTACCTCAGGGCAAGGAGCCTGGCTATCCAAGGCATCACTAGAGCTTTCAATGTGCTTCACATCCAGCCCGATTACTGGCACCTTTTCGGCATTCTCTGGAAGGGCGCTTACTATTTTGCAGTTTGTCTAACTTTCGGGTGCAAGAGCAGCCCAAAAATATTAGACTCCCTCTCCGAAGCACTTTGCTGGATCCTGACCAACAACCACAAACTCCCATTCATCATTCACCTTTTAGATGACTTTCTCACCGTTATGAGAAAATCCACCACATTTTCCTAATAATTTCCAATTTCCTTCTGGCCCACCGCTGCACCAAACGCCAACTTCTCTCACTCCTAGGCCACTTTAACTATGCTACCCGGATCATCCCATGAGGCTGGTCCTTCCTGTTGCATCTCCTTTCCATAGCCACTTCCGTCCCATCTCTCCACGACTACATCACACTAGACGCCGCATGCAAAATGGAGCTTAAAATGTGGCACTATTTCCTTTCATCCTGGAACGGCATATCCTTCTTCCACGACAACCACGTCACCAAGGCAGAAGATATTCAGCTCTTCACAGATGCTGCCCCATTCCGTCGGCTTTGGCGGCTACCACAGCAGTAGTTGGTTCGCAGCGGTCTGGCCGCCTGAATTTTCAACCCTCTCTCATTCCTCTACCATCCATGAAATGTTCCCCGTCATTGTCGCAGCCATTCTTTGGGGGTCTAAGTGGTCCAAGAAAACCATCGCGATCTACTCTGACAATAGTGCAGTGGTAAACATAATCAACAAAGGATGGTCCCATTGCCCAGACATAATGCAATTCATTCAGAGGCTCACCTTGGTGTCAGCACAGCACCAATTCGTCATCCAAGCCTCCCACATCCCAGGCCACAAAAACAACATCGCTGACTCTCTTTCTCGTTTCTTGTTTCAGAGATTCAAGCAAATGGCGCCAGCTTCCGATCCCTTTCTCAATCTTCATCACTTTCGCGCATTCCGATCTCAAGATTAAATCCTCCACCATACAGGTCTACATCAGCGGAATCAATTTCTTCTTCAAATTATCCACAGGTGCTCCTTGTCCGGCTTTGTCCCAATCACACATTAGCATGCTAACCAAAGGCCTCCGCAAGGTCGAAACACGACCCTCGACAAAATGTCTAACCCTCACTTCGGACCTCTTAGCCCCCTGCATTCAAACCATCAGATCGGGTTATCTGACTCCACACATAGACAGAGTCCTGGAATCCATGTTCCTACTGGCATTTTTTGGTTTCATGCGGTGGTCAGAGTTCACAGCCTCCAGCCTCCAATACCATCCTAGTTTTCATGTCATACAATCCGCAGACACACTCATCTATCATCTCAAACGCAGCAAAACCAACCAGTAGGGCTTACCGCAACTCATCTAGCTCTTCTGACTCAATTCCTACCTCAGTCCGTAAGAACCCTTACATCACTGCTTGGACTCGAGACTAGCCAGCCACGCCGCCCCCCAAGATCCGCTGTTCGTCACATAGACAGGAAAAGTAGCCACGCACCTTCACAAAATCTTATCCAAATCTAGAATATCCCCCGAACTGTTCTACGGGCATTCGTTCCGCATCGGAGCCGCCTCTGGACAACATCATCAAAATCCTCGGCCGCTGGTCCTCAACAGCCTACCTCACCTACATTCACAACGATCTAAACGATATCAGAAACTCTCACACGCACCTTTCCGTATGAAGTTCTCTTGAGGGTTTTTACTCGTCCGCTGACGAAGAGACGGCTCCCCCACCCAGAGTCTGCCGGTTCCCGCATCCCTTCACGACGCAGACACCGGTCTATTCCTTCATCCCCATGGATCTGACTCCTCCCCCATGGTCCCTCACCCGTCTCCCCCTCAACTCTTCATCCATTCATCCTCATTCCTCGACCCTCTCCCCCATCCCTCAGCCCACCATCTGGGCACTCGATCCGTACTCTCCATACGATCCCTTCTTGAGCTCTATCATAAGCAATAAACCTTTTCAAATCTACATCTTCACAGGCGTGCTCTTTGTTAGTGAAATTACAATTTATTGTAATTTTTGATTTCTTTTTTAAAAATAGACCATGAGAAAAAGTTGAATCGCACACTTCTAGAGGCTGTATATCCTGAGTCATATTTCCTATGCACATCTTATGTCAATTAGTCTTTCTGAGTTGTTTCAGAAGCATCATTGCTAAGTAGTAAATAAGATACTTTTGAAGTAAACTGTAACATTTAGAAAGGGGCGTAACACAAAAGTCTGGACCCCTGTGCATAGGCATTCTCAATGGGCCCCTCCCCGCATCCACAGATATTCATTCTAGTATAGTATTCTAGTATTCTGATCTCCTCCTCACATGAGGGCTGTGTATACTCAGTCCTACGCCCCTGCATTTAGCTGTTCCTGCTCACCAAGCTAGCACCACAAGAAATCAGGAAGTAAAGTAAAAAAAATGTAAATGAATTTATGAATTTAATTATAAAAAATCACGATACTTACGTGAATAAATTCCCCCCCCCCATATAAATGTTACGATGAATCCAGAAATGTGTTACATGCAAATACACAAGTTATAGTAAATAGACATTTTTAGTGTAAAGCTCATATATGTTTTGCTTTTTCCTTGATGTGGTGTCGATTAACATGCGGTTAACATTCAAATTGCACAGAATATAAATTGCAGATTTTAAATTACAATAAATATTAGGTTATTCTGACTCGGCAGTCAACAAAGTACTGTGGTCGCCAGTCTATACTGTTGCATGTGATGATGAAAACAAGACAGCAGCACACTGCCTCCCTGAACTTATCTGACAATCCTCGCCCGATCAACATTACTGTTCGGTCTCTGATGTTGGGAGGCTGCTAATTTAGCCTTTAGCTCCATGGTACCGTAAATCACAACACTCAGGAAGATAAATGTCAGAACACATGTTGCCAGACTGTGTCTTTGAGCAGAAGATTCCTTTAATTGGGTGTGCAGGGACTGGGTCCAATCCCCAGCACCCCCCTCTCCTTCCTCCTTCCTCACTCTCCCTCTCTCTTTGCCTCTCTCAACATACTAACAAAAGGCAGAAAGATGAAAAAGACAGTGCCAACCTATCCCTACTTTGTGCCATTATAGAACAGACACACTAGGGGTAAAGAGGTACGATGCTGAACATCAAGGAGAGCTTTATATAACTCTCTTTTTATTCGCCTTGTTTCATGTTTATTTTACTTCTTCAAGCTATCATGTCTGATTGACACTGCTCCCTGTCATAACAACCATTATTCATCGAACCAGCTTATGGAATACAGTGATAGCTTCTGGATATATTTGTCTGAGTTTAGGAAAATGTGTAAAGAATCAAAAATGCTCTCCAAAGTATGTTCGGTGTCATCTCATCATCAGTGTTATGATTCCACCCTTCCCCTTCCTCCGCTCACGCACACTCTGAACTTCAGCAGAGGGAATAGAGATCATAAAGAATAGATATTCAAAGGCTTTAACACAAAAAGACTTTCCTCAAAGCCTGCCTCTCTCTGGATCCGCTGGGCTAGGGAGGGTGAAATGTCCACACAGAGAAATCACAGGGCTCAAGTCAAAAGAAGTCATTTTAATTCTGTTAAAATGTATTGTTCACAATTTAGATATCATTAGCTTTTGAGCAGCGACTGTTTATTTCATCATTTGTTACCAAATCTGAAAGTGTGTGCCAATGTTAAATTTACAATTTTGCCAAGATTGAAGTTCAAATGCTTAAACCTCCTTGCTATCATAACCCACACTGTGGAAAAAGACATTAAAACATACTTATACAAGGGTAGGACCCAATTGCCTCATTAGTTGTAATAAAGCACAGTCAAAGGTTGCAGGCACACTAAAAAAAACTCAGACCAAGCTGAAACCACTTCAGATGGTATCAAGTCACCACAAAACTAACTTTAAAACACCCTAGGACCCAAGTTTAATTATCAGATATGTTTTCCTCTGAGCAATGCCTTCCCCAAAGCTGAAGGATTTGTAATATAATTACAATAATTCTGCATTTCTTCACTAAAAGTGAGTTAATACGGTGGAATTATTTGTTCAGTGTCAGGCCATGCAGAATACAGGCTGTACAACTTAAATGGAGCTGTGACACCTGCAGGTAAAAGGGAGTTGGAAAGCAAATTAGATATTGCATGTAGGATAGATGAAGCTTTTCCGAAGAAATCCTAGCCATCTTATATGATCACTTTCTCCTAGCAAAATCTGGAACTAGAATATTTATCTTATTTTTGCTACTCTATGAGAAAAAGCGATCTGAGAGGAACTGATGTGAATGTGAATGATTTATTGATTTAAAAACATTGCGCATACTATATATCATGTTCAAGACGTACATAGCCCGTAATAGATAGTTTAGTTCATAAAGTTGGTGAGTAAATATTTTAAAGGTGAGATTCAGTACCTACTTTTATTTTAGATTAATGTTAATATTCCACTACATCTAGACTTTGTTAGCTTTATAGAAACAATAGTAGCTAATAAAGGCAAGATAGGTCGACCCACCAAATGCAGTTCTGAATAGAAATGAAATAGAACTTGTTTAGTCAAATAAGAAACACTCAATAGAATGAGCAACACTGTGGTGTGTTTGGGGCTAGTCATTGGGTCACAAAAATCAGTAGGTTTCTGTCTTTTTGGAGCATTAATGTGAACAAAACACTATGGGTCTCAGTAGTATATCGTATATTGTTATATTTGTGTTGCCTACTGTTCCCTGCAGTCGAGCTTGATTTGTGTAGCGATGTGAGGAACTCTATAGTATAACATTCCGATAAAAAAATGACAACAGCTCATAGGGATTGTTTTTACACCATTATGTAACATTACCAAACATTTTAAAGTTTTGTTTTTTTAAGAAATGTGATAATATCCATACATTTTCACTGCAAACTATATAATGCATCACTGTTTCTAAATTAACTTAAACATACAGTATACTATATGCTGATATACCAACATATGCGCCTGGCTGATCATCTAGCTCTAGATAGTTCTCTGATGGTTTCTGGTTAAATTCTATTACTTTTGTATCAGTAGACTTAGCTGAAACTAGTGTAATTCACTGTGTAAACTAAACTAAGTTGATAGGTCTTAGGGGTAAAAGGTGAGTTGTATTCATATATATATATATATATGTTTCCTGAATGTACACTTACATTTTGTTTTTACAACATGAATCATTCTAATCTTACATGAATAAATATAATCCACCAATCCTCTTATGATTAATTAATTATTACAAATTTTACAATGCATGACTGGGGTCTAATAGATTACATGCAGAGTGATGTGTAAGTGTACATCACAAAATGTAAAATTAGTACATTACTTTGTACCTGATGAAATTATGATTTATACAGTATGTATTGTGGATCGTAATAACACTTATAACACTTAGTAATGCACTAATTTTTTCCTCCGATTCTGAGTCTGATGGCAAAATTCTGGGCGCTGGCTGATGAAGAGTACTAATCTGAGGCTACATTAAATCTATATCCCTCATTGTTAAGATCTCTGATTATTCTTTCACGTGTAAGGCAATACAAAGCTTTAAATACACTTCTTCACTGTAACTTGAGACATTCATGCGCCAACATTCATTTTAGGCTGGTACAAAATTTTTTGTTATTTATCGTTGTTCTTGCAAGTTTATACTATTATTTTGTTACACCTTTGTAATGACAAAGACAAAGAAACAGTATTTAATGTAGATCGGTCACATCTGGCCGTTATCTGATCATTTTCATAAGGTCAGTCAATATTGGTGCAGATAGCGATCCAGTATATCACATTGTTGCATTACTAATTATAATCAACATATTGCACTAAATGAAACACTCCGAATGACTCCAACAAGATCTGAAATTAATCAATTTTTACAATTATTTTATTAGATTAGATTAGTTTTAAACATGCAACAGTGTCACAGTGCTGATTTTAATGACTATAAATAACCTTTCCTGATTTCATGTGTTGCAAACCCTCAGCACTGGAGAAACTCTTATTTCCTGCAATAAACTGAGATGTGATTCACATCATCTCGGTTTGTTTGGGCAAGGCGCTGCATAGCAGTGGGGAGCGATGGGCCATGAGCTGCACAGCGCCACACTAATGAGCAGAGCTGGACACAGACAAAGAGAGTCTGGACTCTGTTGAGCATCTCTGCCGTTTATCTGGCTCTGGTCCAATACACAGATATTAATTCCTGTTCCTTTTAGTGACTATGATTTCAAGAGTATCATTCTGTCCACAAAGGATGCGCAAACTTTAATAAATATGCCTTAAATCAATATGACATTTTCTGACCAAAGCTGTTTTAATCCAGAGAGAGCACTGATTTACTTAAGCAAATTAATTTAATAGACCAAGACACAACCATATGTAAAATCCTTACACTCTTGATAAATCTGAGGATTGGGATACATATGCATTCCAAAATGTGTAAAAACACCTGAAATATAAATCATAAAAAAAATCTTTGATTAACATTAAACACATCATCATAACATCACACTCATGTGGACATCACACAAGTATACATTACTTTGTAATGTAAATATTTACAAGCTTCATGAATGGATCACGGCATCTTCATTCTCTTTAAAATGTGTTCCTTTAGGTTAAAGTCTGACCAAACTTGGAATTTTATACTGTTTTTGAGACCGTGTGGGTTCCTTAACATCAGTCTAAAATTCACCAAGACTAAAATAGACAGCCTGTAAAGAAAATTACATAGAGACAACAGCCAAAGCTGTCGTTTTCCCCAAGGTTTTCTAAAGCCTGAATTGTTCACAGTAATGTTTGTCTTCAACAACAAAACAAGTCTCTACTCTTTTTCCTAGGTGGGTTTTTTTCCCCAGCCAGACCCCATAGTGAGCAGCAGGCACCTTTTATTGATCAACACAAAGTCCCAAATAAATGAGCGCAGAATGAGAGCTATGCTCCAGGGAGTTCAGGGGAGCTGGAGCTCCATAGGTTCCCATCAATTTTAATCACTCCACTAATGAAGAGGCTCCTCTCTGTTGGGTGTCCATAACTCACTGTGCCAGTGCTACCTCCACTACCTCAATCAAATCATTTCTACACAGCCCGCTTCTCTTCACATCTCTAATGACCTTTTCAAAATAAACAATGCCTGCATTAACAGAGCTGAAAAATAGTTAGATATGAATAGAAACGTTGAGTGTTTTACATAAAGAATGTTCGCAAGACAGAAGGAGTTAATCACGCTCACTTCAGCTTGTGAGCCAAGACACAAAGCATTTTTGTAATACATTCACATAAGTAAGTCAGTATATTACAATATATTTAAATTGGGGATATTCTCAGATGATCACTTTGTAAAAATAACAATTTGATTGTCACTAATAAGAACTACTTAACCAGACTATTATTCCTTGTAAAACATTTATTAGTTCTAACAGAACAAAAATCGTTATTTGATTAGAGAAAAACAAATTTTGAATTGAAACTGAGTTCACCAATTGTAATTTTAGTATGTGATTCATACATCCACAGTTTTCTGTTTGTAAAATGCCGATTTCAAACCAACATTCCACCTGGGCAACATTGTATATTATAAATATAATATAATATATATTGTGTATAAATATATCATATAAATATAATGTGCTGTTAGTTTGACCAAATGCATTTGCAAAGTCCTTTTGTCTGCAATGTGTCAATAGATACTTCAAACTTCAAGCCCACAAATAAAACTTGAGAGATCTAGGCCTTCGTGTGGAGAAACTCCTCATTCCATGTTGGTGCGTAATCTCTTCGTCTCATCATTTTTTTACCCTCCAAGTATTCCAGAAGTTGTTGAAACTCCAGAACTCAGTGAACTAGTGTTTCATGTACACACACATACACACACACCCACACTCATATTTTACTTCTCGTGACGTCCAGAATCTTTCTCCAGCATCTGCTCCCCTCACTGTAGGTAAGGGAAAAAATCCATCACCTTCCCCCTGGGTTTGCATAAGCCTCTCAAAGAGGTGAGTCACTGCCATTGGGCTATTTGTTGCCACGTTCTGGGATTTGCCCTGTCTTTTCAAATTTGATATCTGAACACTCCCTTGTGTGCATCTTGGCGAATGCTCAGGCAGGGTGATGAGAGGCATTAGGTATTTGCAATAAAGCCTACTCTTCCTTGAAAGTGTAACAAGATATTTCTATATTGTATGACTTTCGCAGTTTAATTGTACTGGGACTGTATTTAATAACCAAATGTACACTATGTGACTTTAATATAATGCTGGAGAGAGTCACACAACATAAAAGAAAGCCATTATATGCCATTTCATCCACTTCTACTGTGGCAGTGCAATAACGTGTACCCAGTTGTGTGGATATATATTTTTTTTAAAACAACAAAAACGCTTCACTGAAAACACACAGTTTAACTGGAGTACTCTCTGGGTGATCTCTCAACTTGAATACATTAAATTCACTGTGATTAACAGCTTGCTCTAAGAGCCTATGGTGAACATTGATGTTTGATCTTTCATTTGTGATGTAGCACATGAGGCACTCGTGTGTTGTTGTGTAGCCTGTGGGCACACTGCGCTGTGTGCACAGGCAGGGGCAGTGGGCCAAGTGGACAGAGACTTTACTATCTTCTCTGCAGCTGGCCTGACCTGCTCATACATCCACATTAAGCGTGGATGTGACCAGCTCCAGTGTCGCTCTTTAGACACCAGACTGGGAATGCTCCTGACACATTGTTGTGTTAAAGAAAAATTTAAACCAAACCAAACTTAAAAAAATAGCTTTACAGTTATAAAAGTGAGTATTAAAGTATTCCGAGCTAATTTTGTTATTTTATATGGCTGTCACAGCTTCAGATATGTTATGTTGCATGCCTCCGACAGACAAAATATTTCTCCCTGTTAAACATAAATTTAAGAATAAGATAATGAAAACAAGCTGATGAATGAGTTTGCGTGGCAAGCATGTCTATGTTAAGATGCGTTGGTTATTATCGATCATACTAAACAAACTGATGGAGCTGACTGAAAGTCACCTTGATATAATTCTGGCTATCAATCATTTGGAGTCCACTCTTAGTCATGGTTGGCAGTGCCATTAGCATCACCATGGCATTGTTTGGTGAAGACAACAGGGCTGTTCCGCTGTGATTAACACAATGAAGAATCATATCCTCCTGTCCCACTGCAGCGTCTATTGTTTCCCATTTAGCTCTAGCTAATCTCCTCTGGATGCTTCATCTCTGCATTGTAACTATCCCAAAATGTCTCGAATGTCACTCTGAAAGTGTTTGCATGTGAGATATAGTATAGCGATATATATTGTATTTTAAAGCCTTGCATTGTCAAGCAGTTGAATCTCAATGAGGAAATCTACCATGGATAATAATTTAATAATAAAAAGGTGCAGAGAAGCCAGGAGATTTCTTAAGTTTTTTTTTTCAAACAGAACTCTTAAGCCTTTCCTTTTTTGCTTTTGTACAGTGAATGTTCAAAAAGGCACTCACATTAAATGAAATTAGCCTAGACCAGAGCTACTGCCCAGGTCAATTTCCATGAATTTGTTCTCCAACTTCTAAACAATTACAGTATCAGACCTGATCTACTGTTTATCCTCAGCAATATGTAATCAAGCTTTTTTCTAGATCACTACTTACAGTGCAATAGTCCTCTGGACACAAGACCTGGCAGTGCATTTTATTCATGATCATTACCTTATTATACACCACCATCCAATTTTTAGCGGTTTTGCTGCCAATGTTCACAACAGAAGCACAGAGAAGCAACTTGCTCAACACCTGGTTTGAGATCAGGGAGCAGAACACATTTGCCCGCTGGTCTCACATGGACTGCATTCGGAGGCGAACTATGGGCTTCCTAAAGGTTCTGTGTGGTAGGGAGACATATGGCTTAGCCTGGTGTTATGTAACCCTCAACCCCCACCATCTGCCTGGAGGCCCAGGTGTATGGAGCCTGCCAGCCTCCAACTGAATCCAACACCACTGGAGCTCTGTCATTCATGCCCTTAAAATGTTGCCACCGTCCCTTCCCTTCCTCCAATTACCAGACACACACGTGTACAAATAAGCTGTATTAATAAATGTGGAAGCCCTTCTCAATTTGGCCTGTACAGAGGAAAGAAGGACTGGAGAAGCTCCTACTGTGGATGTGGGAGGGAAGGTGTAGGGGGATAGTCATGCCCGGCGTTTGATGACAGGAGGGCCCAGTGCACAGAGCAGGCTGGGAGTTATTGGAAAATAAATCATAAATCATCTCACCTCAGTGACAAGGAAAGGTTCTCACAGAGCACATCTCCTGTGTGGCCAGTCTGACGCCTGCTCTTGTAATACTCATGCTAATACAGCTCTAACGACTATGCACGCACCACACCATGGATGGATCATTAAGGAGAGGGACTGAGATATGAAAAACTCTCACTCTCACTAGCAGGAATATCTTTGACCTCTCTATGAGCACCACTAAGAGTTCATCCCTCAAACCCTCTGTGTTCCCATGAGGCATCAAGGCTTGTTTCTACACAGGGGTGATTTAGACAGCAACTCATCCCCTCAGAATATTGGGGGTGGGCGACTGGGGGGTCTATATTGGGACTTGAAACACCGTGGGTGGCTTTATATCCAAAGCACTGACAGGCTTGTAGTCAAGAGTGCAAACGTTGCAAAACCAACAAATGTATTTGCCTTTACAAATACAGTGCATCCAGTCAGGTGATCGAGCCTTTAGTAAATATTGAGTGGAGGGGTGTCCCAGCAGCGTGGTCTGCAGGTTTATCTGTAGAGAGAGGAGTACAAAGATGAGCCCCCACGAGGATTCAGGGAGAGCTGGCTTGTGTTTGATCACCCATCAGGTGTCAGCGATGTTTCGGCTGTTAAAAACACAGGAGAGGCTGCCGCTCTTGTTTGTGCCAAGCACATCTCTTCAAAGAGCCTCGCAAGCTCTGTAGCTCCTCATTTAAATGGGAAAGTTTCTTTCAGCTGATAGCGAGCGCTGGTGGATCTCCTGTTGACACAGGACATTTTTTCCTGTGAAAACACATCACTGTTGTTTTCCTGCCTCGTGGTGAGAAGGTGATTAATGACCAATTTTGAGATTCTATCAAAGCAACTGCACTGCTCTGCAAATCCACCCTAATTACTACACAATGTTACAAGCGTAGGAGAAAGAGAATATCACATGAATGCTGAGACCAGAGGAAAGAACGCCTTTTTGTATTTGACATATATATTTAAAAATACTTTCAACAATGCTGAATCATTTCTACCTAGATAATCACTTAATTTTTTTCTTTAGGGATGATTTTCCTTTTTTTAACCACGATCTCTGAAAAAAAACAAAACAATGTAAGCTCACTCTCAGCGCATACTATACTTGATCCATTTTAATTGCCACAGTTCTCACCCCTCCAATATAAAGAGAAACTTGAAAGTAAAAAGTAAGAAAAAAGAAAGAATGAAATGTATTCCCGCATACTATGATATGGTAAATGTTAGCGCCTGCTGCATCGCACTCCATATCACTTCGCTCCATATGAAAAATAGTTTGCTATTTTGGAACCCCCTGGCAGCCATAGTGGATCACCACAGACCCAGAGCTCATTTATCTTTTGTCAGAGATGAAGCCAAACTAACGCCATCTCCTGAAGCTGCTAAAGAATGAGGAGGGACGTAGGGAGGGTAAAAATAAACCTGGAGCCCAGGTAACTACACAAAGAAGTCACTCTACAAGTAATGGGTGGCTTCTGAAAGTGGAACTCTGTTTGGAACTGTCTCTCCGCTTGAAAATTATATTATTTAATGTCCAGGTTTACTCCTTTGCTGGCTTTTAAGAGATTGGAGATGTAATGACAAAAAGTGTATTTAATAGGTATGTTACCTAACTAGATAAATGACCAATTAAATTATGCTTTTGTTAAGACCCATGTAAAAGCCCCTGCAAATATGATAAGATTAGGAACCAAAAAAGGAACCTTCTATATGTGTCAAAATAAAGTGCAGCCAGAAAAGCTCCAGAGCACCTTACCATCAAATTAATCACCTGAATGAAAATAAACAGCCAGTGTATGACACCACTAATGCTTTATAAATTACATCATTATATTGTGTTTATAAAAGAGAAAAAATATTTTAATTATAATTATATAAGTATTATATTCTGTAAATATCTAATTATAAGTTTTTTGAATTAAGTAAGTAATTTAATTATTTTACATAAATACAGACAGCCATTCTGGGTCATCTATAATACCACCACATAACAATTCAGTTTCCCTTCATGTTCTCTAAACAATTCCATAGACAAACCACTAAACTCTGTTAAACTCTAAACTAATGGAGACACAGCTCCAGTAAGAAACACAGCAGGATCAGGATTTCCGTTGACTCTGTTTCTTAGCAGACAAGTTGATTCATTATATGCTATCAGAACTCTTCAGCCATATACTAAAGAACATAGTACAAAAAATAAAGAAATAAAATTATAACCCCCAACTTTGCAGGCTCACATTGGGGTTTTGAGCCAGCAGATTACATTTGTGTGTCTCCCTCATTTCTGTCCCTTCCCCGCATGACCAGGTAAATCATAGCGCGTGCGTAGTGAGTAACCTGGCTATCAGCCACACTCACACTAAAAATCGTACTTGGCTTTAACTGTTTATACAAACCTTTGGTACCCTGCAAATGTACATCCCTGTTGCCATGAATAAGCCAGTTGGAAGAATATTCCTTTACACCTGTGGTGCCGCACCGCAAGATAGAGTGGTCTTCCAGCAAAACAATGTCGGCGCCAACTACAGCTTCCCTCTTTGACTCAGCTCTAATAGAATTCTTCCAAACATGAAAAAGAAATGATAAACCTTATGGTAACAGTAATGGTAAAAACACCTAACCACAGTATGTACTGATACACACTATACATACAAGTTTGATTTCGTAGATGATCTAGTGAATAAACTCAAATGTTTTAGTGACTCATTTATATCGGTGTAATACATCTTAACACAGTTATGACATTTATGTATGGTTAATTATTACTGGCATAAATTGAATCAGAGCACACAGTGACACTATCAACATTTTCAGTCAGAAACTTTAAAGGTAAATCATCTTTTTTTATCATCTCTACCAGTCCTCCAAATTCAGACAGCAGTGGGCTTATACAGTACAGATAAATGCACACAAAACCACATTGTTAGGTCTCACCTGGAATTGACAGTTCAACGTTAAAATCAGTACCCCAAGTCCTTCCTAACAGCTGTATTACTATATTTCTTCCTACTCTCACTACGGGTTATAAACATAAATGGAATGACTTTCAAATGATAACAGTTATCTGGAAATAGAAAATGCATTTGGAGGAGAAAAATGCCTACAGAAATGTTGTATGTCACAGTATGAATCATTCTCTACATCACACAAAGGCCACATGATTGGCCATCCTGTGCATCTTTTCAGCTCTCTACATGATTGACTAGATCTGTGGCGCAATAAACTGTAACTGTAGCATATCTCACTGACAAGGCAATGATAGACCAGTCTGTGTCTACTCAGAATGAGCCATCTGTGGGGAGCTGGGGCTGGGCTTTGCGGACAGTATGACAGTCCTCAGGTATATCTCTCAGCATGGCGCAGGCTGATAGTGTAGTGGGTTGGTGTGATACACTGCTTGGTTACTGTTACAGATGAATGACCCTGATGTGTCTGACTCACTGTCTGACTCCACCCGTCTCTATCGGTGTACCTCGGAGAAGTTCCTCAGTGGAGGCAGGAAAGCAAACGTACCCAGAACCAACACACAGCCAGTGGGCTTGTCATTGGGAGAACACACCATGACTAAAAAAGGCCCAACTGTGATTGCCTCTCCATGCCTGATGTGGTCTGATGATGGCTCATCCCTGGCCCGGAGATGAGAACCTGATGAACTGTCAGGAGCCAAACAGCTTTAAATGAGAAATCGACAGACAAGAGCTGCATATAGGGAACATAATTGACGCATTGGGATGCTTGAACATCTCCTTGCAGGTGGTAATATGATGGCTTCTCTGTGTCTCCCTTGAACATACAGTACAATGCCATACAAGAGCAACAATATATCCACATAGTGTCTTGTATCCTCTCTACTTGGATACAACAACTGGCCATATTTCCATTGCAGTGTCTTGTTAATTATAAAACTGCTGAAACAGACTATGCATTGTTTCATGTTGCACAGCTATTATCAAAGAAATGTATTATTCCTTCTCGCTGTAAAAAGATTTCATCACATCTGCAGTGCTCGGGAGCCGTTTGACTTTGATCTTAACGTGTCTTTTTAATCAAACTCCAAAAGAGACGTCTTCATTGTTGCAGGCCCTGGCCAGACAGCACTGGGAGACATATGCTAAGTTTATCTTCAGCAAATAGATCAGCAGTGCTTTAATATTTTTGCTCTATAATGGTCTTCTTTCCCATCACACTGGGCCCATTTGGCATTATTTGCTGCTGGGCATGACTTCTTAATAGAATCGGAATTCCAATTTGACTCTCCCGCTTAGCAGCCTACATTTGAAGACAGGCTGTCCACAGCCTTGGAAAGTGGAAGCCAGTAATTTGAGCAGACCCCCCTAGCATTACCACTGCTGCATAAAGCAAAATTCCTGGTTACTTTTTTTCTTTGAAGGCTATAAATGAAATAACAGTGTTTTTACTGTTTTCACATCTACTCAGTAAGATTAAACTGTATTGTCTTATTATATGGGAAGTTCATTTGTTTGCTTGCCTCCCCCCTACAGAGTGGTCAAGGTACAGGGTCAGCAACAGAACAGCAGGGCCGGGGTTGGTGGAGATTCAAACGTTTGCTCAAGGACACATCAAAAGGATGGATGTATTCTGTCATGGAGGCCTGAACTCGGACCTTCTGTATGAAGGACAGTCTACCAGATCACAAATTTCATAGTATTGTAAGCGCAAATAAGTCCAATAAAATTGTACACCTAAGCTGTAATTGCAAGGGAATCAATAATAAAATATTAGCTTTAAGGCAACAGACAAAGAGGCTGCTAATTGAGTGTATAATTACCAGAAAATGAAGGGAGGCAAGCATGTGACCAGTGGTTCCTTGGGAAGTTCTTTGAGACATCATTCCTTACATTTGCCCTGGAAGTGACTGCATCCTAATGGTGCATATGAAGGGAAGCTAAACAAACTCAAAACAGGTCTAAACATTACATTTTATGCACAATGATTAAAATAGTATTTAGAGAAAAGATAATAGATCCAATGTGTGTTAGTTAGTTAGTGTTAGGAGAGAGGGATGCAACAGACACATTTCCAGGTGACAATCATTTCAAGATGATTTATGCTATCCATCATATATATACACATATATTTACACATAATTCACCAGGTCAATATAATATATATGATTGCATTAGTTATGAATCTGAAAAACAAGACACTTCAGTGTGTGTAATATGGATGGATAACAGGGAGAGAAGAGAGAGATGAAGAGAGAGATGCCTGCCCAGTCTGCTGGCACTCAGACCCAGCTGGGTTATAGGGAGGCAGTGGCTGCCTAATGAGCCTCTCCTACCCTAGAGAGCTCACCCCTCTCCTCCCCCTAGAGTCCCTAATATATGGATGAAGGACTGCACACACTATATCACTATCACATGTGTTGCTTCTCCAACCCACAGCAGGGGAGCTGATGAAAACACAATCTCCGTCTATAAAACGATCACTTGCTCACCAGTTAGCGGCACGCTCACATTGTCTTAAACCAGAGGAGAAACAATGATACCTATCAACACCAATACTCACACATAGGACTAAGCCATTTAGTCACCTCACTGCTTTCTTTTCTGTTAACTTTCACCAGGATTGCATTCTTGAAACATACTCATGGGATCTGTCTCACAATAAAAGCACCATAATGTCGTTACTAATGACCACCAACACTATTGTGGCAAAGGTGGATGCTTCTTTGTGATTAACAACACTGTGAACACGTTTTCTTTGGCAGTTATAGTAGATCCATGGCTTGTCCATGAAGTCCATCTAACTTTCTCGGGCTTGTAAAAATCCTGCTTAATGGCCTTTGCTTCGTAAGGCCAAAGCCATAGTTCAACATCTGCAGAGGAGTACTCCCCAGACAGTTGTAAATTCCAATAAAAGGTTCATGCCAAAGTGAGCATGAGTGAGTTATTCTGTTAAGGAGGGTGGTGGAAGAACTCCAGCGGGCCCTCTTTCCATTACCACAGTTCCCTAGCGCGTAATGGTCAAGGCCTGTCTCCACTGGGTAAATGTTTACCCTACAATAAGAAAAGAAGAGGCGCACCACACACAGGAATACTGAGGCCAGCATGGGCAGGGAGATAATGAGCTACTATCTGCCTCCCTGCCTCGGCCACAGCCAATGCTCATTAGAGCCTGGGTGATGGGCAGGAGAGTTGAATGCACTCAGTCAAGTGGTTCTCCACTCTTCTACAGACAAAACTGCCTTCATATTCCAAACAAGAGAGAGAAAGAATCAACAGTAAAAATATTTGAACAATCTATTCAAACACCTTGTGCATTGTACTGGAGGCAGGCGGCCAGAGAGCAGTTGTTGAGAATGAGCAATGAATAGATGGCGAGGACTTGCAGGCAGTTCAGTGGGTTTTTTGTCATAGGCTGCCAAAATGGCTTTGATTTACTGAGGGACCTATTGATAATTAATTGTATCATCTGTTTCCTCCTCCACTCAAGCCAAGAAAAGCGAACCCCAACTCTTCATCAGAGGCCTGGGCACAATTCATACCATCAGAGAGGGTGATTGGACCGAAGCTGGCTGTGCAAGCTGTCAGCAGATGGCAGCTAAAACTAAACAACTTCACTCTCACCCCCAAAGAGAATACAGACTCATGAGCCCAGAACTTTGCCAAGGTGTGGAGGAAACAATTAATAGTCTACTTATGAATTTACCACTCTGGATACTGCTTACCTAATTAAATCAACTGGAAGATGGGGTGCCTCCCCATGCCTGGTGCCACCATTAAACTGTAATGGTTGACACTGCAAACAGTCTTCTTGATTTTAACATTCCTTAATTCAGCCAGTTAAATGTGGCATTACAGGTTTAGGCAATTCGTTGTGATGGCTTTAATAGCTCCTGTCTACCCGCTGTTTCACACAAACACAGATCTCCCACACATCTATGGAGTGGGTGCTGTCTACAGCAAGCTACAGTACATGGCCATATATGGAACATACTTTTAGCTCAATAATTCATAATCTTGGAGGGATGCTGAATAATTGAAATGAACTTGGAGGCCTTTCAGCTCAGTGGAGCTTTGCATGTAGCTGATGGATCTGTGGGACTCAATGCACATTACAGGGGGAGAGGGGAAATATAGTGCTAAGCTGTGTTTCTGTTTTTCATGCACATTCATTGATCAATTATTCAGCCAGGCCCTCTGACTGTGACCCACAGTTCTGAGAAGAGGCCTGAGTCTTCTCAGCCTAAGACGGGTCTGTGACAGTGTTTGCCTCTCTTATTGTGCTGCATTTCATGCTCTAGCCAGCATGCTCTTATACAGTGTATCTCATAGAGAACACACTCAAACTCCTCTCTGAAGCGCTCTTATGTTGTTCAGCTGCAGTGGCCACTGCTTCAAATATTACAGTAACTGTCTTTCATCTTCTTAAATGAGTCAAAGTGGCGAGGCTGCTTATGAAATGAGAAGCATGGCCACTTCGGGCTGTTCTTTTCTTGTTCTCCTCTAGTCTGGGGAAAGAGGTGAAAGGGGTAGTGGGGGGGTTGCATTTAGAGAGCTGGGGGTGTCCCCTGACTGAGCATGGCTTTATCACACAGGCCTTCTCGCGGGTGCTGGATCTTTTAATCAAAGACATTATTTCACAGCAAAAACCAGCCTCGCAGCCAACATGACTTGGAGTGTCTAATTAACACAAAGAAAATCACTGTACTTGAGCAAAGTCCCTCAAAACAGCGACCTCCATCACAGCATCTGAGATAGCCTTACATTTCCTTATAATGCTGTTTTTCCACAGTGATTAATTTATCCACTCTGGCTGTTTTAGCCTTAGAACTCAGAGCTTACCGTGCAGACAACAAATATTGTATTGAAGGCTTGGTTTATTGTTAATCAGTCATGAGCTCATTTAAATACAAAAACGAACTATTTCACTGAACACTGTAGGACTTGGGAAATGGTGCAGCAAACTCTCTCTTCTGAGGTCTATCTGAAAAGTACAGAAAGAGCCGAACCAGAGATGGTTTGTTATGCAGAATCAGCCCTCAGGGATTAAGTCTGCATTGTTCAAAACTCAAATAAAGTAACTGTACCTATTGAGGCCAACAGACATCCACACTGAATCAGAATAGCCTGATATACAACCGTTTAGAGGTCAAGCTGAGCTTTGTCTGCTATGATTTATGATCCACTTGCTCACCTACAGCTGTAGGGGAGAATACATGTCATATAACATTGCTTTGTTAGAAAAACACAGTTTGATACCATTTTGATAGATGGATTTGAAGTTACCCGGGCTTTCTGACATGAGCTGAGCGTGTTTTAGACAGAGGTGTTTAATCTTCATCCTGACTGGTAGGCTCCTCACGTCCCCTGAGCTCCTTGTTTTCCTGTATTGATTAAAATCTGCCCTATCCACCTTCCTGCTGTAAGAACTCCTTCAAAGAAAGCTCAGTGGGATTATTCACTGAGAAAAACTTACCCCCAGTCTTTGTTCTACTGGTTGCTCTACCTCGTTCAATGAGGCAAGTTTGTGGGCCAATGTGGTTATGAGCAGGCGGTTTTGTAGTGAGCTCCTATGTGACTGATATATTTTCATACTGTACATCAGGTAATTTATCATAATGCTACATCACAAAGCTTACTTGAAGGATCTAAACTTTAACAAGAGAGATCCAAAGGTGACCTTTGTACGGCATGGACAGCTTCCCTGTTATTTTAGTTTGACCCTTGAAGCTGCGGTCTGCACAGAGAAAATGAAGCGGGGATTGAAACAAGGGATTACTTTGGAAATGAGCCCTGCCCTATCTTTAAACACGGACTGGCTGAGGACTAGGTAGCTTACCTCTTATCTTTTTTTCATTGTTGCCGGAGCTGTGGAAATAATTTGAACACACACATTCACAGGTCCGTGTCTGTGGGTATGTTTTACAAAGGTATGATGGCAACAACCACTTAATTCGTGATTAGGGCTTTATTCAAAGGCGTGTTTATTCTCCCAGGAATTCATTAGATCCAGAAGCTGCTTCTTTTTTTCCCCCTTTCTTGCGACTCATTCCCCAAGTGAGGTGATTTAATGCTAGTCTCTAGGTGATAAAAACTGAAGAGCATGACCACAAATACACTGAATACATTATCTCTTTTTTCCCTACCAAACACAAGGAAGGTTATTCTATCATGCAAATTACCCAGTGCACCAACACATTTCTCTTGTGTCTCATTCCACAGACATCAAATTATTTTAGGTTTAGTGCCAGATGACTTACCTGTAGTGTTATAATGTTGCTATTGAAAAAAAAAATAGTGCTGTTGTTGTAGCAGCTGAAACTATTTGAAAAACATTCCGTGCCATGAACTTTTCAGTGAGGATTAATGTAATATATCGGAGGGAAAGTAAACACTTTAAAATTAAGACAAATCCTGATTCTAAGGTGATACACCTTCCCAGCTGCTGTTAAAAATAACTTCACTTTGACAAATATAATTTCTTTTAACTTCTTTATGGTAACGTTTTAACTTTTGACTTGACAAGACAAATGTTGAAGTTTTATTCAAAAAAACAGGCACAACTTCTAATTGTCCATCTATCCATCCATTGTCAACCTCTTATCCTGTGAACAGGGTCACAGCTGACATCGGGCGAAAGGTGGGGTACACCCTGGACAGGTCACCAGTCCATCGCAGGGCCACACATAGACAAACAACCACTCACACTCACATCCACACCTAAGGACAATCTTGGAGACACCAATTAACCTAACCTGCATGTCTTTGGATGGTGGTAGGAAGCCGGAGCACCCGGAGATAACCCACGTGGACATGGGGAGAACATGCAAACTCCACACAGAAAGGCCGGGGCAAAAAAGTTGGGTTTAGATTGAGAGAATGTGATTCCCATCTTGAAGCCTTAAACAACAGGCAAGGAGCAATTTGTTAATCTTATATTAGTGTAGAAAGAACCATCAGTTGTTGTTTTTTTTTTACTGTTGTGACTGACAGAGATCTAACAAGAATTAACCTGAAGCATCATAAAAATTTAAAAACATTGAGCATCTGTATGGAGATGAGGACTGAGCCTTTGTTTACGGCTAGCTTTATGTAATGCTGAATTTTAGCTTAAGCTGAGTATTGCAACAGATTTTGTAACACCTGCCTAACTTTATGTGGCCTACAAAGTCAATGAGAGTTTAGACCACAACATAGTCTGAACTACACGTTAAGCATTTATCTGTAGTTAAGGAAAGCATTGCTCAGTTTAAAAACTTCATGTTCATCATGTTTACACAAATGTTACCAGGCAAAGTTTCAAAATGCTGAACAATGTCCATCCATCCATCGATTGTCAACCGCTTATCCTGCGTACAGGGTCGCAGGGGGCTGGAACCAATACCAGCTGACATCAGGCGAAAGGCAGGGTACACCCTGGACAGGTCGCCAGTCCATCGCAGGGCCACATAAACATACACTCACGCTTACACCTGAGGACAATTTTGGGTCACCAATTAACCTAGTTCGCATGTCTTTGGACAGTGGGAGGAAGCCAGAGCACCCAGAGAGAACCCATGCAGACAATATGCAAACTCTACACAGAAAGGCCAGGGAAACCAGGGTTTGAACCCACAACCTTCTTGCTGTGAGGCGACAGTGCTAACCACTGCTCAACTGTGCCTCATGCTGAACAATGTACAAAAGAAATTTTGTTTACATGTCTAACAAGAAGAAACATTGAAACATGCTTGTTATATACTTTTGAACCCCATTAACCTTCTTGCAATGCTTTTGTTTAATACTAATATACTGATATAGTGTACTGTATTGGGCCTTAACATAGTCCTAAAGCCTAAGGATAGATGCAATTTCATTGTTAGGTACTTTACCTTAAATTGTAAAAAAAAATTAATAATAATTTAAAAAAGTGCCAGAACTCATAGAGGCATTTCCTGGTATGACTAGTGGTCATACCATGTGACCTCTATTTCTGTATGATGCATATGGGAAAGTAATTATATTTCAAACAATAATGAACTGCAGTACATCTCTAAGGTGTATTTGCAATGAGAAAAACTTCCACTAAAGGCAAGGCCAATGTGTTTGGGACCATTTTTGCGACTTGGGACCATGACGTGCCGTTGCAACTGAATTCAATGAACTTTCATCCGTTGATGGAATTTCTACTTTTTCCTTCCTTCCTTCTTTCCTTCTTTTGGTGAGCGTCATTACAAACTCAATCTATAAGCTGTTATGTGGACAATCAATTTTGAAATCCATAGAACTTCATTCTAAATTCCAGTCAAGATCAAAAAGTCACCAGATGAATCGAAGGCAAATGTATATAAAATGATACACAAGTCATACAGATTATTTCTTTTCGATGTAATAGAGTTCACTCGATATAAGCATCACATAAAGTACATAGTTTCACTGAAGTGTTTGAACACACACAGATACAGAATATATTCTGTGATATTGACAGACATTTTTCTTTCCCAAAACCTTTAGCACAGCTTGGGCGACTATGAGGTACTTGCAGGTAATGCTGATAACAAAAGCGTTCTAATCAGAGGCAGGTGTTATGCAAGGCGTTTTTGTTGTTGTTTTGAACAAAAAGAAAGAATTTCATAAATACTGATTTTTATAAAGTAATGCTAGAATAAACTCTCCTGTTTTATTTTAGTTTGAAACCAATTTGGTGTAAATTCACTTTGCACCTGTACAGTATTAGAGACTGCCTATGTTAGGGGATGATATGTGTGCTGTGAAGGCTATGTTTCCAGACGGCTTTGAGCTGAGCTGCAGTGCACCATCTGTAGCGGCCAAGGGGACAACTGTTGCTCATTAAATTAGCCAGTTCCATCATCCTGATGCATCAGAGGAAGACCTGGGATCTCTGTGACCTTTCTCTCCCCCACAACCAAGCCCTTTCCTTCACTAATATAGATGCAAACTCAAGTAGGTCAAACACCAGGTATAAATCTTCCTTGGCAAGCCGCTGCAGCGTTTGCCAGGTATGCACTGCAGGGTGGCGTGACGGACTGTGAGTGGAGGTGTGGCTCAAGCATAAAGTGGGCACGCTGTTGCTGCTGCCAGCAGGCTGGGACCAGCTTGCCGCTGGCCGAAGGGTTTGCCTCCTACATGGGGACCAGTTGGCTGCTACAATGTGTTTCTGAAAACAGATATTTGTTATCAGAATCCGGCTGACGGTGCATTTGTGTGAACAGTTTAGAATGAAGTGATGCTGCAAAGGCTCCAGCAAGCACCAATCATGAAACTCCCCAAAAATATGCATGCTTTTTTTAACCCATGCACTATTAGCAGGAGTAAGGTCAAGGTTATAACTCTGTTCTTTTTTATAGACGGCCCTTGATATTAGAAAATAGATAACTGGCATGGCCATAAAGTTTTTATAGTAGTTACTGTATACAGTCTATTTAACACTACAGCATTTGATTTTGACCTTTGAAGTTTTACTGCAGACAGAGAGGTCCTGCCCTCACTGGGTGATAATATAACAACGAGGACTCCATAAAATAATTTTAATGCTGCAGGAAAGAATTTAAATGCTCAGAAGAGGTGACTCTCCTGTGTGATTTAAAATCCTACAGAGCACACTACAGAATAGGGAGCGAGGATACCCACAATTTTCCACAATAAAAGCTTTCTAAAATGTTCATTGTCTTTTTCAGGGGGCTTTTCAACAAACCTTCCCTACAGTGATTTGCCAAGTGTACCTGCTGATTTAGCCAGTCAGCCAGCTGATCAGCTAATGATTTTAGTCAAAATACTTTGATCACATCAGCTAATTACTAATGTAAATGCTAACATTGTATAATGATGAAAGTGTTGACATGACCATTTGAGCAATTATTTATCTTCACAGAGTAGGAGACAGTTATAGACTGTGACATTAGTGGTAAATGTATGTAAATGTATTTGAAACTATAATTATATTTAACAATACATTTCTGTATCAATGTTGTCAGATTACTATTCAGACTATTTGACTTGTTTGATTACACATTATGATAAAATGATAAATGAAAAGGATTAGAAGTATAGACAATTGAAAGGGACAGAAAGTCATTTTTCTTGGGTGAGCAAGAGAAACTGCCTTTCTGTCTCGTTGTGTTGTATCACCCTCATTGAAAAACACTGCATTAGTAATGCCTCAAAGTGGTCTGTGCACACTGGGCTTTCTTGCACACACACCCTCTATGTAGTCTTAAATTTACAAACCACTCTGAAAACTCACACCTGAGGCAAATTCATTCTCTCCTCTCCTCTATTACACTTACATAAGGGGGCACAACAGGGCCCTCAGTGGTATTGTAATGCCTGTTGAGTAGTGAGCCATCTTCACTTTAAACATACAGGTTTTCCTCAGTAACTAAGAACACTGTGTCTGTAAATTCTCATAAGCTACTAGTGTGAAATTGCATTAATGTATATTTTAAAATCCAGGTTTTGTGGTCCAGTGTGTGGTTTTATTAAAGTTTCAGTTTCAGTTATTCAGTTAGTATAGGCTTAAAAAGGACAAATCCCAAACTGGTATAAAATATTGAGTATTGACATTCCCTCTAGTGGCTTATAGTGTGCACAACACTTTATTAGGCTAGAACCTCAAAAACTCCAAAATGTGATTTAATTTGACAAAGTTATTATGCAATTTCCCCACTGTGGGACAAATAAAGATTTTCTTATCTTATCTTATGTTGCACAGCTTTTTAAAGCAAAAACGCTCAGACAAGCCAAGCGAACACTACCCGCACAGTGCTAAACGGCGGCTGCTGCCAGAGACTTTTTTGATAGATCTTTTTTAAGGTGTTGGTGGACAAAACTACTGTGAACTAAAAGGTTGAGTGTTAGACCAACAATGCTAATAATATACGTGTATATCTACATTTAATCTGAAACAAGTCTGGAACTAATTTTTGATTTCTCAAGCATAGATCTATTACAGAAAGACATCACAGTACATGCTCAAGTTACGTGTCTAAGTTCACACTGACTTGCTAGTTTGACAAGCAGGAATAAATTTCACGGTATGCGTATTGTAATGAGGGAGTATATCAAACAAATGCATCAATCAAATGGTTCACCCTGGTAGTCTTGGGGTTAATGCTCCAACCATTAACTGCAACATATATATGAACTGCCAAAAAAATCTAAACAAAGAAAAGAACATTTATAGTACTTCCATTTTAAAATTTCAAGAAGGTTTTATGTATCTATGAGAGTGGAATCTAAATTATGTAGTATTTTCAGAGGATAACACTGACTGGCCAGAATCTGATTATTCACAAAAGACAAAAATCTGTAAAAATGTATTTACTACTCAAAAAACTTTAACCATATACACACTAATAAACCCAATAAGATATATATAAGCCAAATAACAAATGTTTCTGAACTACCTTCAAAATGGAACACTGACACAAATAAAACGTGTCTAGAGGAGTGCACCCTGAGTTTCAGAGGTTGAGGAGAGTTAGCAGAGGTTGCTGTGCTTAGCCAGTATAAAAAATTGAGGCCTGTATTGAGTTTGTAGGCCTGCAGCTCCAGGCAACGGTGATAAATCCACCTGTGAGAGAGCTTGTATCAGACAGGCCCAGGCCACTGGCAGATAAATCGACTGGCCCGTGCCCTGACTGGGAGACGCACCCCTGTGGGCTTCCCTGCCGCTGAGAGTTATATTTCCAGCACTGTCCCTCGTAGGTTGGAGCAGCGCTTCAGGATACGGGCAAGCTAAATGAAACACTAATGCACCAAGTTTCCCATCAGAAATTTCCATAATTCATTTCCACACATTTCCTTGAGTGCACACTGTGGGATTTGAGGGAGGGGCTGGGAATCTAAATGTACCAGCTGTGTGAAAAGAGGTGTCTGATCACCAGCTCAGTGGCTGGGGCCTTATGTTGAAAGCCAACCACCTGACCTTACAGGTGTATTCCCTATCTGTCTAACAAGGAATGTTTGTTTTTTTTCATCAGGGTGCAGGTAGCGTTAGTATAGTTAAAATGTGCCCTGCCTCCTCCCCCAGTCTCTTTGGGTTTAGAGTTTATACAGTTGAGAAAATCTATTATTTTATGTTGCACATTTCAAAGAAATCCCCTTTCTCAGCTATTTCATTTTCATCAATAAATAAGCCAGATTCTGCTTTCATTCAGCGCTTGAATCTATGTTGAATGATTTGAAGGGCTTAAAACTGCTTCAGCAGTTCTCTTTGTGTTCTGGGTTAAATGTTTCCCTCCAGTTTGTTTTTGTTGCTGTTAAACTACTTACTGAAACCATTTGTTCTCTGTAAAAATAATTCTCTCTTGGATTGCAGAGCAATGAAGATATTACTTTTGATGTTGTTCTCTCAGACCAAAGGCTGTTTGTGTCTGTTGGTATATTGAACCAAAGCCTGAGATGTCCAATATTACACTCTGCTCAAAAAGTTCAGAAACCATTTCATAAAAGGCTCTTTCAAGCTTAGGATCTTTTAGAACTGTAGCTGTCCCTAACTCTTTGTTCATGGATTATTACTTTTCCATCCAGCATCCAGTCAGAAATAATGTTAAATAATGGTGAAAGTGAATTACCCTTTTTAGACTTCTAAACAGAATGCAAATTGAAAATAACTAATATTTTGTTTAATTTAAAAATACTATTTAAGATGGGTGCAAAATGTCCCAAGAATAATGGAGCAGTAATGAGGCTTTGCAAGCATTGTTAGATGGAGAACAAATGGTTTGTACCAACAGTGTTTAGAAAACAGAAATAGTCTGAACACCAGGTGCTGTAGAACAATATTCCCTGCAGTGTGATGAATTGGTTGACTAAAGAGGGTATTCATCCAAAAGCACCACAGTCTGCAATATGTGATTGCTAAACCTGACAAAGTCTAAGAGAAATGGCATGTTTTTACAGCTCGTGATACATCAACTTTATTCTGAAAAAATATAATGACACATCTATTTAACATTGTCAAGAGCACACAAAATAATAATTTCTATATAAAATCTCAAAAGAATCATATTATCATTGTTATTGTCACCATAAATGTTCAGTATTAAAACCCAAAAATTTAATGGGTGCAATTGTAGATAACGGGATGTCACTAAAATGCCTATTTTTTTCTTTTCGCAACATTGTTCCAAAGCCACAAATAGACATAAGGGTCAGGTTGTAAAAAATTAAGATAGGTTTACTCTTGTGTTCCATTGTCCGGAAAACAATCCTATTAGTCTTTTTTCCTGGGTTGGTAAAGACAGAAAAAAAAGGAAAATAATCCTCCAGGGGAGCTTTTGCCCGAGGTAAGACACAGGTGGATGGAGCCCAGAGCAGGGTCACAGTAAAGATTTATACTATGTACAAAGTAAAGAACAGAAGAAAAATGGCTGTTCATGTAGCGTCTCAGTGAAGCGAGTGAAACAGCTGTTCACGGAGTGAGGAAGTGGTCAGGTAAGACAGGCCTGGAAATAATAATCAGAGGCCCATCTGCTGACCTGGGACTGCATGGCCCCCGGGCTCCCAGCACAGGCCCTCCGTATGGAGCGCAGCACAGCCCTCGCCCCAGGAAACCTGGCCATGCCGCACTAGGCTGCTGACACTGCCACATGCTCTTTTCTGTGGCCGGGCTAGCCTGCAAGCTTGTGTACTCTGTCTATATGATACACTCAAGTTAAGGTGCCACTGCAGATACTATCTATAACCAACTGACTGCTATTAAATGTAGTGCACTCTAGGATCCTATTTATACTGTATGTGTACCTCAGGGAGGATGCCTAAACTTAAAGGAACAAAAGATCCCAAACAAACCTCTGCTATGGGTGATGATAAATTGTTGTTTTACCCTAAGCTCCATTTGAAGAAATGAGTTCATTAGATATGAGGACAAAGTTTTAAAGCAAAATGACCAACAACAAGGGATCAAGGGCCAGTCTCGTTCCAACTGCCAAACTAGTTAATTCTGATCATTAATTTAGCGACTAATAGCAGTGTAAAATGGCATTTTAATGTAACGTTGGATTAAAACACATTTATCATATTAGAGAGCATATCAGTGATTTCCTAGCTATGCATCCTTGATGGTTTCTCCAGGAACAAATCAATATTGTGCTGTAATTGAGCGATGAGAAGGGTGAGAAGTGTGAACAGCCTAATCATAATTAAAGAGCGGGCTGCTGAACATGAGGGTGAACTAAGGCTCTGTAAGATAAACACTGTCAGCAAGAGACGCTGCACCACAAGGAAAGCTTTGTTACAACTTTCCTGTGTTATATACCCGAGACAAAATTAAAAAGATCCAGGCTCCAATCACCAACCCTGGAATTTTTTTTAAAAAACTGTTCAGAAGTACAGAGCAAGTCATGGAATCAAAAGGGTAATGACATTCTTGTTATTCTGTAGTACTACATACACGATATTAAGACTAATCATAATTAGTTCCCATATTCACTTCACAGTCTGAAATGTGATGCAGATATACTTCAAAAGCATTTAAAGGAAGCAGATGCTTCCTCAAAATCCACCTGCTAACACTTAAAGCAAACGCATATAAACAAGCTCCCACTTAATCACTCTCTCTGCCTTTCTGTCTCCCTCACACAAACACACACACTTCACACACACATATTCTTTGCTCTATGACATGCCATCAAAGCAAGCAACACAAAAGCACCTTTAATGTATTGGAAGAAAAGTGGTAAACAGATTTGCATCACTACCCCACATTATCTGCTGACACCCTGAAATGATTTGTTTTATGCACACTTGGCCTTGAAGTTTGCAAGCAGGTTGTCAGTGATGATAGAATTGAGGTAAATGGTGTAGACTGAGAAAACAACAACTTTGCTGAGGTCCCCACTTTGAGTTGGAAGGCAAACTGCTTAACGCAAAAGGCAATTTTAATTGTATCGATTCAGCCATACAAATGTAGAATTCTCTTCAAAACTGTGCAAGTCAGCACAGTTTCTGTCTCCTAATGCAGCCAAAAGAAGCTAGTTTATTTTGTAAAGCCCCTCAACTCAAGTAGACGGCACACAATCATAGGATGGGGTTTTGGTTTCGCATGATCCATCACAATGCTCAAAAGTTATCTGACAGAAAAAAAAGTGCAGATTGTTCAAAGCCCTGTTTAAATATGATCAGCATTGCAAAATGCAAACAGCAAAATAAATATGAATTTTTGCACTTGCAACTTTATTTCATTTGTCAGGTGGGGAGTAGCAAAGTGTCCTTTGTTGCTCTTTTAATAGCTGAAAAATGCTTTTGTTATGGAACAAATGAAGAAGTTTCAAAGACGTGCTATCAGAAAATAAACCTTGCCGGAAAAAAATTACAAAGGCTGGACAAATAACCTACAATTATGGTAACAACTACATGTGCATTACAGAAAATAAGATTTCTAGTTTTCATTATCATGTGTTAGATGGTTCTTCAACCTGTGAATAGTGAAATCAGATACAATCATGACATTTTAATGCCCTGTCTGGTAATTGAAATATAAAACAAGCATTCAACAAACAGGCGTCACAGAGTAATCCCATATTATAAATGGCTCTTATATTTAGGTATTAGACTTTGATAACTTTAAATAAATTGTCCACTTTACCTTCTTCTGAGTGTGTGTGTGTGTGTGTGTGTGTGTGTGTGTGTGTGTGTGTGTGTGTGTGTGTGTGTGTTAAGAATTTAGCTTCTGATCAATAAATAATTTATAGACAAGCTACTGAGAGTGAGAATTTTGAATGGAAACAGACTAATGAAGTTATAGAATTTAGCAGTTTAACAACGTTGCTTGTACAAATGCAAATGAACCCAGTTACAGTAAAATGTAGTTATTTATTAATGATCATATTAAACTGTGAAAATGAACCACTGTTAATGGTAACTGCATGGGAATTTCAAAATTCATGACCAAATCAGTTATGTCACTAAGAGACAGTAGTTAACAGTGACATTTTTTCCAAGGCATTTGTCTTATCATTTATTAAAATCTATTTATTTAACAGCTACGAGTAAGAGCTGTGGAAAGTGCAATTCCAGGGTGTTCCTGCTACACAGGGATGAACATTTATACTGTACCATACAGCTTTATTTTACTTTATACTGTTTTTACATTTAGAACATTATAATATATTTAAGTATAATTATGGTGCAGTATTAAATATGGACATTTATGATATGAAGTCAACCCTGTGTAAAACTTTTTGTTTTGACTTTTTTGTATTTTTTGTATGTTTGTGCATGTGTTTTTGTTTGTTTGAATGTATGCATGTGCTTGCACACTTGCTTGTGCATGTGGAAAAGCCTGGGAATGTTTGCCTTTGTTTACACACACAGCCTTTCTGACCATATGAGGCTGCCTTACATTGACATGTAGTAGATGACAGGCCCGGTCAGATGGGGATGGTCATTTCCCAGGTAGATCTGGGCACACCGTGAGGGATGGGTTCTGTGTGGCTGTCACAAGACATTACCAGACGGCACATACTGCTCCACACACACCACAAGCCCATGAAGATGATCACATTTGATACACAGATGACATTCTATCCCTGCTGTGACAACACGGGCTCATTTTTCTGCTCTGACATCCGTTGCTGTGTGGGTGTTATTCAAGTCAAATCTATCATTTTAATGGAGAAGTAGTCAGACCTGAGGATTATTTGAGGGATAAATATATCATCGTCTGTTCGTTTGGTATCGACCGAATGTCATTGTGCCCCGACTAACTCTTTGAAGACGAATGTCTTAAGATACCATTAAACATACTTACTGTAGATGCAGCCTTACCATACCATAAGAACATCACATGAACAGGAGTAGCAAGCTGCAGAACAATTTGCATAGGCTCTGATAAACTCTTTAACATAACCACAGAGGAATAATGATCTGGGTAATTATGTTATCCTTAGTGAGTACAAAGAAAAAATAGATCCATCAATTAAAAATCCTCAGGACCACTCTTGTTGAGCGCCATGAGTGTAACAAAGTGAATTGTCCACCATGATTTTAGCTTTTTGTAAATGTCTTTAGCACAGTAGATCTGATGAAACTCCAATTTGCCAGTAACCAGTGCAGGGGGGCACAATGGAGTATTCCAGCATATTGCTTAAACCATGGCCATTGAAAGCACCACTAATTGCATCTGGGATTTGGTTATCCAATCCCACAGTGCATTGCAGCCGGGCGAGGAGCAGGGGGGTGAATTAGAGGCTGGCGGGGTGAAGCTTCTGCTTGCTGAAGCCTTGACAGTGCTTTGTACTGAATGATTGTTCTCCAGACAGCTGACGGAGGTAGCGGCGCACGCTGAGTTGTTTGAAAGCCCAAAAGGATATGCGGCTGCATCATCAAAGTCCAGCAAGTCTTCCATGTGTCAGGGAGAGATTAAGCTCTTCCAGAGAGGGCAACGCCTCTGATCACTCTATTCAATCGATGGGATTTGAATAAAGGAATAAAAGATCAGGCATTGTGTATCTGGGTGCTGTGCAACCGCTGGATAGGATTAAGGCATGTTGGAGCTGTAACAGTGACAGACGCCATCAATCACAAGTTCCCTACACTAGTTAGCTAAAGTTGATATTAGCCCTAAATAGGACACATCTGTTTGTTGCTGCACACTCTCTGACTTTAATTAATTCTCAAGTCATTTTATTTTTAGGCACGGGTTTTTATTTGTTGCTGCTCCTGTACATGTGCACAAAAATGTAAATTGCATCCTTCCTTTGCTCACAGTGAGGGGCTCACATACACTGTGATACTGCAAACTATGCACGCACACACAAGTTCACATGCACAACAGAGCACACACGCACACAAACACAAACAATATGAAAGTCACTGTGCAAACAAACTTCGGCCTGGTGGTCAGCTTCGGCCTCATTTTCCTGAGTTCTCTATCATCGCCCAGTGTCTCCTCCACAGGCTGTGTCAGATAATAGCTTCCTTTCTCCACTTTTCAAGAGAGAATGAGTCTATTCCCTGGGAACTGAGTTCAAGGGCAGGTCTGTGTAACCCAGAGAGACAGACTCTTGCCAAGACCTTGGCTTCAGATCCTGGAAATGGCCTATCACGTTTTATGCCTGATTTGAACAAAGAATCCGCACTGACCAGGAGCCCCAACTCTCCCACATCAGGCTGAAGTGTGTTGATCCAGTTCAGGTACTTTGACTGTCCTTGCCATCTTAACCTCCAAGTCTAACCTCACACTAATTGTTCTGTCATCCTCTTGCATCAGAAAAAGTGGATTCAACTGATGCTCTCACTTGCTCTGTTTTTTTGTCACCATTGTCTTCTCTCTCTTTGCCCGATCCTCTCCTCTTTCCACCCATCATGTCCCACAGTGGGGCATAATTACTAGAATCCTTTGCCTGGCTATGCTCTCCTATTATTAGCCTAGCGTTTAAGCCCTCTCCCTGGTCAGATGGTCAATGCTTGAGGGCAATATGTCACACTACATGGGCACAAAAGGTAGCCAAACAATGCCTATTGAGGACCAGGTGCCATTGCATTAATACCATTTGGCTACCATACACTATTGTGGTGCACTGTGCTTGTTGATACAGTACATTAATGCAAGTGGTTTCAAGCAACCATCTTAATTAATGCACCCATGGACAAGGTGTGTGCACTCAACTGTCCATAGAAGCTATTATGACAGTTCTCTGGATTAGCTCGTTGGCATCCTTGAATGACTCATATAAAGACACAATGACAGAGAGGGGAAAATATGACTGCACCCCACATAAAAGAATATGCAGTAGCATTGTTGTAGCATCATTACGATGGCTTTTCATCATTATGCTGCATGAGAGAAATGGCCTTTTTTGCAAAGATATGCTTGGCAATCAAGCCAGCCTCTTTAATGATGTTTTGGAGCTTAGTGTTCACTGACAAGAATGAATTTGATTGGTATTTTTGACATTCAGTCTCTCTTTTATTTTTTTAATGGGTCCGCTATATATTTTCAATATGGCATGTTATAAAGCATCAAGATGTACTGCACTTTATGCTGTAACAGAACGATTGTTTCTCTGTTTGTATCCAATTTGAATGAGAATCCAGTGATTCCAAACCAGTGATACAGCAGATTAATGAAGCATGTTTATTGGCTTATCTGTAACAAATGAATAATCATACATCATCATATTAATTCGCTAATCAGGTTTCAAACCAAAGTTGCTACCTATTTCAAAAATTGTAAATATAATGTGTTGGAGGATATTTACAGGCATTGCTATTTATCCATCCATCCGTCCATTGTCAACCGCTTATCCTGCGTACAGGGTCGCGGGGGGCTGGAGCCTATCCCACCTGACATCGGGCGATGCTATTTATTTATTGGTTTATTTTTTGAAACTGAAATTTGTTGGTGACTGTGGATTTACTGAACCTTCCACAGGCTCTAAAGGTGGAGGTAAAGGTGGGATGAAGAGGATAAAGGCCTCACCAGGTCTGGGTCAGGCCTCCTGCAGCAGCAGCTTGCCTCCTGGATAAGAGCAGCAGACCCCAGTCTCTTTATTTACAGCCCGCTGGAGCAAGAGGTCGACACACACCTGAACCCTCCCCAGCACACAGTGGGCCGCGGGGCCCGGCAACACACAGGACAGCCAACCTGCTTTGACCTCTCCTCTGCTCTGGGCCCCTGGGACCCCCGCCAATAAGCTCAGGGACCACTCACAACCTCTCTGTTAACACACTCTGCCCCCTCAACACCTCAGCCGGAGAGCGCTGCACTATTACAAAACACACACCCACTCAGGCACGTACACTGTACACATAAACAAAGAGATACACTCAAACATATACAGGCACAGGCACACATCACATACTGCCTCATGCAAACACAATCTGTCACACACAGCCATGTAGTGCATCTCTCCTTCTGTGTCTCTCTCACTCACTCAGGCTCTCCCCCTCTCCCCTCTGTCTATCTGTTTCATGTGAAGCCAGGTGGGAGCTCAGCATTAAACTGGTGAATATCTCCATCTTGTGGACAATGTTTGTTTCATTATGAGAGATGTTGTGGGGCAAATGTTCATTGACTGTTTAAGCACTGGTCAGGCAGGGTCACAGCACTGATTATCTGTATGTTGGTGACTAATACCATTCTTACTCTTTATATATACTGTAGCAACATATTTGGCTATGGTCTATCAGTGCATCAGTATAGTAATATCAATTATTTTCTTTAAATTAGCATATGAACCAATTGTCTCTCTTGTAAACAAGGTATGTTCATGTGTGAAATAATTTGTCCACAGCCTCGCAGGGTCAAAGAGGCGGCAGGGTGACTTTATCTTGAATGTCACTTTGTTTTTGGTTGGTTAGACAGTACCCTCTCTTGGATTGGCTTCTCGGATGAAGGCACAGGTGAGGCCCACAGAGGAGCAGCCCCCTCTCTCCACAGCATTTCCTCTGCTAAAACAGCCCTACATTTTAATATGCAACATCTGTGCCGGGAGAGCCTTCCAAAATGGCTGCTCCTTAGAGGATGACGGTAGAGTCTGCTCAAACTTGGGGTTGGGGCATTTGGTACTGCAAGGTTCTGCACAGATGTTAGCATTCACAATGTCACTCTGTCCTTTGCTTCAGTACCCAGGGAGATCTATTTTAAGGGAGGGTGGTGTGTTTTCTTCCTTAGTTCCCTGAGATCACTTTATCTGTAACTGTCATTGTAACAATTCTACATAGACTTTGTCAACTGAACTGGGACTGCTGTCTCTGATCAGTAAGGTATGAAGGAGCTTTCTGCCTGCTAATTTATCATTTGGTCTGGTCATACTGTATTCTAGCTGTGCTACGATAAGGGACTTGTTCTATGTAGTCACGAAACGCAGAGTTGCCGTACAATACAATACATCAGGCAATTACATTAAAAGGCTTCAAAGAAAGCATTAGCTTAGTCGCACAGAGCCGTGTTTGTGCTATGCTTTCACAAAGAATTTAGAATATTTTCTTAACAGAGATGCCATGACCTAAAGGCTGCTTGTCAGTCAGATTATTCAACTGATTCTCAAACAAGAATCTAGACATGGCTCCAAAGAATCCAGGAGGGGAAGATCGGACGAAAAAAGAGAAAAGGCGAAAGCAAGGAGAGGGACATGTAGGGCGCCTAATGCATCGCTTACACAAAGAAGATGTTCAAATTTAATGTTCATCATTAAGGCAGGGTTTGAGCATGGAAGACGCTTCTGCTATTTTCCCACACCCCTTGAGCCAAGTCCTTGTGACAGCCCTCCACTGCATCCCGGCAAATTATCCGCATGAGCTGCAGTGAACAAAAACAGCCCAGTGCGGGGGAAGTGAAGCCCAGCCTCAGCTCCACTCCTGTGATGGGGAGACACGTCACTTTGCATCAGCTACAGCCCTCCAAACCACATCATCTGCAAGTGAGGAGAACAAGACCACTCTATGGGGAAAGGACAGTTGAAGAGAACAA
This sequence comes from Micropterus salmoides, assembly GCF_014851395.1. NCBI lineage: Eukaryota > Metazoa > Chordata > Actinopteri > Centrarchiformes > Centrarchidae > Micropterus > Micropterus salmoides. Next base: position 18,267,374 of record NW_024044570.1, read on the forward strand.
GGCAGATAAGAATAAAGGAGATAAGAAGCTGAAATGCTAGTGAGGAGAGGGGAGGAGTGTGAGAAGAGAAGAGAAGGGAAGAGAAGAGAAGAGAAGAGTGTTGAGGCTTTAGGATACACTGTAGTGCTCCCTAGTTGAAGTCAATGCTAGTCAGTGATATTGTAACATTATTAACTAGCAGAGACATGATACTGATTTCTGTAAAATGTTTTGGCCTGATGATTTTCCATAGCCACGGGCTTTAAACTGCATGACAAATGAGTCATTTAGATTTGCTAAGTGAATACTGTATTCCCCTGAGCGCACATGTACTCGTGTGTGTACTCGTGTAAAAAAAATAATTACACACACATGTCCTACTTGCACAACATTAATAAGCAAATTGGCCATCATATTTAATTTCTCTTCTTTTATTGCATACATGCTCATAATACAAATAACTGTAAGCATCTCACTACAGATATTTGATCCGCTAACTGGGAAATGCAGGATGTGCCTTGCTAGTTTCAGCCAGTGGTTGGTGCTAGGCAATCCAGTGTTAAGCAGTGTCAGGGCACTCTCTGCTGGACATTGCTAAACTTGCAGGGCCTGTGATCTATTAAAAAGTAGACACTGTGGAATTTTTGTTACACTGAGTGCTACTTGATTTTAGATGTTTAGAAAAGTACAGATGCCTCTGGCCTCTTTCTCAAGGATATTTCCCGACGGCCAAGGAGACTTGAGAAAAATTGAGTTACACCAAAATAAACCTGTCTTCCAAGATGCATGTGGTCCAAGTCTAAATTGGCCTATTTAAAGGCATAACCACAGACAGCCTCTGAATAATATTGACTTGCAAACTATGCTGAGGTCAAGGACAGGAAGCTAGACCATGTTAGTTGGCACAAGAGTGATGGAATGTAAACCAGATACATTTAGGATCGGTGCAAAGTAAAAAGTCAAGTACTCTGCTTTTTTTTTTTTTTTTTTTTTTTTACAAATAATGAATGATTGGATATGTGGTATAAAGAAAATTAGCTCACAGAAAAAAGATAAAAACATTCATTATGAATGTGTAGAAGTATTTTGTAGTAAAATTCAATCTATATTTTAATGCTTACTTCCCATGTTTAAGAATTGAATAAATGTTATATTTCAAGCAAATTAGTGTTCAATATTTTTCTTTTTTTACAGTACATTTTTGCATCATGAATCCATTCATTGTGTGGTGGTGCTATTTTTGCAAACTCTAATGATCACAAGAATAATGTGCTTTAGATGAGGATAAAAATATTGCAGCAAGCTGCAAAATCCTAATAAGGTACCAACTGAGGAATCTGCTGTTTTATGTGGTTGTGACACTAAATGTGATTTAATTGCATTTTTCTATATTATTCACTTTTTCCGTAAATTAAGAAGGAAGTGACTTCACAATCTCTGACTAGGTATTGATGCAAGAAAACTAGTCATATAAAGCCCCAGTGAAATAGGTATATATAATAATAATAATAATAATAATAATAATAATATAATAATAATAATAATAATAATAATAATAATATGAATAAAGCAATAATAGAATTATCACAATTTTATTTCAAGAAAGAATGATATAAATCCTGATTTCTACACTGCATGTTTAGTGATTACTGATACTGTGACATGTCTCCTCTTAAAAATACATGTTCACTGACCAATAATCTTTATGTTTTCTATTCCTTGAAAGCCTAATGATAGTTCAGTACTTGTCCAGTATTTATTGAACGCACATAGAGTATGTGCAGGCTGTCTGACTGAATCATTGCTCTCTTGCTGCAAACCACTCTGTACAGCCAAGCACACTATCCATATTCATGTGATTTTTGCCGGAAGGCATTGGTGTCTACTAAAAATAGCTTGGTGAGAGAAAGGGTCTCACATTGTGTATACTAACATGCATGAGCCCAGTTCCTGTGATTAAGTGTAAACAAGTGTCTCTTTGCTGAAACCATGCTTCATGTTGTTGAGTAAACACTTGTAAATAATTGCTGTGGGCAATGTGGGCAATACATGTCAATTTCTGGCTGTGTGTATGAGTCCATGAGCAGATATACCTGTACAAAGGATTGGTTTTCTTGTAGAAGTGAAATTTGCATAATTGACAACATTCACACATTTTAAAATATGTTCAGTGGGCAGTGAGAGTAGCTTTAAAATCCCAGCATATGGGCCTTGTCCACTTGGTTTCCATCCATCCATCCATCGTCAACCGCTTATCCTGCGTACAGGGTAGCGGGGGGCTGGAGCCTATCCCAGCTGACATTGGGCGAAAGGCAAGGTACACCCTGGACAGGTCGCCAGTCCACTTGGTTTCCACTACGACAAATTGTTTAGGTTTAGACTGAGTTGAGTAACTATCACCAGCAGATGGCGGCACACATCAAGCTGCTGTGCAAACTACCTACTTGCAACAGTATATTGATGCCCATGGTAGATTCTTCTAAGAGGTGACCAAACTGACAATTAAAGCAAGGCCAACATCTATACATCTATATATATACATCTATATACATACATACTAAGTAAACTAATTAATTTCAAATATAATTAAATCAAATAAAACACTATGTCTATATAGCAGTTTGTAGAGCAATAATGTTTCTCATTAATAAGCATCATATTCTAATTTTAGCTTGGTTCTTCTTGATCAGTCAAATGTACTCAAACATAACTAACAACGTAGGTAATTACCGGAAGCAATGTGTAATGGGACATTCTGAGCCAAATACTTTACGTAAAGATATTCTTAGACCAAAATGGGAGTGTGTTAAAAGCGTATGCAGACCCATACAGTCCGTACTAATGTGGCAAAGATGCAGGTCATTTCCTTTTTGAAGAAATAAAAGGCTGTGGTGCCAGAGGCTATACTTTGACTTCACTAAATCCGGTCATGGAAACTGTGACAATGTGTCTGTGAGCCTGGGAGCATAAGAGGTGGGTGTGTATTAGCTGATAAGAACCAGTCAGACTGGAGAAGGACCAGATTTATTTACTATTGAATTCTTTCAAGTTCTGTACTGAAAGCAGGATGCTTTCATGTCGCTGTTAATTTGGGCCTAAGGACCATATTCACCTACAGCACAGAACACTAATGTGTTCAAATGAATATTGTATTCCCTTCACAAAGCCCAGTTGCAAGATGTATCACCCAACTGTCCCTCACTAGATGACTTATATCAGATAACACCTGATCAGTCAATCACACAGATGGAGATTTACTGATGTTCATGATGTCGATGTGACTTGGTTGCAAGATTCATTTGGCTCTTCCAAAAATAGCCACTGACATTTTTTGTATACTTCTTCCAAATCTCTCTTTGTTGATGCAGCCATTTGCATGTGGACAATTCTCTAATTCAAACCACCACCAGTGGTTCTTATAATGTCTTGTACAATAATACAAAAAAAGAAATGTATGATAACAATGTACCAAATGACAATGCAATAACAATGTGAAAGCAGTTGCTATCACCCAAATCAGTTTTGGAAAAGCAGATCTGAGAGGTAACTTACACACTGTGATTGACAGACAAGTCTTGATTTGACAAAGTAGGCTAGCACTTCTGAGTGTGTACACATTACTAACTACCTTGCTCCTTTGACCCCAAAATGTGTTTTTACAGGTAACCTTAGCATTTTCACCACAACATGAAGCCCAGGGCAGGCACAGTACAGTTTTGCAAGCATAAACATAGACCACACACAAACACACACTCTTTCTGCACTGTAGCATTGACATGTGTACCAACACATGCAGCCTCACATGGTGAGAAACATGTGCCCTACTGAGATCTGAGATTTGTGGCCTTTGAAACTCTAGCTTTCAACTCACTGCATGAAGCAAAGGATGTCCATGCAGTATTGTTGCTCTCAGAGAGAAACTAGAAATAATTAAGGTTTTGATCAGAGAGAGAAAATAGTGATTCAGTAAACGTTCACCAGATAGGATAATCAAAACACTATTTTTTTCCATTGTGCATTGTGACAGTGGGGCAGAACATCAAATAAACACTTTACAGATACAGTGGTGTTGGAGGCGGTATGGAGACTTTGTTGCACTAAATCAGTCAACAGTCACAGTTGTTTCAGATGTCTTTAATGCCTCAGCACAGCAGAGGCATTAAATACAGAGGCTGATGCTAGCTGCTATTATTTGGATTCTACTATGTGTGGGCCATGAGGGGAATAATAATGTGTGTACTGGGCATTAACAACCATATATCAATCCCTCAAAAAACGCCATAATTTTAGGGAATCAAGTGAATTGAAATGGATAAAACCAAACCCAGCAATCCACTTAAATTGCAGCAGCATGTCAAGTAGTGCTAAATCGATGAGTTGATTAATTGTTATAGTTGAATTGTTGTTCACTAGTTAATAGACAGAAATTAATTAATAACCATTTTCATAATTGAAAGTGTTTACAAAGGTAATAAATCAAGTGAAAAGTAGAGTCATTTTGTCATAGACTTCTACGCAATCAGATTTCTTTTTTCAACTAGTAGAGCTGCCCCCTGTTGGTCAGACAAAACAAGCAATTTGAAAGATTAACCAGTTAATGGGAAATATTTCACAGACCTATTATGAAATGAACCATTAATTACAGCTCTAATTTCAACAGGCACAGTATTTGCATACACACAATCACAGAAATCTCTTGTTTTTACAAAATGTTATGTGGCATTGATAAACAAAACAGCAGACCTCCAGAGTTAATTGGATGTAGTTTAAAGTTGGCAGTGAGTGTGACTGAATGTAGCAGCAGTATAAACAGAATCACAAGAGCTCAGCTATTTATATATTATTATGACCAGGCCAGAGGCAACAAGAACCTCCAGTCCTTCCATTGCTGGTACCAGCTCAACTCGCCCCAACCTGCCTCGATTCTACTCGACTTGCTTTTGGCCTGCCATCATCCGTTTTCCATTGTAAATAGTACCTCCTCAATGTAGCTGGTCGTCATAGCAATGCCGCATAAAACTGCCTTGATGTGGCCTTTCCTCTGCCGTTGTTTGTTGCTGGAGTCGTCTGCTATGTAGGCTGCAGTGGTGTATGTGACTGTAGCACCAGAGGGGTCTGTGAGCGTGACTTGGTAGCCGGCTCGCCACAGTCTAATTTGTTCCTCCATAGTTTTAAAATGAGGCAAAAATATTTTTACACTTCTCATAATAATAATACAGACCTCTAATGTTGTGTTTTGCGCCACTGCTGTAACCTCACACGCTCACACACTTTGGCATCCTACTTGAGACAACCATTTTTCTTTTGAAGTTACTATGGTAACGTTAACCAAGGGTTATACCACAGCTTTGAGTCTGTCACTGTCACTCGTTTGAGAAAACACAATTAAGTTAGCCGCACCTACATTTGGGGTGCACACGTCACATATCCATGCCTTAATGGTAAATGCACTGACACAAAGACAAGCATTGCAGTATGAGAGTCTTACCTAAAGAGAGGCTAGGAAGTTTTCATTGTACACAATATGAGAACCACGTACTATATAATTTATCAAATTGTGTCGGACTTGGTGAATTTAGTGTGACGATACACATGTAACAACATCCGGTTTTCAAATAAAGTGTTACAACATGTATACATATATACAGCATGGTATGCAGTATGGAAATAAGCTTAATTGGATTATATTCACAGGAAGCATAAAACATTTGTCCATTAAAAGGAAAAAAAACACTAAAATGTTAGGGAAATTACTTCTTAGATTTAGAGTTGCTGGAAAAACAAATTAAACAAATGCACATTTTTGACATTTTGACATTTTTGTTGTTTGATCGCCATTTACATCTTTACAGTGTCTTTATGATCAAATTGTTAACTAAAGCATGACATTGTTAACAAGAGAGCAAAGTTCTTCATAGATCTAGCCTCTTTATTTTGGTTTCAAAGTGCAGCAGATTGATGCACAAACTTTTCTTCTGGGGGGGCATGGAGGTCAGAGGTCCCTCCACCATAGTCTCACAAATTCCTGTGGGAAACAGCAGTGTTTTCATATCACCTTTTGGTATCACCTCAGCTCAACTCAGCACACTTAGAACCTCGACGAAGGTGATACAAGTGCATAAGTACCAGGTAGCAAGTATCACTGTCACACGCTTTAGATTCGACCTAATGAATTGACAAAGTAAATGAAGTATCAGCACCGCATTTAAACAGCTTTTGACCTATTAATCCGGGAAAATGTACTATAGCGTATTAGAGCCATTGTTATTGTAATTACAATATTCTGAGAAATAATTCAAAATTTCCAAAATTAAAGATGTAAATTTATGAAAACAAAATTTGGATATTCTCTTTTCAAGATAAAACTGAAAATTTGGGAGAAAGAAACTCACAAATCTATGAGAAAAAAACTAGATATTCTCTGAGATCATAAAGTCATACAATATCAAGAAAAAGGGTTGCTTATTCTTAGAGAATACATGAGTTTCTTTCTCATAGATTTACTACTTTAATCTCAGAGAATATCCAAGTTTTTTACTCGTAAATTTGTGAGTTTTTTCTCAGAATATTACCCCCTCTCCTGGATCTGTAATTTATTTTTTTTATCTAAAATGCCACAATCAAGACACACAAACAGACGTTATTAAAAATATTTAACTAAGTAACAAAAATGCATGTTCAGTCAGGCAGATTGGGCCCCTTTGAACCGTGGGCCCGGAGCAGCCACACCCTCTGCCTACCTGCTTGCTCCGCTACAGATTGTGACCCATAAATATAAAGTTGTTCCCATGAACACAATACTACAGGAAAATAAACATGAATGGGCTGTGTGCAACACATCCCGGAAGCCAACACAAACTAGAGATCATCTTGCGATGGGATCACACCATCCCCAACGCCAAATCAGTGAGATGTTAGTTTGAAAAAACAGGTGAACTGTGGCATATTTATTCAATATGCCTAACCATTGAACCACTGTGTATCAAGTTCTGCAACAAGGTTTGTTATTCAGCATACATGCTTGGAGGGACAGGTTGGTAAGTTACCTACCACGACTTGAGAGCGCTGAACCAGCTGTTTCACCACACCAGTGTAGCCGAAATCCTCATCATGGCTTGAGAACACTTTCGTCCACCTCCGCAGCATGCTGGTCATCCTAAGAGACCCAATGTCCTGCATCAGCCAATCGTAAGCTGTAGGGGGTTCGGTCCAGTTAACATACAGGTGTAATACACCCTTTCCTATCACTTTAATCTAGTCCTAAAACAACCTGCAATGTCCACTGCAAACCATAAAAGCATGCAATACAACAAATTAAAAAAGGCAAATATAAAGTGTTTACAAATAACAGTAACAACCCAGGAACAACAGGAACACAACAAGTAAGGTTAAGATCAAGTGCATAAAAGTTACATTAAAAATCTGTCCAACTCTGACACTGTCTCCTGTAGTAAGTTACTATGCAACCACAGTTAGACCTACCTGCCTTCCAAACACCAAAAGAGTTATAATGACCTAACGTTAGCTAGCTAAACTGTGAAAATCAACATTGGTACTTCACTGAGTGACTAGCAAACATCACTAACGTTAATGGTTTTTTAAGACACTGAAGTCAAAATCACTATAAAAACAAACAGTAAATATAATATGTACAAAGCTGAGAAACGTAACTGTTAAAGCAACTTATGTATGGATAAAAAAGTGCTTTTGACTGGGAGGACCTCCAAACTTCAGAATGTAACGTTTTATGTGTTGAAGTTCAGAGCCCCTCCTCCCTAATTTCTTATTTTGAGGTCCCCAAATTATTATAAATTAATTTTGCCCCTTCCCATCTCCCTGTACATATCCCATTATTTCTTGTACTTAAAATGTTATAATGTCTTTCTTTGCCTGTCAATATACTGATTTCAATAATGTGGCACGTAAAAACAGAGTTCTGCTAGCTTAAAGTCGCGGCAAACTAGGCTAAATTCCGTTTCTGTTTGTCAGAATAAATCGGGGTCAGCCACATACAGTCTATGGTCAGCCATAAAAAACTCCCGGTGTCACAGCGTCTTTCCTGTCTTACCAACACAACGCAAAACCACACTATAACAAAAGATCACACTATAGAAAATAAAAAGATAAAACAGGAGAGTAAAAGTACCGTGCAGTGTGAGATATCAATCAAAAGCCTCGCATTCAATTTAGACAGCAGCAAAAATAAAAAAAAAGTCTTCAGCAGTTTCAGCAGATAAGTTACATCATCATGTCTCATAATTGTCAACCCTATTTAAGTGTGTTCTCCAGTGTTTTATACATTGTTCTCCCGTGTTTTACATTGTTTACATTCCCCTCCGGTGAAGCAGGTGGCAGTATGTAGAACATTACCCGTAACAGTGACGGGAAGTTACCTGCACCCGACAATAAAACAAGAATAAGTGCAGTGTGAGGGTTCCAGGATAAAAAGCATTGTTTTAGTTTACTTTTCACAGTATTTCACTCGCATATGCCCCTAAAAATAGATATGGTGCGAACCAGAAAAGTTATTTAGGCCTATGATATGTAAATGAATGAGTATAGGCTACAACCTACAGTAATTGTTCTGCATGATTGGTTATGATTATAAACAAGTTAGTACTTAATATTAATAAATAAGAGACCAATGTAGACAATTTTTCTTGTACAAGGTTTTAAATGAAAACCCACAAAAATGAAACTGTTGTAACTGGAATTAATATTAGGCCTATAGGTTAGTAGTGGTAAATTATGATGAATATAGTAATATATTAGCATTAAAATAACAGTATTCTATGGAATTATCATACTTTTTAATGTTGGAATATATATGTATTATTTGGAATATATCAAATTTTTCACTGGGGGATATCCCTTATTTTCAAATCCCAACATTGACATGTATGCATGCGCTACGCACATGAGCACTTGTGCATTGGTGTCTGCGTCGCTCTGGTGTTATATGCTAAACTGTGTTGAATTTCCCGGCCAAGCCAATTAATTGGGTTAGCCCTCCGCTAACTTGATTGAGGATAAAATGATAATCGTGGGCTCTTCTACACTATCCAAATGTTATTGGAGTGAATGGATCAAATTCGTTTGGTGAAACGAGTCATTTTGCTGAGGTTGTAAAGCTAAAAAAAATGTATCCACCGTTTGACAGCTGCTGGTGTGGCATCTATTACAATTGACTTTAAAGCACAGAGAACGTCCTGTGGGCTTGGAGGAAATGTGATACTACAAAGCCGACCAATCACAGTTCTTGCAGTCTACATCGGTGCAACATGTAGTTACATAATTGGGGAGATGTGCGTCAGGCAATGGCATAGACTCAACGCAGAAGTATAAATCAGGCTTTAGGCAGAGCAGGTACAGTTACAGTAAGTACATGTAACTTACAGGGAAAAGAAAACAGGCAGTCCTGGGGAAAAAACATAGAATGTATATTAAAAAAACACACTTTAGAGAACAAATAAAACCTAAATCAAAAACAAGTGCAAGCGAAGTGCAAACAATTATTTCAGTTTTATCTTTGTTTAATTGAAGAAATTTCAGTTGTTGATTTGTTTAATCCATTTACTCAGGTCTTGTATGGGATTATAGTCCCCTTGTGATATAGTTATGTAAATTAGTGTGTCATCTGCATAATTATGGTAACATATTAAGTTGTTTTTCATAATCTGAGCTTGTGGAAGCATGTAGATGTTATAGAGAAGAGGTCCCACAATGTAGCCTTGGGGAACTCCACAGGTAATTTTTGTCAGCTTGCTGTGTAATTACCTATAGACACAAAGTAGTCCCTGTCCTTTAAGTAGGATTCAAACCAGTTTATTACTGTGCCAGAATGTCCCACCCAGTTTTCCAGTCAGTCTAATATGTTGTGATCGATCATGTCAAATGCAGCACTGAGATTAATAATACTAGGACTGAAATTCTGTCACTGTCTGTGTTTAAATGGTTTCCATTAAAGACCTAACAAGTCCTATAGTGTGGTCAAAATCCTGACTGGCGGACATCTAAACAGTTGTTCTAAACAGTTGTGCCAAGAAGATGTTCAACTGTTTAACAGGAGGTTTGATATGGGCCTATAGTTGCTCGTTAGTGACTTGTCTCTATTGTTATTTTTTAGAGTGGCTTGATGATTGTAGTTTTCAGGGCCTGTGGGAAGAATCCTGATAAAAAAAGACATGTTGACAATTTGTAGAAAATTTGAGGCAAACCTTTTTGAAAAACCCTGTGGCAGATTATCAAGGCAGCAGGAAAGGATTTAGGATGTTGTATAATGCCCTCCAGGTTTTTGTGGTTGATAGGATCAAGTTGTGTCATGCAATTTGAATTGATTTTATCTGTGGACACAAGGACAATACATATTCTGTACGTTCGTCATTGAAGAAAGAGCCAAATTCCTTGCAGGCCCTGGGTAGATAAAAATTCACAGGCCACTGACACAGGAGGGTTTGTTAGCCTGTCAACAGAAGCAAACAAGGCACATGCTTTATTATTGTTTTTGGCGATGATGTCAGAAAAGAAGGATCACCCTGCATTTCTCAATAATATTATCAGTTTGAATATTTGTGTGCGCAGAGATGGCACTCTCAAGGAAAACACATGAATGATCAGAGACAGCAACATTAAATGTCAAGTCTGTTACAGAGAAAAACATTTTTTAATCAATGATTTGATAATCAAGCACAATCTTTTAACCAAAACTTGGTTAGAACAATATAACAGTGCAGCTGTTCTTACTGAGTCTGCCCTTCCCAACTTCAGTTTTATGGGCAAAGCTAGAGTGCATAACAAAGGAGGTGCAGTTGCCATTTTGTTTAATGATTCCTACCAATGTAATATGTCTTATGTAAATTGTTTTGAATATGTGGCTCTTCAGTTGAATTCCTCTTCTCGAGCTATATTTCTAAACTTTTACAGGCCACCAAAACATTGTGCAAGCTTTTTGATGACTTTATTTAACTGCTGTCTTCTACTAATACTTAATCATTTCCAAGGGTCTGAACATTTCCAGGGTTGTTGTGGGTATTAAAAAAAGCTAAATTTAATGTGTTCATCATCATTATCTGCCCTAATTTTTGCAACAGGCTATGGCTGACAATATTCTATTATCAATACATGAACTGAGAAAGCTACTGGCACACGGGGCCTCAGCTTGTCCTGGGAAGACTCATGAGTGCCATTTGTCTTGTAGCCAGGACCCAGCAGATATCAGTTAGAGCTTGTTGTATTTTTTATACAAATGGATGATTCTGACATGATTCTGGTGGTTGTTAGTGAGGAAGGTGGAGACTCTTCCTCTCGCTCTGATGTCTCTCATGATCAAAGCTTTCTTTGGACATGCATATAATCAATAACTTAAGTTTAGGCACACACACGGTGATGGTTGTGGTAAGGATAATTGTCTTTTGGGGGCTATCAAGAGTAACATCTAGGTAGGTAGCAAACCAGCTAGCTGGCAGTATCAAAGTAAACAAGGGTCCTAGAAATGCAGTTCCTGGACTGGGCCGCCTGAGTGCTTTGGAACAGGGGAGAGGCCCATGGCAGCACCCGCTGCTCGTTGAGAAGAGTATAAGAAAGATACGTGCTTTAACATCATAGTCTCCAAAAGTTTCTCAGTAACACCAGAAATAGGTTAGCTTGCCAACCAGTTGCTAACAAAATACTATAGTTGCCACATCACTTCACCAGCTTACACGACCCATATTATATCTCTTGTTGATTTTAGCCTGCAAGAAATGAAATAACAACAGCAAACATGAACAGTGGAAATATTTGTTTATACTAGCCTTTAGTGATGCAAGGCGGGGGCAGCCAGTTACATTAGTACGGATCTGCCGTTGTTGTCATGTTCAATTTAGATTTGTCGTTTTACTGATGCTCAGGTACCTATGTTCTCAGTCGGTCTCAGTCACTGTAACTTACGTGACCCACATAATACAATAATGCAACATAACAGTACAGGACAACACCACAACATCCATCCAGTACAGTAACGTTACTAAGGTCTAACTGGTACTAAAATGTGACAACAATATCATTTATAATATTCAGCCTAGGTCACTAACTGTTTTATCCAATTAATCACCCAATACATTTTACCTGTGCTTACATTTGAGAGCCTCTTATGAAAGATACACAATGCTAACATGTCATGTCAGCTAAATGCAGTTAGTGTAGCATTATCATTAACAAGCATGGATTTTAACAGCACTTGTCGATCCGAAGATCATTTTTGAGATAGCAGTTCTTCTCTTCCAGATATGAAAAGCTAAACTCCATTCATAGTCTGTAGACAATGTTATACTATCACCTGTTTGACAAAGAATGGAGATAGTATTATCCATAGAGAAAACATATGCTTAATAACATTTTGAAGTACTATTCATATTGATATTGTATGTAGGCAGAAGCACACATTTATGTTCCAAAATCGCACACCTGTTTTGAAAAATAATCATATCACAATACAGAGGATTTTTGTGTTAAAATGTGTCATCATTTTAATAGGCTCTTTATTAACCCTTGGGGCAAGTTCTTTTTGACACTTTGTGACATGAATCCATGTCTAAAGATAGGTAATTGAAACAGAACTTGGATTGTGGTGAAAAAAACTGCACCCACAAACTTTCAGCTTTAATTTTTATAACCCGCCCCAAGACACCGCAGTCTGTGCAGTCTTAACATCAACAACTGAAGCAACACCTTTCTTACAGTCAATGTGGAGACATTTATTAATGCAATATCACTGCTTCAAAAGCAGCTAGTTCTTCCCACATCAGATTTATTGTAGCTGTGGTCTCCGACATTGACTACCAAGGAAAATTTGGCTTATGCTAACTTGAAAGTGCAGTCTCAGAGCTTGAAGTGTGAATGTTTCATGGTTCAACTCAGTCGTCTTTTCTAAGGCAAACTCTTTCCTCAGTGCCATGGGTTGTGAAACACTGAAATTTACCCTGGTCTGTATCAGTCTGTTGCTCAGTAAACCAAATTGCCAAACAAAGACCCATCACCTAGCTTCCATGTTTACCCTCAGTTAAATAATGTGACTGGAGGCTGTGGACTATTTGTTATCTATAGTCCCTGATGCATTGTTATATTTACGGCCCTTTTATGAATTATATGTTGATACAGTATGTCCATGTACTAGTGGGAATTGATGTTCCAAGTCTGTTTGCTTCACATTACACAATACTCAAGATGTGAATATCTGATAGAGGAAATACTAGTTAAGGCATTGTAATTAAATGTACTGCACATTAAGTACTGTAAGTAAGAGATGTTTCTCCCTCTTCCTATACAAGTGACAGAGGTTTGGGTCTCGTTATGGTACTGATAGAAGATGAGCTAAAGAAATCCAATTTGCACATCAAATCTGCGAAGGAGGAAGAAGATTTTTAAGACACTACAGTGCTTTGAAATCATAATTAAGCTTTAGTGAATTTGTTGGTTCTTCAAAATGCAAGCAGAGGATCCTGTGCCTCTTCTAAATTACACTTGTATCTGTCTCCCTGGTTCATTCATGCAAATGGCAATTCAATGAATTTGGTGTTTGTGGAGCTACCATGACATTGGATTTCTCCATTAAAATGTGATAATTACATTGGCAAATGATATAGAGTCCATAAATCGACTCTCCTCTAATAAGCAATTGGCTCTACGGTCCACAACTTTTATATCTCAAAGTCAAGGACAAACAAAGTCGAAGGAATCGGGACTGTGAAGCCCCTCTGTGGTTTGTAAGTGTAAGTGGATCATAGTAAGTAGGACAGTTAAAATGACACAGACAAACCTAGATGTGTCTCATTGCCTCTCCCTCTCAGGGAACCTGGCACCAGACTGTGCGTGGACTGTGCAGACAAAACATACTGGCTAATGACCATGCAGTACAATACAAAGAGCTTTGATCCAAAGTGAGATTCCATCTATTTGAAATAATGTGACACCATTGTTTTTAAAAATCATCAAAACTCTCTAATGAAGTGTAATGTTATTTAAAAATACAACAGATAATGGTCTTGGTAATTATATAATAAGCTTACATTTGAGTCTTGACAGTGTGATCGGTGGATTTGTCTTAGAACTCTTTGTGTGTATCAATGAATACATTTTATTTGAAATGTGTTCAATCTACCTAGGCAAAGTAGTTATACATAATTATATGTATATGCATGTTTGTCTCAGAACGGCGTGGAGTATTCACAACACTTAACCCATACTTTGCCCCCCACTTCATTTTAGATTCACAGGAAGGATCTATTGACAGCTGGCTTTGGATGCAAGCAGCCACATGAAGAAGCTGAGATGCATCTGAATCAAACAGACAGGGACAGCCTCTATCAACTCATGAGTCGAAATAAAAGCATCTCACACATGAAAGGCAGGATCTCCATGGTTTCCCCTGGAGCTGGGCCTTGTTGCCATGGGAGTGGAAGGCGCCATTGGAAGAGGAAAAACACAGGCCGGAAGACGTGTGTGTCATCCTTCCATGTACAGTACCTGATCATGCACAGTTCATTTTTAGTTTAAATATGCTCATCATTGTGCTGCTGTCACCATTTTTCTTTTAAAGTAATAAATAAAATTAACTTTAGAAATTACATCTTGTGTGTTTAATCACCATGATTGTGTTAAGATTTGTTTAGATGGTCTCAATTTAGCATTAATCAAACAAATCCAGCTATTATGGTATTATGGACTGTGGACTAACTAATGGCTATTTAGACAATATTATGAAAGCCCTGTCCTAATTGTCCTAATGCATTTAACCATCCCATCAGCATGTGCCTGTTCACAACTATGATCAGACATATCCCCGGGGGCAACTGAGAAATGAACACACTGATGTGTTACACAAGGCCTCATGGTGAGTTATTATTAGCCCCCGCATTTTGCTGACGTACTGTCAAGATAATAACCACACAGCCATGCTTGTGAGTAATAGCTTACCTGGGTGAGACAAAATACCTTGGTTCAAACACCTTGGTTCTGTTTATATAAGTCTGATCAGATGTGATCTGCAGTATGTTTGGTTGTTATGTACCGAAGAGGTCACGCTTGGACTCAGCTCCATACAGGGCTTGAAGTGATAGAGTGGGTGGTGTAACACAGAGCAGGTGCACAGGCTAAGTGATGAGTCTTCTACGTGCAGATACAGCATGAGTTGTTCTTGGCCTTATCGTAAACTGGGAATGTCTATACAGATATGTTCGGCAGTTGCATCAATTTGATTTTGTTTGTTAAAAATATGTTGTAACTGATGACACAAAGGCAGACTGAGTGACCTGAATGGTCAGTATGATACTGGAAATGTTCGATATGTTTAGTCAAATCAAGAGTGATTAAATGTTCTAGTCTCAAACAAATAGGCTACTGTGTCACAAATTACATTTCTTTTTACTATATTTTTTGATGTCTTACATCAATTAAATACTGCGGACTCCAGTAAGTTTGGAGCATCATCTGACATTGCCAGCTTTTGTGTGTGTATGTGTGTTTGTGCGCGCGCACGCGTGTGTGTGTGTCAGTCTGATCTCGTTTCATCTTACATGATGTGTCCTCACACAAACTAATGACGCAGCTGCAATATATCATGAAGCCTGCTCATTACTTTGACAATCTGCTGCAAAGCTGAACATTGAGGACAGTGTTTGCCAATTTGAAGAGTGGGCCATAAACAGTGATGTCATGGCTCTGAGACAACAGTCACCCACAGCATCACGACATCATGGAATATTTTGACCTCTTTTAATCAGATAATTTGGTCATCTGTGTACATGCAGTCTATAAGCTCAAACCCATTCCTTATCAACTCACAAAAGAAGTTCCATACTTTTCTGTCAATGTTAGACATCATAATACTGTCCTGACAACATCAGGCGTATGACATCAGAAGAACTTTTTACAGGATATTTTGAAGTATTGCAGTGGGAGGTGGAAAAAAAAATTAACAAAAGAGGTCCACTAACCTTCGTCACTACAATTCCAAAGCAGTTCTTACCCTGAGAACATAAGAAAGCGGAGTAAAGAACCAGCTGATCACTACATTGGTCAAACACGATTACAATGGCATTTTCAGGTTTATGCCTGGTAAAACAAGAACAGTGATAAGAAAAGTGCTTTGAAAGGAGCCGTTTACGTTGGAAGCTGTAAAACAGACAAGTGAGATATGGGAAGGGGGATAGCTTGCATTTCTTGATATGAAAACATTTTCTTTCCATTTCAAGAAACAACAGAACACTGAATAGGTTTTGCAGCAAATAGAGAGCAAAATGGAAGAGTTGCATTCAAAATATGCACCTGATCCGTATACCTAATCATGTCTAAATGTGGTTGATGTCAATTCCAGCTCATTACTTCGAAACTGTAAATGTGCATTAGCTAGGCAAAGACATTCCTGGTGAATGAAGGTAACCAGGCAACTGTTTTTAGACACTTGAGATTAAGCCAGTGCACTTCCCCTGTTGTGCATTTACATTCATGATGCACAGCTCTTAGGGAAGCAGATGTTTCCTACAGATAATATCAAATCACTTCGAAAAATCAGTAATGTGTAAGTAAGTAAGTAGGCCTACAAAACCCAGCAAATTCTGTACAAACCCAGACCAATCAGCTATTGCTTAAGGAGAGAAAGGCATTTTAGTGAAGCTGTACTGTTTTCCAGAAATAGTAGTTTTCCATGAGATTCAAGTGCCTGTTTCTTGTGATCTGAAAGCTAATATGAATTGCTAATAAGCTGTTATTTGATGCGTTTATTCTGTGCCCACTAGTAGATTACATTTTAGTATGGGAAGAACCAGCTTGTATCAAGGCCCTAATGCTGCTGTAACCACTGTGTAATATAAAACCAACGCTTCTGCTTTTTAGAATGAAGATAGATCAGTGGAAATCCCTCTGAATCCTATCAGTGGTTGACCAAGAAGGGGAAGGATCATTTATTACAGGGTATTCCACAGCTGAATCAACACTCAATACAAAAGTGTCCAACAGTTTCAGCCCCCTCACAGGATCTGGGAACACATTCTGTGCACAGAGGTATTGTTGAAAAATGTAGCGTGTCTGTGTAGGATATTTATAGATTTCTTTGTCAGAAATGAGATACTCCTATGTATTACAGCAACACAAAAGCCTGCGTATTAGGCCACAAATTGTAGAAACACAAAACCCTTATTTCCATCAAAACAATTGTGAGGGGATTGCAGGTCTTTGTGACTGCGCTGAATCTGTAATTCAAACTGAAAGTGGATCGTGAGCTATATTTTCCCAAAGGCTTTTCTCAGTGGCACAATCCAAACTGTAAAATCTAGTAAAATATTTGCATTATAAAGCATGGGTCATTACAGCCATTGAGCTTTTAAAACAAATCTCTCAGCAGTTTATTACAATTATAGCTTCGGCTGCAATAGCTACTGTATATTTCGTTGTGAATGGAATGCTTCATCTCTTCACAATACTGTATGTTGCTTTGTCATATACTGTATAACCAGCAGTTGTCAGTCCCCTATCAGAGCTTTTCTGAGCCCTGAGAAACCTATTAATCTTTAACTAGGAGCTACAGTGGCAGCTGGTGCTTTTAAGCCTGATCTTTATTGCTGAAAGCAGCAGGATATACTTGCCTGGAGTCTAGATTAAGAGCTGCTGCTCTGTTCAGTTGGGTAAACATGTATATGTATATACGTATATTACATAGAGAGATTATATTTTTATTGTCATGCCGAGTTTAAGTGTTTTGTAAAAAAATAAATAAATAGTAGCCTTGTCACCTCAGTGCGTGACTATCAAAAGAGAAATACTCTTTATTAAAGGATCTATCTCATAAGAAAAGTATTTACAGGTTTTACTGATAAGTATCATTTACAACATTGTCTGGTTTAGGAAATATCTGATGAAAAATTCATGCTATTCAACTTGTAGAAAGTTGTAGAACAGCTTCAGTTGTTAATGCTTTGAAATTGTCATGAAATATAACAATAAGTAATTTCACAGTGTGACCGAAAGCAGATAGAGCTTCTTTTGTGCACTGATTACAATTATGCATACTCATACCCTTTAAGGTTTCTGGTTTCTAGTGATATTTTTAATCATTGGAAAGGTCAGGAAGAAAACAACAGGCTCAGGAGAAATACGAGACGCCGGTTATCTCATGCCAGCTGATGCTGCAACCACAAAACACCAAGGAATGAAAAGGCTGCAAATCATTAGATTAACATTTAGTTGTATTTAGTTTGTTTTTAAGGAATTATAAAGCGAAGATTAACTTTTTTTTGGTGGTGCATTTGTTTTTCTCAAATTAACTGAGCATTGCATTCTAAAAATGCCTACATTTATAAAAACTGGGTGAACTGTTCCTATTAATTTACACAGACAAAATCTATGATATTACAATGAAACTTAGTCATATTTAAATGTATTAAAGACAAACAACCTCAGTGTTTTCCATAATTTAATCGTTATAAAATCTAATTTCAAAATACAAAAATGAAAATAAATAATTCATAAATAAATAAACAGTTAAGGAAGTACTTGGGTTTATAATGTCACAATGCTAGAAAGAGGCAAATCACAGTCACCGAGGAGATAGTCTCTTTTCAGGGTGGACATTTTGTTCACTACTTTAAAGCGAAGGGACCGCTGGCTGAGGTCGTCCTCTGACATACTATCAAAGAAGAAATCCTCATTGAATATTGGATTACGGCTCTTTCTGATGACTGTGCTGCGTTGCTTCTGGATTTTTCCAGGAACCAGAGAGAGGCTAACGCTGCAGTTGATAATCTTCGAATCTACAGAGAGAGGATAGAGTCCCTCGGCACTGATCAGTCGAACCCGTAGTCTTTGGTTATCTGGGCAGTACTCTGCTGAGAGTCTCAAGCTGCCATCTTTTCCTATGGGTACCATTCTTTCCTTCATCACCCTTTCTCTGTGAAGAGTCAAGTCCATGGGGAAGATGGTGGGCGGTGCCAGGCTGTAGGTGCTGGGTAGGCCCTCAACTAACCCCTCTGATGCCCTCCTCATGACACTGGGGCTATTGTCTGTGGAGCTACCTTCATCTGTGGACAGGGAATTGTTTCTGGACAGCATTGCCTTCCTCATGTTCCTTGACAACAGCAGTTCATGGCTCAGTGCTTTGAAGAGGGAAGACTTGGCAGGGCACCTGGTCAGCAGTGGCGAGCTGAAAGGAGAGGATTCAGTAGAGGAAGTTGTTTCGCTGTCCAGAGTAGCCTGCCAGTTCAGGGTGTATCCTCTTGGAGAAAGCCTGGAGGTTAGGGTATTGAAACTGAATGGGGAAGGAGAGGAGGAGCGTGGTGGAAGGGGAGACTTTAGAGCACGTGCTAGATCGATTCCTTGGCAGCAGCAGGGGAGAGGAGCCAGGATCAGAGTGGAAGAGCGACTCCTTCCTCCTGGTGTGGGGGCTCTCCAGTAAGGTGCAAAAGCCATAGCAGGTCTGAGCTTTGGCCAGGTGTGGAAGGGACAAGGCAGCCTGGCTCTGGGGATCTGCATTGGTGGTCTCCTCATCACTGCAGCCATCGTAGGAGCTCTCATCCACACTCTCCACCTGGATAATGTGAGGGTTGATGGACATGGACTCATGGCATGTCACCTCTATTTCAGGGCTAGCCCTCTCACAGGGAGACACCTTGATAATGCGAGTAGCTCGACTCTGCTCCGAATTCTTCATCTCCAGCAGGGATGGGATTGTTGGGGGGATGCAGAACTCTGGGATGTTGTCAGGGGTGATGACATTAGGGCAGAGGGAAATCATTTTGGGTTTGTCACCTTTTTCTCCAAACATGATGTCGCCAATCTTAAAGCTGATTTTTGCTGATGGGATAGGCAGGTTAGATCTCTCTACTGACCCACGCATCTTCTCCACCACCCACATGGGTCCTCTGGTAGAAATCTGCTTTTAAGTTGCTGCGTTGTATTCTGAAATTAAACACAGACAAAAAAAAAGTCTATAAAAGAAAATCTTAGAATATAGAATATCAACTGTATCAAATGTTAACTTTGTAGGACATTATTACTACCTTATATTCTGACGATATGTCCACAAGGTTGTCCTGAACAGGATGGGCTGATAGCTCCAGCTAAAAGTTCAGGCTGTTGTGAGAAATCCACAAAGCTCTCTTGACAGAAGATGGAAGTTATGTCTTGTCAAGACCAGCACATCTATGACTGTTAAAGAGATGAAGACAGTTTAAATGAAGCAGCAAACCAGTGAATCTAACACACACCCCCTGTGCTGCTCGAACAGGATCCTCCCTCTCTCCCTGGCAATTTGGTTCCCATGGAAATATCCTAATCACAACAGGGCTCAGTTGCCCCTGTAGTAGCCCATTGTTCTGTTTAGCAAGATTAGCTTACTACTTTGAGTGAACAACTACTTTTAAGCAAATGGCAGGCTTTTAATTCACATGTTTGTTTTTCCATTTTTTTTTTAATTAGATGGTGTATATGACCTTGTTCTGTGAACGGAAACGAGGTGATCTGATAAGATAATACTCAGTGTATCTTTTAGTGGCAAAAGTTCAAGGGATAAAGCTAGCCTAGCTTTACTGAGTTTAGGAGACCTATGGGTCAGTCAGTTTTAAATGTGTTTAGTGAAAATAATGGTTAATAACTTTTCTCTGAACTATCTGGCATTAGTATATTTTATGTATTTTATATATTTATGCATATGTTAGTACTTAGTACTTCATCGACACTGATCACAATAATATTTTAAAGAAATACATACACATGTTTCAGTCATTACATATATGTACATGTATAATATATGTGTGTGTGTGTGTGTGTGTGTGTGTGTGTGTGTGTGTGTGTGTGTGTGTGTGTGTGTGTGTGTGTGGTGGCAGATCATAATGTGGTTTCTGAAAAGTCAACATCAGTGTTGGAAAGTACAATGAGAACATTGATATGATTTATAGACAATAAAGATTGCGCCTTAGGTCTGCAACCTTTATTGAAAGATTGTCATGTCAGTGCTACCCTCTTGTGGTGGGACACAAAGCAGCTGCATTATGAACGATCACCAGCATGACAGGAAGCTGAATTTGTGTTGGGTCTATACTGTGACATAACTTACTGTATATCATCACAAAATTTTTTTTAGTTCTATTCATTTTGTGTGTATGTATGTTAAGAAGAAGAACACTTAAAATGATAAAGGCACTTGGAAATGACAAGATAATACAAAATGTAAACTATACTTTTTATATTATATTTTACCTCTTTACTTAAGATTTTATTAAACTTCCTTTTTCTCTCTTTAAAAAAATGAACCAAAACACTGACAAAGAGGGAGATTTCTGGTAGATAATAAAAAGGAAACAAAATTTAATTCCAAACTAAACTAAAAAGATATCAGGTTTGAATTTAAGTCAATGCGGATCCATAGAAGAAACCATAAAGTGCACCTTTGGATAGCTGGGAAAAACAACACTGAATGGAAATGCAATTGACTCTTGTATCCCATAAATAATTAATGAACAGTTCCTGAAAGGTTTGGTTTACACACAAACTAATTGCTCCAAAATTGAAATCATCAGACTGAAAACAAGTAAAACATAGAAAAAAAACAAAATCAAACAACTAAAATGATCTTAACCATAAACAAAACAAACATTTGAATTGACATTCAAACTACTAAAAAGATATTAACCATACACAAAACAAACATTTAAATTGATATTCTTCTTCCCAAAAGGCAAAACAATTAAGACAAACTTCCAATTAAGACAAACATGAAAAGGACGGGCCCTTTACTTTTGTCCCTTGACTTTCCTTAGCTCTCCATTGAAAAGTGGTATGGGAAAGATTTTGTTTATAAAAGCTACACTCTGTACTGGCCAAGGATCAAGTGGAGTAACTTGGCTATCGTGTGTTACCAGGCACTAAAGGACAGAATGATGTCAGTGCTAACAATATACCAGGAAAGTGTCCTAAATGAGGGAACTTCTCAGAAATGTTTTCCAAAATGTTCCAAATCCAAAAGTCACATCAGTAATTCAAGCTTACCTCTCAAACATCTTGTACCTTTCAAACCAAGTGTAAGAATCTAATAAATTTGAGGTCAATTATAAAAGATGCTAGAAAATATTACACAACTGAAGTTGATGAGAACATGCTTAATGTGGGTCTGTGTGGGAGTCTGCTATGTGTTTGTGCATGATACCTGTAATACAGTTTTAGCTCATCAATATCCATGCAGACCAGGGAGACAGATGATCAATTATCTCATAATATTTTAACATGAAAAATGTAGGCCATAATGTGTATTAATATGTAGCAGATAAAGACCTTACATTCAATTGCTCGGCTGTCCCTCCATATGTTTGTGCATGTGCATATGTGTGTATTTCAGACTGGTGTGTGATGTGTGGTGTATGATGCAAATTAACAACAGAGTGAAAAAATCCCCTGGCGGGATTAATAAAGTAGGCCTATGTCTTCTTCTTCTTCTTCTTCTTCTTCTTTTTCTTCTTCTTCTTCTTCTTCTTCTTCAATCTATCTGAACATTGGCATTAGGGGGCAGTATATGCTCAAGTTTAAAAAAACAACAGGATAACCACTGAGATGATGAACTGCGAGGGGGAGGTTAGTCTTATACATTTACTTATCTGTAATTATTACAACGATTTTCATAACTGTTAATCCAACCAAAAGTATCTCGTTAAGTAAAGGCCTATTTATGAATTCGTCCATACCAGCTAGGCATTGTTTAAAAAAAATATTGATGATGCCATTAGTTTAAAATGTGCTGCATGGTTCTGTGTAATATTTATTTGCGGTTGACAGCATCCCAGTTAAAACATCATCTCCCATGTGCCATCAATTGTGTCAAAGTGGGATGGAGCGCAGCAATAAGGACCGTCCTGCACTGACGGTCGGTGTGCTGACAAGCATTTGGCAGGTGTACTTCACAGCACAAATCCAAAGCATTTTCAAAATAAGAGAGAACTCTTTCAAGTCTTCCGTGCCTTCATCTTTATGCATGCACCTACATGATTTTAAGGTCTATTTTTATCGCGCAGGATTTGCTCATCGCAATCAATAACCTACTCTTGAGTCAAATCCATCTCGATCTGATTACATCTTAGATTATCAGAAACCATGGGTGATTGTGACGCTGCTTCCATTTTTCAGCGCATAGATATGCGGTCGTTTTTCTTTTTTCCATCTCTCTCCACTGTACGCTAAACGGGGAGGGGCTTGATTCCGTGGAGGAGGCAGGCTGAGCTGACCCGCTTGCTGTGTGTGTCGCCTAGCCTACGTCCAAGCCAGGTCGCATGCATTAAAGGGTGACAGACATCAGGTAGGATTTCGCCTTCATTTTTTTCATTATAAACTGCTTTCCTGTGTGTTTTAAACCCTGGCGCTGTTGTTCAAGGTGCCGTTCCTCCTCCCAAAAAAGGGCTCACTACAGGGAGGCAGACCGCTCGATGTTGGCTCAGCAGAAGCGCTGAAAACATTTCATATTAACAGCCTGCAGACGACCTTTTCACATGATCAGTGTGATGTGTCCCACTTTACCATCTCCTTGCTCTTATTCTGGATTGAACATCAGTCGATTTGCTTCATCTGGTGCGTTGTTAGAAGCCTGTCAGGTCGATATATTCGTCTAAAATGTGACTGACTGCTTTTGACATTGACAGATAAGAGGTGATAAGATGAATATTTCATTGACCTACTTGTTTAGGGTTGTTGGCGCACGGTAAATATTTAGGTTCGCCGAATTTCGTGCTTAGAAGTAGACGAAGCTAAATATGCAACTAATGCTACCCAGCTCCAGCATCCTCGCTGCTCTGCGAAGAAATGTGCCGAACTGTAACTTGGACTTGACCTGAATGTTATCTGGATCGGCTCAACATCAAAGCTACATTGACGACGTGAGGCTGTGGCGCGCATGCAGGGGATGTAACCACTGATGATTTACAGTAGGCTGACAGAATAGGCAGGGGATAGTTCATAATGGTCAGTTGCTTTAAGTTTGTGAAGACTGCTGAAGCTGAACAGCCCAGTAATCCTTTGCTCCAGTGACAGAAATCTACTATTTCATGGATTCCAGTAGGAAAATCCCTTCTTTTTAACCTTTTTAACCTAAGTTAAAAAGAAGGGATGCATGCTCACCTGGCTGTACTTCTGTTACTTTCTCCAACCAGAAGGGAGGATGTGCATTCCCTGATTAATGGACATGTCTCCTTAACCACTAGGCTGCCCTGCTGCCTCATACAGATGTGTGTCTATGAGCTGTGACATGTGGTTGTTTCAGGCAGATACCGGGGCATTTAATGTTTCTCCAACACAGTAACTATGGGGTAAAGGAGCCACACAATAAACCCCTATATATCTTTTCATGTTTTACATACAGTACATTCATTTGTGGAACAAATGTGTACTGGGCTGACTCCCTGTGCCAAACCACATTAGCTACACGTCAGCCTCTTTTGACATTCTCATTTACCGAAGAAGCTTTGGGTTGCTATGACCAACTGTTTTCTCCCCACCCTTCTACATTATAGAGCAGCTGTGCATTTTCTATGAGAGACATCTTGGATATTAAGGGTCAACTCAAGGATACTCATGCCATGAGTGGGGTTTCAAACCAATGATGAAGACATGTTTTATATGAGTGATGTATATAGAAAAGTGAAGCTGTTTCTGCATGATGCAGACAGCTGTGATTCTGGATGGCTTTATACAGTAATGCACCACTGAGGATGCTATGGGTTTGATCCCAACTGGAAGTACTCGTACTAAAAATGTAGTCCTGGGTGGTAGTGTAGGATTAAAGCATCCACCAACCACACTGTAGGAAATGGCATATGGGCTCCTCAGTAGCTGCAGCATTATTGCATGTTGCTTAATGAATTAGAAAAAATGTCTTCATAGGATCTCTTGGTCTTACCTTGATGTACATGTATATAAAGGACTAATTAATGTTAGATGGTTGCATCCTGGTTTGACATGCTCTGTGTAAAATATTGTGTCTCAAAAGAAAATAGGTTGGATGTTGACAGTTGGAGGTGTCAAGCATCATCAATTTTGCTTTGGCGCTGAAGTCTGCTTCATGTGTGATGGGATAGAAGTCTCAAATAAAAATACTAAATCCATGAAATGTTTCTTTTATCAGATATATTGGAGATTGACCTTAGTGCTAACATGTTCATTTTATGTTTTCGGTACCTCATCAATGATCCATTCATCTAATTACAAAGATGACAATTTACACATTTTATCCGTATCTGTAATGTGTGTTGTTGTTGAAATTTATTGAATTGCAGATTGGCGAAATGTGCCAAAAGACAATAATCTCCCGACTACATAGTGCTGGAAGGGGTTTGTAAATCATAAATTCCCTTTCCTTTTAATGGAATTCAGTTGGATTGTCTGTAGGATTAATGTATTTAAGTTTAGACAAGCCATAACAGATTTACTCATTATGAGCATATATGTGTTTGTTTTTGTGTGGATGGACACGATGTTTTCAAGTGCAAATAGTGTTGTGCATTCAGATATCTCATTTTGGGGAAATACTGAAGCTATGTAGGCTAAATCTCAGCAGCGATACACTGCACCTATTGGTTCACAATATGAGTCCTTTGCTTGCCCATGTTTAATACAGAGGTGGAGTCCTTCCCAGTCTGAGCCTCTACACAACGTACTGTACACTTTCCCACAACCCAGTACACAGATATAATTAGATCACAGCACCACCAATGTCACAAGCTCATATGCAGCATGCATCTGCCAGCGGCAACTGATAAAGGCTTACTGTTCCATCAAACAAAACACTAGATGCTATTCACAAGACCCAAGGTCATGAAAGCAGTGCTTGCCAGTTTGCAAGCTTGTGCCAAAAAAATTCAGAAAGGTTTTAAAACATAAAAAGGTAGCTCACATTCGTAGATTTCTTCAACATTCTACATTTCCTCCTGCTTTTGAAATATTAGATACTGCAATTTCCCTTTGCAGTGGTAATTAAAATCAAGCACTATTTAAATGGTGCCTTTTCCCAACTCATTGTCAGCTATTGAAGAGGCCATTATCACAGTGATTTTGTATTATGGGAAGCTATTAACGTTGTCTCTACTACAACAACTTTAGTTTACACTTTGATCTCTGCACCTAATTTTCTGGAAATCACAAGTCTCAAACATGGTCTTGAAATGAACTGCTTTTAGTCAGGGTTCATTCAAATTCTGCAACCCAGAAAGAAATACACAGCCCTCAATCTGATCCATAAATAAAGATAACAAGGTCATGCATTCCCAAGTAAGTATTTTGATCCACAAAGTGTTGAGAACAGGCAAAGACAAAGCCTCAACTGTATTTCCGTCCTGTTCATTAGAAAGTGATTTTCCTCTCAGCTGTTGCAGTTGCTCCGTCATCATGACTACATTCCTGGTCGGAATTCCCCAGGAAATGTACAGTTGGAGGGTGGGAACCAAGGGTTTTGAGAGTCATTGGAGAGTGTGATTGTTGAACCATATTTAATACGTGAGTGTGTAGGAGGTGGAAACAAAAATACACCCCATGCTGTCGCTGTGACCTAGCCTTTGTGTTTCGTGTTCACCAGTGGAATAGCTTGCTCCTATGTATTTTCTCGCTGTGGTCTCTGTGATCACAGCCTCTTTAGGGCCTGGCTCGCCTCCATATCCCGTTTTCATAAAACAAGAGGTAGATGTATAAGCCTGCCCAGTTAGTACATCATTGTGAATTCATAATTTTCTGTATACAGATGATGTGGCAGACAGTCGATATGTGAGAGCTGTAATGCAGATGGACTGTTTTCCATGAGCAAACACTTGACCACATTCCCGATGTACTTTCAGATTGGAAGTCAGGGTGATCTCACTTGTAATTAAAGATTGTTG
Source organism: Micropterus salmoides (assembly GCF_014851395.1). NCBI lineage: Eukaryota > Metazoa > Chordata > Actinopteri > Centrarchiformes > Centrarchidae > Micropterus > Micropterus salmoides. The sequence continues at coordinate 18,294,226 of NW_024044570.1, forward strand.
TGGCATCAAATTAAATTGACTGTGTCAGTACATCCACAAGTCACTCAATTGTTGATCCTGTAAGTGTAGCGGTTTAATGTACTATATACTTTATTTGACTGTTTTTAACTTGCAGAATACAATATACAATATAAATGCTTTTTGACTGAATGTAGAAAGCAGTTAATTGTAATTTCTTCTTTCGTTTTGTGATCAGATCAGCTGAGAAGACATGTATGCAGGACATCACATCATTTATTATAATTGAGCATAATATGAAGCAATCGGTGACATGGTACCATTTTTAACATAACCCTCACAAAGCTGGCAGTGGGGGCTGATGCAGTACCTACCAAGAGTTTACTGTACATGTGGTCTAAACGGACACGGGCTAGTGATGCGTAAGCAGACTCAAGAAGTAGGTCAGTAGATTCCGGAGTGGTGTGCTTCAGGTCAGAGGCAGTGGCAGAACAGCCCATGGCGCATCTTATCAGTGGGTCAAATGAGACTCCAGTGGAAGTAGCAGACGACAGGTCTGACTTCACTGTCATGCACACAGTAAATGGTCCCAAATTGGGTTAGTGTCATTAAAGAAAAGATGTGATGGTTCTCTGAGCACCAGTTGTCAGCTTAAGTAAATAGCTGTCTACTTACCTTAGGCTGCTTCATATTTAAATGTAAGGAAATGTATGTACATTTAGTCAGTCGTGGTTGATTGAATATTCTTTTGCCTAATCTGTTTTCTGTGTGTTTGTGTGTGTTTTGAAGTAGGGCTTTTTTACTTAAGTTTTACTTAATGTAACAGTGAGCAAGCATCGGACAAAAGCTTTTGTATTTGTGCTGAAACTGTAAATGCTTTGTGCAAATTGTGTGACTTACTTTATTAGCATTCAGTTGTACTGCTGAAGTGTCAATGAATTGGCGTACCATTAACACTACTTGGTTTTGTTACTGCTGCAGATACACACAGTCTGTCCAGGTTAAAGTGAAATGTCTCTCTTTTGGTGTTACAGAGGAACAATAGAGTAATCAGGGACATGACCCGCTCTGCTCTGCTTGAGGCAAACTGATTATCAGCGGTAAAGATCATGTGATACATGTGCTAAAGATCATGTGATATAACAGCCTCCTCAGAAAAGAGGAGAGTGGCTGAACTAATGCTATTTTGTCCCTGACATGCCTGTTTTGCCAGTTTTTGTGAATACAATTAAGAATTCATTTAACATTGCATTGCGTTTGAGTACACATGGAGTTGATGTACTTTATTCTGTTGAAGTCAACATTCCTTTTTGTTCTTGCACTGTTGCTTTGGGTTGTAATGGTACACAGTTTATCACCTGGTAGTCTTTATTCAGTTATAATGGCTGCTCTTGCCCAGTGAATAGTCACCCCGTTGTAACATGCCCTGCTTCTTTTTACTCTATTAAATGTAGGTACTAGTGCTCAAAGCATCTAACTGCCAGAAACGGTCTCTTTGTGTAGAGGTGTATTTGAAGTTAAACTCAACAGAAGATTGAGAAATAAGTGTTCTTGTACATTCACAGCGTCTTCATATTGGCTGTATTATGATGTGCAATCAAAGACATGTATTTATGCTCCTCTACATACAATAAACTGTATATCTATTGGGAGCTTTAGTATATTATGTTGTTATTATTTGTGCTCTGCTTTTGGGAATTTTTGTGTGTGGATAGTATCACAAAGAAAGCACATTAGAGGCACAGTCTCAAAGGCTGTGATGGTTTTACCCCCTTCATCAGCATGCTGTGAGTTTTTCACTGGCAGGGGGTCTCTGAGGAACACCACAGCAGCCAGAGGTCAATGACAGTGGGGCACAGATCCTAGTGATCCAGCCACTTGCCATCGATCTGTATCAATGATACATCACAGCCAAATAGAGCTGAGTGGTAGGGGTCCTGCAGCACAGTACAGTGAAGACATTAATCACTTGATGAGAAGGTGAACTGTTTTTTTTCCACCTATGACACAAACTACTACAGCGACTGACAAAAATCAAAATGCAACATTTGAAGTAATCCCACTCTGTAAATTGCCTGTGATGGGAAATGTCCAGAGGTTGCCAGGCTTGCACAATTTTTGGACAGAGGGAGCAAAGGCCAGCTGCACTGGGACAGAGGGGAGATGGAATAAAAGATAGATAAAGTAAACAAAATGATATTGCTGTTGAATGGCACCATTGATCTTGTTTTAGGGAGAAATGATAAGGCAGTAGTTTCACATCAAGGTTAATTGAGGGCCGTCAGGTCCTTTGTGTGTACAGCAGCTGTCAGGTTGTTTTCGTGACTGCCTGGGGGAAAGGACTCTGCTGTCTGAAGACCATCACTGAAATTACTGCTCTCCTCTGCTCTGATCCTCTGCAGGCTGCAAGGGTTGCTGACCGAGTGAGAACTCTTTCTCACTCCCTCTCTCTCACTCTCTCTCTGTCTCTCTCTGCTCAGAGCTATGTAGTGTCAGCACCTTGAGTTTCAAAGAAGAACTGTGGACTGCTCTGACACACTCTTGTTGAAATTATTTTATATTGGCCGGGCGGAAGTGCATTTAGCAGCTGGAAGCTGTACTGTATAAGTGATTATGTTACTTTAGCCTTGTATATTCAGCTCATCAGCAGTGCAGTGACCTTGTGTTAAGGGCAGAGGGACTCTCTGGTTACCCTTAGTGGAAGACAATATATAGGATTACATTCCTTGCTCTGTCTTTAGAGATGGAATGATAAAGTTGAGTCCATGGCATGACCTGTGCTCTTCGTAAACCTTTTTCTTTTGAACTTATTTGCTCATTCTCCTTAAAGCTGCACTAATAATATTTGTATGTTAACAACAGATTAAATGAGTATGTGGATGTGAAAGGGGTCACTCATAATGCCAAAACCCAAACGGTTTCCAATTGTTTTCAGTGACAAAGAGCTAAAAGACCATTGTACACTACCTGCGCAGCACCAAATGCCATAACACTGCAGGGCATTTAGCCACATTTATTTACATAGGCCTATACAATATTTAGGAGTTGAAGAAAAAACAAGGATCAAAGAGAAAAAGAAGAATCACATTCACCAGGTAGCCAGAAACACGAAACACCTCAAATGTATGCTAATGTACCCTATGTCCACAAGATGTGTAAATAGGAAATTGTTTGCTATCGGGTTAGCCATAACAACTGAAGAAGGTGATAATATGTCATTGTTTGGTTTATGGCTTGTCCCGCTGACTCAGGTAGCCAAATAAAATACTAATTTAAAATGAATTCTGCTTTAATAAGACGGTAAAAGCTGACAATGAATGTCCAGTCAGATCTGTTATTTTGTTTACTTATCCGTGATTCAAATCAGAATTTTTTGTCAGTTTGTTTTATTGAGACTATTTAGGGTGTAAATGTTGGTTTACGCAGCATAAAGCATTGGGAACACCTCAATCACACTAACATTTTGAAAAGCTTACAAAGTGAATTGTAGCTCATAAGTACAGAATCTAGCATATGCTAATTTTACTGTTAAATACATCTGTTCATCTCATAAATGTGTTCATTCAACTTTAGTTGCTTATCCCCTGTGTTGTCTGTGACGTAAATTCTAATTGGTCGCTGTGGGAATAAGGTCACCTGGCCTGATGGCACAAAATCATTAGCAAAGGAGTATTTTAATTCAAGTCAGGCATTAATTATACAAAATCCTGATGTTTCCAACTGTAACCTTGTTTGTCAGTACGCTGTTGTTCTCAGAGCTGAACGAGAGCTGAATATAAATATCTTTCTTCAGAACATGCATTGTCTGGCAAATCAGAACTGATGAGCTGACTTGAGTTTGTGTTCAATTTCCTGTAACTGTGTCAGCAGCCACTGAGGTGAGGGAGAAATCAACATCCTCCTGAAGCAGAGTCTAATGTAATTGCTCATCTCTCTATCATTAAATCTGTACATTTTGGCCTGACATTGAATGACATCTAACACTGGATACGTTAAACATGCTAAGAAGCTGCATTGAACCCTTGTTTTTTGGAAATGCCTCCTGAATCTTATGTAAGTTTGAGTATGATTACGCTGAAAAGAATCACTGTAGTGTTTACAGAACAGAAATAAGGAAAACTAGCATTCATTAATCTCCTCTAAAGTGTAACATAGAAGTGATCAAATCATTTGACCTCTCCATGGGAGGAAAGAAAGCGACTCCAGGGTATAGGAGTTGTGTGTGTATATTATGTGTACATTATTTATTTGATTGTTTCCGTTCCATTATGCTCTAATTTCTTCCCTGTGGCTATTCTGTCGTGATACTGGTCCAACCTGCTTGTGAACATGTGCAGTATGGTAAAATAGTCATTCAGTAGAATAATTTGGTTATTTATAGAGATAAGTATTGTTGAATTTAATGCACCACTCTGAATTATGTTGTCAAAATCAGTGAGCCATCAAAACTAGCGGCTATTGTTTCGATGATGCTCTGCCTTTTAAAGACAGCACAACATGAATGGACAGTGCTTTATGTAAGATGAGACATTATCTTGAAAATGCTCTAAATAGGGCAATCATTATATGTCTAATCTATGCATGTGCTAGCTTGTCACACAGCTTCCCCAGCATTCGAGCTGTAAGAGAAGCTGCGTTTCATTTTGTGAAAGCATAATATCTGGACTGCTAATAACTGTATGCAATATTAATTGGATAAAGCAGTGGCTACGTGGACAAAGTAATGGCTTTGTAGCTTTGATTCCAAACCCTTAATGAGCTTTGCAGTGTGGACAGACAGTTCTGTGGTGAAAAAAGCACCCGTGTGTGCAACCAATATAGCTGATGTTAAATCTATATGGAATATTCTGGTCCCAGTGGAAAAGGGATGTTTTATGCATATTAAAGGTTAATCAAGAAGTTTGGACTGTTAAATCTGTATAATGTGAACACATCAAGCCACCACAGGAAAGAAGTTGAACATTTTCAGTTTTGACTGCAGTGGCTGAATTGCTGCTGGAAGCTCAGTACATTTGTTAAAGAGGTCATATTATGCTTTTTGGCTTTTTCCCTCTCCTTTTCAGTTATATACCTTTTTTGTGCATGTAATAGGTTTGCAAAGTGAAAAAGCCCAAAGTGCACCCCAAAGGGAATTCCCATCTTCCACAGAAAACACTGGTCTGAACTGCCTGAAAACAGCTCGTTTGTAGTACAGTCTTTTTCTTTTGTTCTCTGTGACGTCACAGTAGCTGGTAGTCAGACTCAAAAAAAACGGTGGAAAAACACTCTGAGCTGCAGCACACAGTGACAAGACTGCTGCCTCTCCTCTCCCTTCCAAACACTAGTTACCCTCCAGGCAGTCAATGGACATAAAGTTGTTACTGTGATTTAGAGACAGAGCTCAGTTAAAACTTTGTGGATGAAAGATACATTTGTTACAGATTAATAACTCACCATTCTGAAACTCCTGCTCAATTCCATGTTGCTAAGCTGGTAAGGGAACATATACAGCTGAACCGAATCCGTGTTTGCCGACTTTTCAGGACCCGCCCTACTCTGCTTCTGATTGGCTAATAGTCCTTAACTAGGTACTGCGCATGTGCAACTCCCAACAAAGATTTTATACAAGTAAGATGCCTCACTCCGTAACTAAAACTCAGCATTCAACACAAGCTTTCCATCCAATTGTCATGCGAATTTTAAGAGTACTTTTGAAATGTTGCAAAAAAGAAAAAAAAAAGACATTTCAAAATAGGTGTGTTTCCATTAGCTGGTTTGGAACGAATAAACCAGGTTATGGCAAGTGTAGTTATGTCAGTAGTTGACGTTACACATGGCTGTAATAAACAAGACGTATCAGAAAGAAAACCATCGAATGAACCTGATGGCCATTGATCTTAGAAAAATGGAGAAAGTTCCTCTGAAATGTGTTTCAAGTGAGCAATTTGCCAGCCATGTTTCCGCACGTAAGGATAAAAACTTTTTTGTGAAATTAAGGATTTTTTTTTCTTTCGAATTTTGCAGTTTCCATCAACCTTGCGAATGCGATACTTCAAAATGCGCATTAAAAAACGTTGATGGAAACACGGCTACAGAGTGAAAAGAGGAGCTTCAGCAATGTGCTGTTTGACAAAAATATGGGGTTTTTTGAAAATGAAACCATGTAAACATGTTCTAGTACAATCCCTAAATAAAATTGGAACCTGAAAATGATAATAAATAATATGACTACTTTCACATCCACATACTGATGCATGTGTTATATTTCTGTCAATGCGGTTGGTATAGGTGAAGAGGATGCTGTTAATTTGGATTACTGAGGACACTGTGCAGTCACATAGTACGTAATTCCATGACATTTGCTGATGATGTCCAGGCATAGCACACATGGATCAAAGCATTTATCTCACCTTCTGTCATACACGGAAAAAAACAATGTAACAAATACACATGCTCTTTCGGTCTTCTGTTAATTCTGTGAATACAATATAAGGAATATATTAAAGCATGACAAATGTTTTGTGTGTTTTAGGACAAGAAATTCTGTAACATTGTTTCAAACATGCACTGCACAACAATTATTACAAACATGCATCACTGAATTAGAATGAGCTATTGCATACTCACCATTGTTATTACTAGAAGGCTCTTGTACAGTACAATAAGCAGTATTCACTTTCATCCAGAAAACATCAAAACATTTTCTCATACTGGTGGATGTGAACAAATTGCTAGTGGTGCATGCAGTGTGCTGTTCCAAATATTTCTAAAAGAATATCTAATCAGACAGACAGCAATCAACAATGTTCGGCGGCACAGTTAGAAGTGATATCTAATATTAGAAAAGTGTTGAAGTTGCAGACATGTATCTGTTCTTCGCTCAAATGGCGATGCAGTGTATTGGTTTTAAATGATACGGTGTTAATTTCTTGCCGCCGTTTCCATCTGTTTAGTCCATTATATGGCAGCTGCTTGCCTCTCTCTCTCTGACTAGTCTTCAGTTTCTTCAGACAGGAGACTGATGGACCTGCAGCCACTGGGGGGTAGCTGCCCACCCGCACTGGACATGTTACCCTTGCGAGGCTATACCCACGAGATGACACCCTCTCACTCCAGACGGCTGGGATGGAGTCATATAACATAGCCAGGTGTGTGTGTCAGCCTGAGGTCAAGGGTCACTCTAGTACTAATGACCACAACTGGCAATCCTCCCTTTAACAACAGTATAAAGTGGCTGATGCGCAGCTTGGTGCCTCTGGTAATTCTTCAGATCCTCTGATTTGTTTCTGCTGTGTCTCATTCATTATCCATCCTTTCTGCCCTTTGCATTATCCAAAATCAGATGTACTGCTCCCACATGTGGGATTATTGATGATGTTATTTAATGACTGTCAGGATTTCTGCCATTTATTTGTGATCTATGTACTACATACGTGAAGTGCGCATACTGGGAAACATGCACTATATTTACAGTTTGATTTTATTTCTCTGTGCCTGGGAAAAGGCTGTCATAAATTACAGGAATCTCATAGAGCGAGGCACTGTGAAGCTTTATAAATTCCCCACCGGGAGGAGGGACAAAGAGACAGTGGAGGAGGCTGTGCTCTCTGAAAGGGCGATCTGTATGCAACTTCAGTGGGAGACAGCATCCTCGACACATGGCACAAGCTCAGAGGCATTGCTTAGAATGTGGCTGGCTTGTCATGTAAGGCGGCTCACTCTTCTCTCTGTTAGCTTCAGCCTGCAAGCCCTCCCCATTCAGCCACTCTTTAGATAAGGATTGCTAAGGGTATATTAGGAGGAACTGCTTGGTGTTGCTGGTATGGAGATTCATGGGTTTATTTATTCCCAGCAATTCTTTAGTGAGTGAGACTATCTTTAATTCAAACCAACAGCACTAATGATGTGCTGCCAATATCTTTTGTGCATACACCGGGCCTACACATCCTGGATGTCTCAATGAGATGGATCTGTCTGCCTCCTTTTGGTGCAGAACTGTGGGACTAATTGAATTACACACACCCCTTCCTTAGCTTCTTAGTCCCAGAGGAATCATTTGGAATCTCTGTTTTTCAGAAAAGGGGAAGGATGGGTGCATTAATAGTTCTCCTATGAGTAGTCAACTGTATAGACGATGTTGTTTACATTGCCATAACATCTCCATAGCTACCATAAGATTAGATGTCGTCACCCCAAAAGGCTCTTAACCTATTGACCTCTAGAGGCTGTGGTGCTGCCACAGCTGGTACCCAGATGTACCCCACAGTTGTTTTTCTCCCTAATGAAAGAGGAGTTCAACTAGGAATTCGACTGACGACTTTTCCCCAGAGCACAATATTTAAATTTGACGATGTACAACAATATATGTGACCTTACTCCACAAGGAGGGAGTGTAAAGCCCAACAGCGTTAAATGTCCAACCTGCCAGAAATCCTAAGATCATGTCTTAATATTATGACAAAGGATGTAGTGAAGATTACCACTGAAACTAATTAAACCCAGTTTACATAACTGCATTGGCTGATGTAAAGCATTGTTACCGACATCCATAGCACAATTTAGCGCCAGTATTATGAAACTGACTTATCATGTATAGAGAGGACAAATAACACATTAGAAATTAACACATTGAGTCAGGGGAAATTAATGCACTTAAATTATAATTGATTTTTGTGTAATGCATGCCTCATGATAATCACTGGGGGTCATGTTTTACCTGCCTTTTCTGTTTACAGTAAATTGATTTTCTGATTGCTTCACATTTCAGGTAAGGAAATGAAATATGTTATAAGCTTAGGAAATTGGACTTCCATAGTATTTCATGCAACATGACTTTGATTGATTGATGAAGTTGTTCCCCTTTCTTTGCCTTCTGTCAAACACGGGTTAAGCTGTGGTGAAACGTAGGACATTGGGTGTCCCAATCATCTGCCAATATAAATAATTTAACTTGCCTTTTATGATGATTTTATGCCTGTATGTCTGTGCTGCTTTAGTTGTCACCCTTTCATAAATAAGATTTACTGCTACATCTGTAGTGCCCATGCTAATGAAGTAACACCCAGCGCAGAGACACAGCATTGATTTCATTTCCTGCCTCTCTGGCTGCTCTCTGGGTAGCTAGATGGAGATTACATGACGATGTCATATAAAAGGAAAGATTAAATAATCTGTATCCAACTGGAGTGTCACAGCAGTGTGCTTAGCCTCACAATTAGATGCAGAAGTTTAAGAGAGATCAGCAGAGATGTCAGTACCATGGGCTTCCTCTCTTTCCCTACTGATCTTTGGAGCGTAACTTTTTGTCTTGTTAACCCAAGCTGGATATAGAGGATGGCAGGTTCTTTTCTCTCCCACACATCTCTGCCAGTGAATTGGATGATACTACCCCTGTCAGAGATCTGCGGAGAGCCAACGATGAAATGGATGGGTTGTCTTGTTATTATAGAACAGAGGAGGGCACAATTCATTGCTTGCCTGCATGCTTGCCTGCCTTCATGCTCACCCAGTGCCCGCAGTCCATCTGTCTGTCTTCCTATCAGTGGAAGAATGAAAACAAGGCTAGACCGAATGTAAATATGATGATTTATGATTTCAAACAAAATTTTGTCTTTTACCTTCTCTCACAAGAGCTGAAATGTGTACTGCATTGTATACCCTCCTTTGGGTGCAGCAGTTTTAATGTGACAACTGTCAATTAAAGATCAGTTATGCGACACAGGGACAGTGTTGTTCATTGAGTGTGCAGTGTGTTACAATGCAGTGCAGTTGAAATAACTTCTTCACAATGTATTTCCCATCAATGTACTGTCATTTTAAAGTGTTGAAGACCAGATGCCATGAATATAATTTTTAAGTGCATCATTTGAACATGCCCTGTATGCAGGATAAGCGGTTGACGATGGATGGATGGATGGATCATTTGATATGATTTCTGTGGCACTCTGTGGGCGGGACTTTTGAAGCATCAGCACCACAGTTCTGATTCATTCATTTAATCAAGTTTGGAGCAGATGCTTTGGGTGTTTATATGTTAAGACACTGAAAACAATTGGGGAATTTGAAAACTCTAATGTGCTAGAATCATGAGTGTAATGGGTTTAAGCATTGCAAATGGTTTAAGGTTTTTTGTTCTATGAGTAATTGCGCTGTGAGATGCCATTATTTCTGTTGCCCAATTTGGGAATTTTACTGTGTATTTGTGTAGTTTCAACCCTTAGCCCACTAAACTGTTTAAAATAGACGCATCTTTTAAAACCCTTTTAAAACTCACAGCAAAATTGTGTCTGTCTGACTTGCTATATAACTGCATTGTCCCAGTGATATCCACCAGGGCTGTCCACATTTAAAAAAAAAAAGTAGAACCAGTGAGAACTAACATAATTAATTCATTTGTGTAGCCTATAATCCTAAAATACACTGTAGAATTGACGCTGTTCCCTTTTATTCAATGTGCCTCCGCTACCTCACTTGGTTTACAAGCTGAATCCGCAGATTTATTGTCTTAATATAACTGTAAGGCAAATGCATTTAACAAAGTGATTTTCAATGGTGGAGAATCCAAAATGCGTACTTCTCATTTGGTCTGTTCAACACAAAATGCTAATGTCCTCCATTTCATGTTAGTAAAGGGAACAACAATAACCTAATTTAGTCCATGCAATAGATCCAAGTGACAGTGTGCTTTCCCCAGCTGGAATACAAGGCATGGTCTGCTGCCCATACATTTTGAACATTCTGACATATCATTACAGAGCAAATTTAATTCTTGCCTGTGTTTGATTTTCAGATAGATGATTGTCAGCCCTATTGCCCACTGTTCCTCTTTTTGTTCCTGACACTCCTGAGCACATTTTCTGTCATTTAGTGAGCATAGAAGTTTGTAAAAAATCATATTTTGGACAAAGGAGCCAATTAAATCCATGCTGCGGCCTAGTTCATTCTATTAATTGCTAACTATGATCCCCAAGGCATAAAAACTTACATGAAATGATAATGCCCAGATGTTCTTCAAAAGACAAGCAGTTTTTTTAATTAGGACATTAACTGAAGATGCATAGTTTGTGTAGGATATGGAAGCTGTTGTTCAACTCTGGTGGATAATCACTTCCTTGATATCCTGTGCATGTTGAGTTTTTAATAAATTGTGTTTGATGTTTGTTTTCACCCGATGTAGTCTTTACTTGGAATTCAAACCCACACACTCTGAGCAGATGATTGCCATTTTCTGATCTGTGATATCGCTACCTCAATTAATGAGAAATTGCCAAAAGCTGTCAATGAAAATAGCATGTATTCTGTATAGGCTGTTGATAACAATTTGTGTAGATGTTGTGTTTAGTGCAGATAATGAAATGTTATTATAGTTACTCAAAATGCAGAAATAATAAGAATTCAAGTTATTAGCTGGCTGAATGCCCCCACTTAACTAATTAGGAGTCTGAGTCAGCATTAATGAGTTGTGCTCTATGGTGGCAAAATTCATTGAGGTAATTAGTGAATCTCAGAAAGCATGACACTCCACGGCAAATTGCTGAGCTACACAGTAGCTGGGTCACTCATAACTGACAGCAATCAGCAATACGCAGCTCAGAGAATGACCTCTGGTGTCTAGACTGTGACAATCAGTCACATGAAAATGTTAAATATGCCATTATACTGATACATTCTGTTGTCATGATGTATGGAATGATATTATGAAGTGTAACGTCTGTTTTGCTGCATGTGAGCTGAACAAACCTGTTCAGCTGAGTGAGCAATTAACTTGCCACAGCCATAAATCAGGAACAGATGATGAGTATATGCTATCAAAGTTACTTTTGTTGACCTCAACATCAAAGTCACGTTCAGTTATTTGGATCTTTTGAATGAGCTGTACAAAACACACTGTAGAAAAACATCAACCCCAAAAAACAGATGTTTTCTGTAAAGCTATGGGTTCTGTGAGTTAATGGCGAAAGTGCATTTTGTCAGATTCTGAGTTTTGTGCTGAATTGCCCCCAAAATATGTAATAGGACTTGCAGCTCTGTGAGGCTTTACTCAAGCACAGCATAGCTTTAGAGCTAAATGCTAATGCTCACAATGCTAATGCTTACATGCTGATGTTTAACAGCTATGATGTTTACTATGGTCACCATCTTAGTTAACCTTTATACTAAACACAGAGTACAGCTGAGATGGGATGGAAAGCCATTACTTCTGCAGGTATTTGGTCATAAACCAAACTACTGGACAAATTACAATTTTGACACGATGATGGAACTGCCAGATCACCAAAATTATTAGGATTTACCCTACACGGGACCATAACTCCATCCTATATATTTGTTGAGATATTTCAGTTTGGACCAAAGTGGTGGAACGACCGACTGGCAATGCCATCCTTAGAGTCATGCTGCTTGCATGACTAAGAATAGACTTGAATATATTATTTCACAGTAAACCCTCTGTATAAACTTTACAATAATGTATTTTCTTTGTATACTACATCTTCTCTATAGCATGTGCCTGGTAGTCAAATTGGTTCTCAGACAAGAGTGATAAGAATGTCTCTCCTACAATTCCTCTCCTAGAATTCAAAGTCTTTGGATGAATAGCATTAGTCAGAGAAAGCTAATTGATGTGTAAAGTATGACATGAACCTTCAAGTAATTTTGCAAAGCTGCAGTGTCTTACATATGAGCCTGTTTTCCTATCGACACAAGAACATAAAGGGAACCAAGATTAGGAACACAATGGTGGCAGGTAGATGTTTTATTTTTGTGCTCTCACAGTGAGGTATATCTCCAACAGAAATGAATACAACTACTCATCTTAGAGTTACATATTAGAGTATATATATTCAGTACAGATGCAAGTTTGATAATTAAAGAAACACTGTGGTATACGTGTATAATATGATGCAAAGTGTAATTTGACTGCAAATAGGCCAGTCATTATCCTTTGTTACCCAATGTAGTCAAATTCTCAGAGGTAGAATGTCTGTTTCTGTAAACATCACTGCTGCACCAGAGATCCTTTTCAGTCCCTCAGGATATGTGTCCTTTACCAATCACTGTGTAGTGGACTTAAGGTAAATCAGCACACAGAAGAGCTTTATTTTTTTCTAATGGGCTTGAGTTTCTCTAACCCTGAGATGTCACATACTGTACTGGCTCCAGACAGTGTATACTTTAGGCATTTGTGCTACAATTCGGTCACTCTTTTGAAGGATAAAGGAAAATAAACCTGCAGGACTGTGAGATAGTGAGTGGTGTAATTCAAGGGATGCAGTGTACCAGACAGTGAGGAAATATTTGTAGATCAGACAGTAACAAATTGTCTTTTTGCTTGTTAGAATCAATCAAACCTTCCTCTGATAGCCCCTTCTGGAGGTACTATGTGTATCTTTATATAGGCCATACCAAGACTGACTGGGCTCTTGTCTGAATTATTGCAGTTTCATGGATTTTATTAAGTACAGTGTAAGCCATAAAATGTACTTTCTTCAAGGACGGGGTACTCTCACAGTTTCTGGCGATTGGAGAACAGAACTGGTTTTCGTTCGTCTTGTCCTTCACCAAATGCTGCTTCTGTGACAGGCAGAGTAACAGACTTAATTATAGCCAAATTGCAGGGAGTAAAATAACTGCCCCTGTAAAGTATTGTTTGGTGACTAAACCATCTAAACACTTTTCCCCGGTTCCCAGATGGTTGTTGATGCTATTTGTGGATCTTTTAGGCAAATTGGGTAAAATACTTAGAACTTATTGTGAAAAATCTTTATGCTATTAAATGTGAGCAAAAACGTTATGAAAGTTACGTATGAAGACAGTCATTTTAGAGGACCTCCCACATTGCTGTTTAAATCTACAGTAACTTTGTGCCTTATGCTCGTCCTTTCTTGTTATGGTATGTTCATGTTTTTTGCTGAAACATTGCAATTAAAAAAAATTAATTCAGTTTTCTCTGGATGAGAATTTGCTACAGGCTCCTTGGACATTAATTATACAAATGCCATAATAAACTAGAAAATTGTGCCTATAAGAAATCACCAAATGCTTGTAAAAAAATATAAATCTAGTTTTAAAGCAGAAGATGAATTTCTCAGCATCAGTTATTTTCAGCAAACGCATGAGCCCATGGTTTGCCTGCAACTAGAGAGAATCTGGTCATTATTGTGTATTTGTGCACCGCTGTTCAGTCAACATACACAATTGTGAATACACTATGATGAGTCTATTAATCATAATTTAGAGCTTCACCAGCTTACATGCACCCTCTTGATAGTCTTGCAACAGGTGCAACGGCCTGGCAGGATGTCCATGGATGTTTTGGGAATTTTTAAAACCTCTTGTGTCCTCATGCCTGGTACAGGTGTTAACAGGAAGATAATGTGAATATACAGGCACTGATGAACAAAAGGTCCCATCCGTGTGGAAATACAGATGCACATGAGTGTTTTTAAACCCTTTATTGATATCCTCTATGTGTGCTACTAACATTTTCCTCTGTGGATGTTCACTTATCTCATAAGAACATGAGGGGTTGGGTACATCTCGGTGTCTTTGTTGTTGAGGTTTGTCAAATTGCTTTAAATGCCAACCAACTGTTCATGGACCAGCGGACTGCGTTGCAAAGCCGAAATCATTGCTTTTGCGTTTATACAGAGTCAGATGATCCAATGATATATCTCTAACATTTACTAGAATGCAGACACACAGTCAGAATCTGTTTCTATAATATGAATATATTAAATATGGACACACCTTGATTTAAGCTTTTCTCAGCTGTTTGCAGGAGGCACAGTATGACTTGAAATGGCTGTGGGGTATGTAGTCCTTAAATCAAGGTATGTATGTCAAAAGTTAATTTAAGAAAAGTGATAAGTAACTGTGGGCTTCTTTATGCACAAAATGTCACTTAGGCACATACATTTACTTTTGTGGCTGGCATAATTTCCATGGCATTTAGACAAATTTTCTCCAAGCTACCCCTTAAATCTACTTCACCTTCGACCAAATTGCAATTTCCTGTTCTCATCCATTACCCTAACGATTTCTATGGTCAATGAGCCATCTAGCTATGCAGGGTTTGAGCCTGATGGTGCTCCTTGCGTTCAGCTGCCTGTGAGCGTACAGGGAATGAGTGAGTGCAGTGTGTTTGTCTGCATCCACATTAGATGTTGTGCATCCAACAGTCTCTAAGCTCATTACAGTAATCAGGTTAAAAAGAGGGGAATTGGGGAGCTCTTGGCCTGCGGTATGTTTCCTCTGGACCTCTCCAGTGAGACGGAGTACCTCTCACACAGGCTCTGGCTGAGCCACTGGGACGTGGCCCTGCAGACGCCTGCTCCTAATGATCGGCTCCTGCTGCTTCTGTTTGTATGAAACCCACACTGGGGTATTCAACTGCACCCATGCTGTCATAATGACCAGCTTGTAATTGTAAAGCCCTTCTGATATACAGCCATTCTTTTTCAAGTTTCTGATCCATTTATTGTGGTTCACACTAACGCATTTGATAAATAGAAAATCCTACTTTGTGCAATTGACTGCGATTTTGCACAGATGAGACATAAACAACATGAAGCACAGATGAAAAACAGATGTTTTTTTTCTGTAGTTTGTCTTCACACAACTGAAGAAAAAGTGTCACTTTTGTTGCTTTCTGGTTTTGTAGCTTGTGTTTTGCTGAGTCACAAAAGCTGTGATTCATCAGTAATAATAGTGCCTGCCTTGCATAGTGCCCCTTCTGTTTGTGCCTTGGTTTTATTTTTTGTTTTCAGTTGTAAAATATTTGAAATCCTTAAACATTTAGGGTTGACTGAGTCTTTTTTGTCTAGCCCCTTGAGAACTATAGAGCAAGTTCAGTAAAAGGGACTCAGACACACTGCAATTGATCTGTAGTAGTGACAGCTTGTCTCTTTAAACGCTGACTGTGTGTAGCCATTGAAAAAGCTTCAGTGACCATCTTAAGAACCACTAATGAAAGTCAGAGCCTTCTATCATTCATTGGTTTCTTTTGCAAACTGCACAGCTTAGAAACAGCCCTATTTTTTTCCCCTTTAGAGCTGACAGAAGCCACCTGACCTGGGAATTGCCCAAAACCAGGGTTGCTATGGTAACCAGCAGATGTGGAGCATGAAATAGTGAGCCTGTGAGTCGTTAACTAAGCGTGGCAGCATCCCTTACATGCAACACTCCATATCGTGTGTCTCCCTCTGTATAGGTGCAGCTGCAAGGTGTGTACAGAGGTGTTTCGCAGTGTTTCCCATCATTCACCTTGGCTCTGAGCTGGAAGCGTGCACAAAAAGAATTTGAAGTAGTCAGCATGGTTCTCGTCAGTTGACCCTGTTGCACAATATGCTAAGGATATGCATGCTGAGTGTGGGTGGGCGGTTAGTTGACCAGATGTTTGTTAGGCAGATTTAAGCCAGAGATGTTTGTCTCTAGAAATCAGGAACACTTGGACTTACGTTAGGGGTGGAAATCCAGTGAGTTCTGCTTGAGGTTTCTGCTTCTTAAAAGGAAGTTTTTCCCTGCCTGTGTCGCCAAGTGCTTGCTCATGGTGGGAATGTTGGGTCTCTGTAAATAATATTACAAAGAGCACAGTCTAGACCTGCTTGAACTGGTGCCCTATAAATAAAACTGAACTGAACTCAATTGAAGATAAATACATTATTTAACTCCCGGTCTCCCTGTTGACGAAGTAGTTGGTTTTTACTGTGTTGTATGTTTCACATGTCCTAACCAGATCAGATCCTGGACATGGAAAGTAACTGATTACAAGAGCTGTTTTTAATTGTGTAATTATGTCACTTTTGTACATTTGTGAATTTTACTTTGAATGAAGTAAATATTCAACAACAAATATTCAATTTCCTTCAACTACTTTTGGAAACAATATCATAGTAGTCTACGCTGCTACTCTTATGGCAAAATCAGGATATATCGATGTTTTTTCTTCCTTTCAATATTTGAGAATTCTTGTAAGGAATAGAAAGGTCGCCAATTTGGCAGAGCATCACAGCCACGTTTTTGCTGTTACTGAATTTAAAAAACTAAAAAAATTACCCTAATTCTACTGTGTAAATAAGCATGTAAAAAAAGAAAAATACATTTAATTTATATAGCACATCTTCTCACCTGGGGATTGTATCAGTTGAATATACCAGAATCATGATAAGAATTGTGTAAAAAAAAAAGGTGTATGTCTTTAAAACAGAAAAGATTTTCAATTTGTTGGCAGCCCACCAGCGTACAGCCTCCGCTTGAAGAGCTTTCTGAAGTGTACAGTATCCGTCTGAGGGAAAGTTGTTGTATACGCCTTCTCCAGCCAATTTAAACATTTGATTCTCCAGTGCTTTTAGTCCTCGCTGAGAGAAAAACAAAGCTGCAAGGAGTCGCTCAATGATACTGCGCTTGGAATGTACTCCCAAGTTAACTGCATAATGGGGTTTTTCATTTGTCTTGACCTTGCACAGTGTGCTTTCAACTTGTATTGTTTGCTCTAGATGTTGACCAATCATTCATTATTTTCGGAAGGGAACACACTCTTGAAAGCTATTTGGTTAATTGTGTGGAGGGAAGGTTCTTGCTCAAGTGTTTTCTCTGTACATTCTGTGTCTGTCTGTCTTTGTACATGCACATCCCCTTCAGTACACAGCGGGGATCAATGCACCAGTAGATGATATCACAGACAGTTTCTCATTCTCACAGTGCAGCTCTCCACACTAAAGGTTACATTATGTTTCTCTGCAGAACCTTCAACAAAGCAGCGAAGCTGAAGTGACACTTTCACATAAAGGTATCTTCATTTTTCAGACACACTATCAAAGTGAATCAAAGTCAACTCCCTCAATCTTTTTCTGCTGAACTTTTCCATGTACGTATTTGACAGGATAGCTGAGAGGCCTTCTGGATGAAACTAGGATTGTATGTCATGTACACAGATAAAGCAGCCCTTAACATTGCAAAAGCTCTCTCTCTCTCTCTCTCTCTCTCTCTCTCTCTCTCTCTGACCTTGTCTGCTTGACATTTAAAAGCTGACTTTAGCTGAAATCCTTAAATCACTGCAAGAGTGGACAATACATCCAGATAACCCTGGAAGCAGTTGCAGCCGTGCACCTGAGGGCAGAGTGGATGTGGCTGCTGCTTCTGTCTAGCCTTATATGTCCAGGAAAAGGTGGGCACAGCAGCAGCCATGGCAACTGTGGGCAAAGTTGCTGATGTGGAAACAATGGGCCAACAACATGGCCTCTCCCTGAACCTCCTCTTGTGCAACAACATGGTTTCAGTCACCATCAACAGAGGATTTTTTGTTACAGACACCACTTTGGTTACGGATAACACAAGAAATTGTGTAGGAGGAACTAACAGGAACTGCACTTTGCGATAAAACGGATACCGCATGTCTGCTTATGGTGTTCTTAGCTAAATGGTTGGTTTGCTTAAAGAGCTAGAACAGTGAATCTCCGCCTTTATGTGTCAGGTTTCTTCCTTTACAGCATGCCAGAGGATATAAAATGCTGATAGAGTCCTTCAGTGTATCTCACTTTGGAGAGAAGCCAGTGTATGTTCCGTTCCACTGCTCTTGATACTGTAATCAGCATGCAAGTGGTAGTAGGCATCTACCAAAGTATGAGAGGGAGGCTCAGTGTTGGGGAGACGGCGCAGATTGGAGTCGCCTGATTTACAGGACATGACACTCCAGGCAGAATATACTGATCGTGCGAGCCAGAGGTGTCATCATCTAATACTCCTGCTCATTTTGAATATTTAAGTTAATGAAGCCTGTTTGGTTTGCATGTGTGTACATGTGTGTTATGCACACAAACACCCACATTCACCTCACCCTCTACCTATGGTACTGTATTTGCTTGTGCTGCAATCTCAGGCAATAACTCCCACATGATTTGTTATAGAGTTATACATAAAAGATTGCGTTGTTCATTTTTCACATATTCTGTCAGGCTCTGTTGTATAATAAAGTAATGTTTGGCAAACAGCTCTTGCAAGGTTTTTATAAGGAAAGGCAGCATCAGTTTGAGTTTGTTGTATGGTGCAGGGAGACAGATTGACGTTGAGATACTAAGAGTGCGGTTGACATCTTAACTGTGACCTTTGTAATTGTGATGCAATGATTTCATGAGCTGCCTTGTACTTACATATTCTTGCACTAATTACTGTCACATTTGTGGAGTCTTTCTTGATATACCTTAATCTCCCTGTGCCTGTCTGTCTACATTTGGTAAAACAGCATTTAAATGATATCATACTGTATGCTGGCACATAGTCCTATCACATTGTGTAGTGTTAAATAGAGGAGAAATAGAAGGCTTATTACTGTGAGTTCCTATTGGTTTGAGTGAAACATGGTCTGTTTTGCATAGGTTGTGTACCATTTAAGGTAGCGTCAACTTACACAGTTCTGTGCATATTCTGTGAGAGAAGGTCAAAAGTCACGCTTTGTCTGAGATTACCTAGCCAATCAGAAATCGAACTCTGATCAAGGGTCCATGCAGATGTAGTGGTGCTGAATTAGAAATACCCATTAAATGAAATAATACAATGTAGCTGCTAAATGGCAACTAACATGATTTTGTGGTTGTCCAGGTATTACTGATAACATAATGCTAACTTTTATTCATGGCATGGTTCTAATGCAGAATACATTATGCAGCATTGTTTTATTATTATTGTCCTATTGTTCTGGACATAATTTTATAATACATTATCAAGTTGTTCAACTGTTTGCACCCTTCTTATACATAGTACTGACAGAATGTCAGTTTTTGTAAATCTTTTCTATACCATTTCTTTTATATTCATGCACAAAACTGCACCTTCTTTTGAAAGGTGGGTTAATTTCCATGTTAAAGTGACCCATACAAATTAAATAAATGTGCAATCACCACACTTCATCACATCTCCTCTAGTGATATGTGTGATCCAGCCATACACACAAAGGAGATGAGTAAACTTGATTGCACACATGTTGCTCCTCGGATGACAGGCAAACTGTGCTTCCATGTTGGATTGTTGTCTAATCAAACAACACCTGTGTCTATAGGTACAAAATACACCTGAGAGGAGGAAGAGAAAACTGAATAAATGATGTCCAGTGTTCAGGGCTTGCTATGAAAAAAAAGGTTCAAATGAAGCTGACCTTTTGTTCGACCAAGACATTGTGAACGACCACTCACTCTGTCGCTGTCCGCTGTCCTTCACATGCCCATACTGGTGATTCTGGTCCTTGAAACAAGAGTTATGGTGCACCAACCCAAAATGTTTGAATGCACTGCATGCAGCTGATGTCAACGTATATATTTTACAGTTGGTATGAACAGAAAAGCAAAAACAGAACATGCAAATGTGTGTTGGCTGAGCTGGAAAACGTGCATGTACTGACGCTGACAGAACCAAGTTGGCTCTATAGTGTGAGTGTGAGTGTTATATACTTTTATATTACAAAGGGGAAGTTGCCTTTTTAATCTTTAATACTGGGTTCTGTAAGTGCATACTGTGTATACATATTAAATGTGTGCTATTGATTATTTAACGAAAATCTGTTGCACTAAGATGATTATATTCTGGATGTAATTGTGAGGAAGCAATGCTTTCCAGCTTGAACATACTTTAATGGGTTGAGATCAAACCATCCATATGGTATGCAGTAAAACAGTAATAGGCAAACCTGTGTGGATTAAGTGGTTGAAGCCACTCGACAAGCACCTGTTCAGTATTTTATTCTCATTATAGTGATACTCAAATATTTTATGTGGCATGAGATATATTATGTAAACAAATACACAATGTATATGAAATAGGAATTAAGCCATAGTGGATTTAATTTGTGTGATGCACCCTTACACAAGTACACTTCACTAACAGAGAAAGTAGTCTGCTTGATGGAAGGTTTTACATTTTACTGTTGTTTATGTTTTAGATACTAGGTTTAGTTGTAATGCATCTTTTTTCCAACTCTTATTTGGAGTCAAATTATTTCTCCAAACATGTTTCCTGTTTCATATCATTACATCACTTAGTCTGGCATCAGAATCAGTCAAAAAACAGATGTAGGCTAGTGGACCAGAGGCTGCACACTGTACATGCTCTAAAAGAGATTTATTGTTAAAAATGAGGTTTATAATGATAATGAAACCATCATGAGCTGAGTCTTTGTTGTTTTGGGGCTGATCTGCATCCATCCGTCTATGTAATCAAATAAAAATATTTGGGCAACATTTGTCTGAGCAACCATTAACCACTCCCACTGAGTGACTGACACAGACGCCAGGTCAACAACACTCTCTGTCTGACTGACTGACTGACTGACAGACTGAAAGATGAGTTCACTGGTTGACTGACTGCAGCTGCTGGGTGGAGCTCTCCTTCTGTAGCCATTCCTGTCTCCATCTGTTCTGAAGCTCATTCTTCACATCTCTAAATGAGGGATGAGGGGTGGTACGTATTGAATAACTCTTGGAAGACTCAGTGTATTGACTCCAGGACTGTTGGACAATCTAAACCAATAATATCTCAATAGTAATGTAACTAAGCCAATTGCATTCTACACCCACTCATAAAATTTCTCAGGTTACTGTTATTTAAGAATTAGCATAATTTATTTTAATCTGCTGCCATATAGGTGTAGGTATTTGTGAATGCCATTTTCTTTTATGGTTCGGAAGAAAAGATTACATTTATTGTACTGCATCTGCTGTGGAACCCTTTGAAACGGTGCAGCATGGAGGACGCTCTACTTCACTGGATATTTTTAGTGTAAGAGGAGCTGTTCTCTCCCTCCCCGCGACAAGGGCAAGATTCATAATTTCTGTCAGTATCCATACCCTCAAATTGCATTACGGCAGAGTGTGTTGCCCAGGAGCAAAGCCTGTAGTCCAAAGAGTGGGTCATAGCAACATGGCATCTTTTTTTTTTTTAAATAAGTCAGTGTAACTGTGAGTAGCTTTGAGTTTAGAGTGTGCCTTTTGATGCTGTTTTTTATCTGGATTGACAACCACTGCTTGACTAACACTCAATTGAGTGAAATAATACCATGCAAGCCACTTGAATCATTCATAATATGACAGCTTGTTCATAGTAATCCTGGTGAACTTTAAATAGCAAGGGTCAGTTCTGCTTCATAATGACATCCGGTGATTGCTGTGGTCTGCTGGAGCAAGGACTAATTAATTTATGAAATGTATGGGGGAAGTGATAAGGGTGGAGGCAAAAGCCTTTTCACTTATTCATTATTTGAATTGTATTCAGGTAGACTCCAAATTCATTGGGTGTTCATTGCTAGGAAATGTGCACATCAAGGACATCTTCACATAAAAAGGAGAGAAAAAAATAATGTAATCACTGCAAGGTATAAGAAAGTGAACATTTGGAGATAGTACATGCAACAGAGGGCACAGTTCATTTTATATCTGCTATCCGAAAAGGAGATATGATAATAAGCAGTAGTATAATAATTGTATGTTTACGCTCTTTGCACCTTCTAAAATAATTAACCTGCAACCTCTGTCATTCATTTGGCAGTACAGATATTTGACTTTTTTGCATCAGTGTACCATAATCGTATTCTCCTCATGCTATTAACATGGTGAAGGCAAGCTGACAGAGTGATGTCTTTGTGGCCCCATGTGCTGCTTAGACAGCCCTGGGCTATTAAATAGACGTATAATAAGTTGCTATGCATTAGTTGTAAATCAAGTATATCGCACACTCATAATAAAGACGTGTTTAGGGTGGTTGATTAATGCCTGCCTCTCGTGTACTGTTAGGGCTCTGATTTACCAAATTCAAATTAGGATTTGAAGTGCTCAGAATGATGGCCTAGCAGTCATTAAATTTAGAGGTAGCTTTCACATCTGGTGGAAATAACACACCTGACCTTGACACATCTCTTCATGGTGAAGAGAAATGTAGTTCCTGGGTTGCAGGAATATTGGATTTGAATACACAAATGATCAAAACAACTGCCCTTGTTTGCTGTTATGTGACCCGTTATTGGACTGTCTGTGTTCCAGGAAAGCATAATGGTCTCCAGGGACATACTGTGGTCTTTCAAGAAACTAACGTTAATGTCAGTCAGACAGGGGTAAAGGGCGGATGTTGTTCTCAGAGTGTCAGTGCAGGACGTAAAGAGGAGAGAAAAGGAGGTGGGGTGTGAAGCAGTTTAGCCAATAAGCATTTTCTCAAGGCACACATGCTTTAATCCTGCAGTCCTTGACAATCCCGAGAACTGCTGAGGTTGGAATTACTCACACCCCCCTTTCAATGCCGTTGACATACTACATGCTTAAATTAAACAGCATAATGGTCCACCAGGCTAGAGATAATATGGAATAGTAAATGCCATTTCAGTGTGTTTGTGAGGTTAGTAAAGATTGCACCACAATGATTTCCTGCTGCTTTACTGGCTTTCATTTATGCTTTGGGGTTATTTTGAATTGCATCACAGCTTGTTTAAAACAGAAATGTCATCCTTTACAATAGGTGTGCTTGCTTTAGTAATCTACTTTTTATCCCAGAGTGGCTGTTTTTATACTCACAGTTATCACTGCCAATTGCAGAGACAAGAGAAGTGTGCATCTGCTTCTCTATTTGTGTTTCTACTCACAAATGCTGCTAAAGCAGAAAGAGTGTAAAACTCTTTGTTTACCAGGGAATCATTACTGTTTCTCCCATGATCTCCGTTTAATTGGCTGACCTTGAAAATCTCTCCCAATGTAAGGGTGTGGTTTACATTCAGTGCTGCAAGAATAACAAATTATATTAATTATAAATGTGTTATTATTTTCTATTTTAACTCAAGTGGCTTTCTCTTTATAATGTTTGTGCTCTCAATGTTTGACGGGTCACGAAGGTTTTGCCCTTCATGCAGTAATTAATGAGTAATTACTTCGTAATGTCAAGTGTTTGCACTGTGTGCTCCTGGATCTTAGTCATCAGTTTTTTTGTTTGAGAACATATCTATCTTCACAAAATGAATTGATTTAACAGATAATAGTCACCTGACATCTAGTGTAAACTGCAGGGGGCAACCTTGTGAAGGATGGCTGACACATACAATTATGATTTGATTTTTGCATTGAACATGTTCAAAGCAGCTGTAAAGAGCGTGGATGTTCTTCACAGTTGGAAATCATGGCCGCAGCTCCAGGTAACCTGGGAATATGTTCCTCAGAAGAATGACTGATGCTGCCTTTTGTTGCACTCTGTATGTCCCACATCTTCCTCTCCACACTGCATGAGAAACATAGGCATTAACTTTGGTATTGATCAAATTTGAAAAACACAAAATTTAAGCACCCCTGCACAGCATTGTTGCATGATCGTCCTTGAAGGAATGTTATTCATTCTCATCCACACCCTATTATGCTCTCAAGGGTCATTCAGCTTCAGATTTGTTGTTCTATTACAAACATTTGGAAGAAACTGACCAACCTGGACAAACACTGTTTAAGTTCCCTGTCGAGCCACCTCCTTGCTTGTATGACAGACTGGTGCAGTAATTGCCGCAGTTGTTGCTCTCAGGCTCTGCGCTGATGCTGCTATTACAGTCAATCATTAGAGCTGGATCCTCTCCAGATGGCTCCTGCCTCCCCTCGTCTGTATTGAATTGTCTATGCTTAGACCCCCCAGTAAGCTGCTCTTTGGCCATTTTCATGTCTTAATATCTAGAGTAGTGAACAAATCAAATTCAAAGCAGGACTTTGCTAATGGACTAGTCATTGTCACAGGAGATAGTGTTTTGAAATCACATTTTTTGGTCTCCCTAGTGACCTAGAAAGGGTAATAAAATAAACAAGATTCACCAGAGAGTCACATAAGTGAGTTGCTTCTCATTGCTCCTCTCTCAGATGTGGATCCGTCCATGCTTGAAAGCAGAGCTAACGAGTAGCTGGCTGCATTGGAGTGTTTGCACGAGGATCCTAGTGAAAAATGTGCTCTCACACTACTGTAAGCTCAGGGATTATCATTATCCTCCTGGGTTTCATCATGTGGTTTCTGCAGTACTTACTCTCTGAAGTGACTGATGCTACTCACTAACAGTAAAGTGACTATTGCTTTAGCTGCAGACCGACAGTTATCTTTAGAAAATACCTGTCGTTAGAGTTAACTCTGGCTTTTTGGCAGAGATGGACCTGCCGGAAATCCATGAGAAACTGCCACAAAAATATCTATACATTGGTTGTGTGTGGTTACCTGCGAATCTTTGAGCATGCATCTGCCTCCCATGTGGCCTTCCGTGCTGTCAGTCTGGGGTCTCAAGCTGCTTGTCTAGAATAGAGTGTCTGTGGAGGAGCTGGATGACAAAACCTCGGTGGGGCTTCTCTGCCAGCCTGTATAGAGGAGAGCTCATGCAGTGCCATTACCCGTTCTTCTTTGTGCTTGTCTTTCCCACTTTGTGTGAAGAAAAACTCAGGGAGAGGCGCTATTGGAGACGAACCCATGGCCATGATAGAGACACAGTCACAGGCGGGCTCATTCACAGCTCCATCATTTACAGAAAATTTACTTCTCAGACATTCTCTGCTCTGGTTCAGAAAGGGGCCTGTGGATGAACTGTGAATCCTGAGCACAAAAAATCTCTTTGTTTGCAAGTGAGGCTAGGATCTGAATCGTGTCAGTGTGACAATTTGAACTTTTGCCATTAAAGCCGGCCATGGAGGGAAATGCTAAAATTCTTTTAGTGTTGAAATAGCATTTGAAATATAGTATAGCTGAAACGATTAGTAGACCGACTAACCGATTTTGATTTAATACCAAAAACCCAACTTTCTCAAATGGTCCTGGGTTTCTTAGTCTTCTACTGTGATATGAATATATTGTTGTGTTTTGGACCATTAGTCAGACAAAACAAGCAATTTGAATATGCCAACTTGGGTTTTTAGAAAATTTATTCTTACGTTTTGTATTAACCAAATGAGTAATTTATGAATCAATTAATGTAAGAAATATTCAACAGATTTAAATAATTGTTGATTGCAGCCCTAGAATATAGTAACATCAATACTTGGGAACTTGAATCTAAGCTGTTATACCAGTCTTCTCCAGAAGAGATGGTTTGGCTTTGAATGTGCCACAGACTAACGCAAAAAAAGTAATAACTACATTTTAAGTCCATGATGTGGTTAAGCGAGAGGCAGAGGGCCTCTTGGGTGTAGATGGCCCTATTTATCAGGTTCATCCATTTCCCTGTTGAAGCCAAGGTCAAGGAAGAGGAGAAACACTGCAGTATCAGTCTCTTTCCTTTTTTGCGCATATGAGGCTCAGAATACCTGAATTGATTCACCCTAATTGCAGCATGTGACAAAACATCTGCTGATTTGTCTCACAGTGAAGTCTGCTTCTGGGGGAGAGTGCAAGCCAGCAGAAGAGCGAATAATGATGCAGCGGCGAAATGTCTTTTTCTGTGTTTTGACTCAGCTCCTGTTATTCCTGGCGATTAAAGAGATTTGCGCATATTTCCCCTTTTCTGCTCAAAGGTTATGTCACTTCCATGGTCCAGCTAATTCCTACATACACTGCAATCAGGCAGAACCTTTCATACATTTTACCTGTATATATCAGAACAACAGAGAATAATGAGAGGCTGCTGAGGCAGCAGTGTGGAATAACACACAATCAATTTCACAGGTAAAATTGTCTCCAAAGAGGTAATTGTGATGATTTGTTCTGTGCCGTGTGGTGTAGTATACTACATCTGAGACTTCCTCTTCACACATTCAAGCGTGATTGTTTTATGAGAGGACATTTTAATAACAGGCTTTGTCATGGCCATAATACAGGCCATCTATTTAGGATATTAGCTAGCAATATGATTTTAACACTCTGGCCCTTACATAATGTTTCTATCTTTGTTTTTTCCAGGTGTGTAGGTCGGTGAGGCCACTATATTACCCACCAAGATGGTAGCTTTGTCACTAAAGATCTGTGTACGCCAGTGCAATGTCGTGAAGACGATGCAGTTTGAACCATCCACACCTGTGTATGATGCCTGCAGAATCATCAGAGAAAGAGTTCCAGAAGCCCAGACAGGACAAGGTTGGTGGATAGTTCAGAAAATGTAATTTACACAATGCAAATCTATAGGCAGCTACATTTGCATGCTGTGTTTCACTTTGTGTTTCAGCGTCAGATTATGGCCTCTTCCTCTCTGACGATGATCCCAGGAAAGGAATCTGGCTCGAGTCTGGAAGAACCCTGGATTACTACATGCTGCGAAATGGAGTAAGATTAAGTCACATAGTCTGAGGTGGAGAACTGTCAGTGTCACTTATCATCTCTTAAAGTGGTTTACATTTTCTCGTGGGACCTGAGATATTTCTGCTCTCCTCCTTGCTGGGAGGGATGAGTGGGGTTGTTGATTTCATTGTGCCTGGTCTCCTGTTTTCTCAGGATGTCTTGGAGTATAAAAAGAAACAAAGGCCCCAAAAGATCAAAATGCTGGACGGTGCTGTTAAAACCATCATGGTGGATGACTCAAAAACTGTTGGGGAGCTGCTTGTCACCATATGCAGTAGAATAGGTAAGTGATAGCACTGCTAATATGAATCTTGTCAAGCCATCATCCGAGGCTTGAATTATTCATCCTCTGTTTTATTTTTAGTCCAAGGCATACCACTTGACTTCACACTGAGTTGTATTAGGTTGCTCTGTTATTATGTGCTATTAAATCCATATTTAAACAGCAGCATTTGTTAAGCACTTCTGAGCATTCATGTATGCTTGATAAAGTCCTAATCACTTTTTGTTTAGAGCACGATGGGCATGATTTATCAAGCTCAAACAAACTTGTTTCTAATAAATGCTGAAGTGTTCTTCCTAAAGCTCAGACCGTGCCGTCCTTGCCTGTCACAGAGGTGTTCTCGAAGCAGTGTATTTCAATTATAATGAGCTTCTATCAAGCTCAACTGGGTGAGGAGAAGGGGGACGTGTGTCTGGCAGATAGCTTTATTGGAAAATGTTTGTTTAGAGCAGGTCTTTCTGTGTGGCTTCTTCTCCTCCTCGGCTCCCATTTTAGTTTGCTGGCTTTGTACCAGAGTTCCGTTCAGTTTCTAAGCAGAGAGAAAGAGATAAAGAGAGCGTGCAAGAAAATTGCAGAGACCCTTTTTCATATCACTAGTTATCGTGCCAGTTTGAGGCGTCTCCTCCTCTGAGAAACCCCTGGCTAACTTAGACCCTTTTCAGGAATCACCAACTATGAGGAGTACTCCCTAATTCAAGAGGTGACGGAGGAAAAGAAGGAGGATGGAATGGGGACGCTGAAGAAAGACAGAACGCTGCTACTACGAGATGAGAGGAAGATGGAAAAGCTCAAAGCCAAACTTCACACAGATGATGACTGTGAGTGTAAGCTTGCAAAAGCCTCCAGAAGTCTCATTGATATCTTGATGGCTTTACGCCCGTTCCTTATTTTCACATTAATGGATATGACTGAACGCCATCATCTGGATGTGCTTTATCAGTCTAATTTATTGCATGGGCATATCAAAGTTTAATGAAATTACAACCGTTATCTTTTGCCCAGAGGAAACCAGTTCAATGTGGAAACATGTGAATATATAAATCACGCTCAAACTTTGGCTGAAAACTAGCTCTTGTCTCAGCAGAAAATAATGCAAATGGAACTGCTCATGCCCCTTCAAGATTTTCACATCCTCGCAATTCATTTAGTAGATTGTGTGTCTAAGCTGATCTGTCTACCCAGCTGACGTTTTACAACTGCCTGGTTAATTTCACCATCAGTATCCTCGCCTATTAACACGTTTGTAAAGTGAATGTCTTTTCATTTCAGTCCATGTGGTAACAGAGTATGTGTATTGATTGGGCAGTGAACTGGCTGGACCACAGCAGGACATTCAGAGAGCAGGGAGTGGAGGAAAGTGAGACTCTGCTGCTCAGGCGCAAGTTCTTCTATTCGGATCAGAATGTGGACTCACGGGACCCTGTCCAGCTAAACCTGCTCTATGTTCAGGTAAACCAATTGCGCCTACTTCTGTTTTTTTGCTGTTACAGCCCGACCTGCAAAATTATGCCCAAACCATCAAGCATATTAATAACACTACAAATTTTTGGGTGCTTTTTAAAAAAATGTCTTCTGTCTAATTAAGCTCAATAACTATGTTGTAGTATGCATCTTACTTGTGGCCAGGTGTGGACAGACTGAAATGTGGTATGTTCTGATGTTGTCCAGACAGGATTGACTTGATTCTTGGTTCATAGCATACGATGACCCAACTATATAAATCATTCCACAAAGGCAAAGCTTTAGTTCTTGATAGAAAAGCAACATTTTGTCTCGCTGCTGAGTGCAGCAGAACAAGCTGTAAGCACAACACTGACATATTATTATCTTATTAAGTTGCTACAAATCCAGCAGGTGTAACATTAGCATGCACTGAACGTAAGTCCAATATTCACAATCCTTTTAGCTGTGTTTGTGTCAGAAAATTATCCAGCTCTTTAGCTGCTAAAAGCTCCGCTATGTTCACCAGCTAATATATAACGTTGTCTGTCTATGGTTTTGCTGGGCAGGTAGCATACAGCTGGTTTACAAGAGCTTTTTCAATGAAAATACCTGCTGCTGAATGGATGTAATTTCAAGTTGACTGCACAATGAACGATTGACAATATTCCTTTTTCACACCTGATTGAATGAATGCACCATTCAGTCGGATGGCTTTGGGTTTTTTTAACTGAATGAATGAATGACAACTTACTTAAGTATTACATATTGAAAAATGATATGGTCACCGTTTTGTAAATATTATCGACTAAACTATCCAGTTTAAATCTGTGCTGTGAGAAATAAGCCATTCAGTTGCTTCAGTTTATCACCTTTAAATAAATTTTTCCCTTATATTCCCGTAAGTAGCTTTAAGTTGGATAATCATCTTATTACACACGATTTTGTAACAGCTTATTCCAATTCTTTGGAATATTTACAATGTTCAATTTAAACCCAAAACTCCATGTTTTTGATGGCTGCACCATTCCTCCAAATAATATCTTCCAAAACTCAAATATATTTTAAAATATTCTTGTCATCTTGTGCATTAATTCTGACACATTTCCCCAAAATTAAGCTTGACATATTTGGTGTCCTTGGAAACTTTAGGATCCCTACTGCAACTTTGAATACGGTCCTGTTGGTTTGAACAATCACTGATGTACATCATCAGTTCGTACTGACTTACCAACCAGTGACTCGGTGAGATTGAAGAGGTTACATTTATTTTATAATAGTTGTTCATGAGATTTAGTCATTTTCAGAGGCAGTGAGTCATGTCAGTATTGCTGAACATTTCCTGTTGTTTGCAGATTCATCCACATTCAGCATATATCTGGTTGGAGAGAGATGCAGTTTGGCTTTGTGGGGTTACATCTGGATAAGGCAGTGTGTGTTTATTCACCAGTGTAAGTTCTACCAGTTTTGTAAACTGAGGGAGGTTCCCTGTGGAGGATCAGCTGAGTGATGTACCGCACTAGTCAGGGTTGGCTCACAGCACACATCACCGCAGTTAACATTAGCCCCACCAGCCAGGGGAGGAGAGCTCCCCACTGACACCAGGAATCAAACACACACACACACACACACACACACATATATACAGATGGCTCTTATGCATTGGAGAGAGTTAATACACTCACAGAAACAGATGCAACATATTATTTAAAAGAAATACACTATAACAATATGATCGTTGAATGCACTCACTTAGAGATATATATACTATGTCTGAAATATGTATTGTCATTTGTATTTGACTCTCTACATCTTTTCAACTCCTGCTGCATTGGGAGTTGCTGAATATGTTCATAAAAACACCCATCCACCCATCCTCCCTGTCTGCTCCGGCTGCTCTCCTCCCACCTGTCTGTCTGTTCCTGTTTTTGCCTCTATTTTTCTTACCCTTCGTTTCCTTCCCTTCCAGTTGGCCCATCTCCACTCCCTCTCCATCTCCTACACATTGTGACCTAATCACACACATCCCCACCCTGTCACACTGGCACATATTACAGCATAAGGCATAACATGCTGTCCCCTCCACAGAGACTCATATTTCCTTTCACAATAACAACCCCGCCCACCCTGTCCCCGCCTCCTTTTGCCTCTCCATTTGCCCTTCCCCATCTATCTTTCACTCGTTCTCTCTCTGACACACACTCAGATTGTTGCACAGGCAGATCACAGAGACTCTTCACATGGCAGTGGATCTAATTTGTCACTGTATTAAAAAGGCCAAACCAAGCCAGAAGAGAGATCTTTAGCAGAGTGGAACATACCCCAGGGTTCTCTTCCACTTTCTTTTTTTTCCTTTTTTTTACACAGCTTTTTACTCCCTCTTTTTCCTTCTTTAACATCCTTCATTATTCACAATTCCTGTAATTCTCAGAAACATATTGCGTAATTTAAATCAGATTGTGCAGATGATGACATTATTGCTGGTATTTCTTTGACAGAGCATCCCTGCGAATCAGTGATGATCTTAAATGTTTATTAATGATGTGAATGTCAAATCCACCAACGCACACATAATGGAGGCTCTGCCAGTAACAGACTAATCTCCTTTACTACTCTGCCACTCCCTTCATGTCATGTATTTGTGCTAAGACCAGGATAAACCTCTGAGGCAGTAGCATCACCCTCTGCGTCCTGCTATTTTGCTTTTACTTTTCACTTACTCTCTTGGGTTGATAATGAAAATAAACTACTGTACCATAGCAGGAAGCATAGTCTAAAGCTGGGTCAGATGAAGAATACATTTTCAAAATACTATGTATCCTATATAACCAAGGTTCCTGTTGTAACACAATTTCATCATGTTTTTTGTATCAATAGGTCTGTAAGAGTTCGCAATAGCATTTTAAGAGCTGAGGAATCATCATGCTTTATTGGAAAATGAACAAAACAGATAAATAAGAGAGAAACAAGGGTCAAAGGTTGGATTTGAACCAAGGCCAGTTCGTGTATGGTACCGTAACTAACTGAGCCACCATGATGCCTGCAATTCATCTTTTCAAACTGGAACATTTAGGATTTGTCTTCAGCTGTCCTGATAGAACACTGTGTGCATTTAGTTGCTTTAGTGTGTGCCTATGTCAGCATTTATTTTTAAGGCTGTATTGTACTCTGTGTGTTCTGCTGTGCCATGGAGGACTGGTTGACCTCAGTGTTGTAGCCTCGGGCTGTATGTGTCACAGCTTCTGATGTCTTGTGCTTCACTTCCACCCGTGCAGCTCTATTAAAAATTCCCAGAACCACTGCCTGTATCACTTGCCATATCTCCTATAAGAAATTCAGGGTCTGTCCTCACTGTCTTGTCTGCTGAGAATCATGGTAGAATTATCTGGCCAGTCGTCTGGCCAAATAGAGACAGGTACCTGTAAATTGACTGTTTAATCTGAGGTTTGTAGATTGATTGGAAATGACACCGCTAATGTCCAGTTACTTCAGTGTTAATAGTAAAGCTTACTACTGTTTGTGTTATAAATCTTTACTACTTTGCTACCTTCAGTAGCTGATTGACATCAGCTGTTTCATTCATGCTTCACAATCACTGACTTATTCACAGCTGTGTGGCTGTCAGCTGACTTGTAACTTGTAGCCAGTTGTATTTGTGCAGGTGTACTGCACCCATTATATCCTGACACCTCTCACCTTACTCTGCTGATATGCTCCTACCAGAAAAGGCTGCTGTGCCTGTTTCTGGTCGACTAAATTAACTCAGCAGTTGAGGATAAACCCACTTCGGTTACTGGATGCCTGGCCACTGTTGCATTTAACACACATAGTTGGATATTTGCGCCCTCATCTAATTGCCAGTAGTGGAAGATAAGAGCAACAGACGGTAAAATGTATCCTTTGCATTACCGGTGTTAACCTTTCACTTTCATTTTAAGGTGTAGATCATCATTACATTAATTCTCATCATATTGTTTGTTTAACTGACAAAGTACTGGGAACTCCAGTTAAGGATGCATATGCAAAACCTGAATACAGTGTTTATATCCAACACTATCCTAGTTCCTATCAGAATGCTCCAGGTAGCATATCTGAATTTATCAAAACCAGGATAGGCTTTTCCAGGTTTCTGAAACCATCTTTACATTTGCAAACACATAACCGGGATACTCCAAAAACAGGATAATAACATACTAGAGTGCATGTAACACACTAACTGTAAATCATGTGAACAGTGCATACCATAGTGAATGGCATGTGTGAGGGCTTATTTTAGAGTGTCTTTTTGTATTCAGTAAGAGCTT
This sequence comes from Micropterus salmoides, assembly GCF_014851395.1. Classification (NCBI taxonomy): domain Eukaryota; kingdom Metazoa; phylum Chordata; class Actinopteri; order Centrarchiformes; family Centrarchidae; genus Micropterus; species Micropterus salmoides. The sequence goes on from NW_024044570.1 coordinate 18,327,436, forward strand.
ATGTACTCCACTGTGAATTGCACTGGGGAAAGGACTTGATTGTGAGTGGAGGAGATTGTTGTCCTCATTACAGCAGTAAGCTGCTGCTTAGTTTTTCATTGATGTAATTGGACATAAGAATGAGTTGAGTCCACGCCGGGCACCGATATGCTAATGCTAATAACAGTGGTGGAGCCTTTCTCACTGTCAGCAAGGCCACTCAGCTTTTGGAGCCATTATTTTTGCAGCAGTGAACTAGAAAGAGGGAGTGAGAGAAGACAGAGAGCGAGAGCAGAGCTGACTGCCCCCTGGAGAAAACGGCACACATTGACAGCCATTTGAAAGATGTCAACAAAGGCTTCTCCCTTTCCATCTACCTTAATGGTAAATCTAAATGGTGAAGATAATGTAGACAGCCTGGCTGAAAATGCACTGAAACATAAGTGATGTCTTACCAGCAGCAAACGGGCATAAGCCCTTTTTTTTTGCTCAGCGGAAGAAAACATTCATTAGATTTCTTAACAGCATATTGAGGGCCATTCTGTAATGCAGATGGGATATTGTGAAAGACTGATGCATTTCTGTAATGTGTTTTCCTTTTTAATAACACGTAATGGACTGTGATGACAAATTGTTGGAGCTGCTACATTTGAAAACCAGCAGAGTGGCTTTTGTTGTCACAAACAAATCTTATTTGGCTCCCCTATATGGATGAGTCTCAGCTATGATGTCCCTGCTCTAGAAATGCACTTAGTCATTCACTTAGAAGACATCCTCTGTGAAGCAACAGTGCATTCAAAGCACACTATGAATTGCTCGTTACGGAGTTCTATTGGTTTGAATTTTGGATCATTTTCATGCCTTTGTAGTCCTATCCTTTTCCTGGATGTGTGTTTCTGCCTCTCACTTACTCCCCCCCACGCGCTTCCCCCTCTCCTCATGTCTCCTCCAGGCTAGGGATGATATATTGAATGGATCCCACCCTGTCTCCTTTGATAAAGCCTGTGAGTTTGCAGGGATCCAGGCTCAGATCCAGTTCGGACCCCACGTGGAGCACAAACACAAGCCCGGATTCCTGGAGTAAGTTTTTTTGTATCCGAAAGACACATTAACAGCAACATTCATAATAACTCTGTACATCATGTTGTGCTTTCCTATGTTCAGTTCACAGTTGTGCACATACAGTGGTTATCTCCTATTTCAGCACAGGCTGTTACTTCAGGGATTTCCTCCAGTGGAAAGCTCAGGGATGATGTCAGCTGTTACAACTGTTTTCTGATATATAGGCATTAGGGAAAGAATGACCTCATATCTAGAGGTATGTTAATAGAAACGGAAATGCCTGGAGCTCAAAAGGGTAACCATGTAAAAATGTAATTTATCTCTGTAGCCTGAAGGAGTTTCTACCTAAAGAGTACATCAAGCAGAGGGGGTCCGAGAAGAAAATATTCCAAGTATGTACATTTCATTGCTGGAATGTTGCATTTAAGGAAAGTCATGTGTTTGACACCGTGGGCGGCCTCTGGGAATTATAGTAATTTGGGTAACACTTTCTATGAAGGTCATCGCTATAATGACTTATGCTTATATTTATAACATGATATAATGCGTCCATAAGACTTTATGACAGTGGTTATAATCACTTACAAACATGCATTAGGCGCTATAGCAAAGTTCATAATGTGTTATTACCATTTGATTTAATGTTTTATAACTAATAGTAATGCCAGTTTATGTCAATGTGCGACAAGAATCTCCGACCATGTTCCATAACACATTACAACCACCGACTCTGCCTCGTTATGAATACACTTTAGTCACCATTTACAATTAGTGATATAAAATGGAATAATAGCTTATAGTAATGTTTAAAGTTATATAACACGTAATTGTTTGCTTTAAGTAAAGTGACACATTTTTGCAGGAAAACAACTTTTATTTATGTTTCTTCACTTTATGAACAATCTGTATGAATTTTGAACATTTTGCAGTTTAGCACAAAAACACAACATAATTACATCAAGGACACCCATTCTCAGGGTGGTGAAAGATCGCTCAAGAGCAGACCTGTTACCGACCATATAACATCATGTAAGAAGAGGCTCAGATGTTGTCACAGATGAATGGCGAGCCTATGGACAGGCCCTAACAGATGCAGTGGACGATTAAAGACAACCACTTCACAAAACGTAGCCTATTAAGAGACATTTTAAAGTAATTGAATGGGAATACTGTTTACTACTGCAGTAGGAATGAGAATCTCTTCACCTCACGATTCGTTTTGATTACAATTCAGAGGGCAGTGATCCATCTTGATGCATTTTTTTCTGTGTAATTTCTGGATAAGTACTAAGCATTTCGTTTGCACATTAAAATCCAAAAGAAATATCTCCTCAGTTGCTTAAAAGGACTAGTTTTCATCCCTGATTTACTTTAGTAGCCTCAGCTCCTCCGTGGTCACCAGCGTCCTTCCTTTAATAACCGGTTGTCCGAATCCTCTGGACACTGAAATAACGTTATAATTTAACGTAACTATCAGGATGTACAGTATGTGTACATGACACCAGTTTAGCTTCAACCTGCAGTTCTCATTCCTCAACAAGTTAGGTAGTAATGACACGCAACTAATTATCATTACTCCGTTACTAATTTAACTTAGCTGACGTTACAGTGCAGCCAAAACCGTGCTTTAACGTTACAGACCGGGGATCTAGCGCTAACCGCCTTCACTTTTCCAGCAGTTGCGGAAACAACAGACTTAACGGACACACTGTGACCTACACTGCACATGTCTGCCTGACGGACAACTTAGTAAGTAACTTTATATATAATATATAATATTTCCCTCCGCTAACCTTCACCGTCACGTTCTCCCCGTTCTGCTGCTCGCTCTCTCTCTTTCGCTGGCACACACACTCGCTTTGCACACAGGAACCAAAACAGCGATTGTTGCTGCACGGTGTGCAGGTGAAAATCAAGTCATATTGATGACCGTGTGAAATTTTAGTACCGTGGTCATTCATTCAGCAGCGGCGAAATACGTCGAATACAACACTGGTCTTAGACCAGTAACAGAAATCACGGGTCTCTGTTATGTGCACACCTCCGACTGTCCGGGCGCTGCACTACCGCAGTTCTGAATTTTCCATTGCGCCAATCACAGTTTTCTTGATGTAATTATGTTGTGTTTTTGTGCTAAACTGCAAAATGTTCAAAATTCATACAGATTGTTCATAAAGTGAAGAAACGTAAATAAAAGCTGTTTTCCTGCAAAAATGTGTGTCACTTTATTTAAAGCAAACAATTACGTGTTATAAGGTCTTATAATTAGTTCATGTGGTATTATGTCCACCTGTAATATATTATACAGGGATAGATATTTTAACACTTTACTTACATGCTATATAACTTTAAACCTTACTATAAGCTATTATTCCATTTTTATATGACTAATTGCAAATGGTGACTAAAGTGTATTCATAACGAGGCAGAGTCGGTGGTTGTAATGTGTTATGGAACATGGTCGGAGATTCTTGTCGCACATTGACATAAACTGGTATTACTATTAGTTATAAAACATTAAATCAAATGGTCATAATATGTTATGAACTTTGCTATAGCGCCTAATGCATGTTTGTAAGTGATTATAACAACTGTTATAAAATCTTATGGACGCATTATATCGTGTTATAAATATATGCATAAGTCATTATAGCGATGACCTTCATAGAAAGTGTTACCGTAATTTGTTCTCTCTTGAGGCATAAATTGACAAAATACAAAACACATAGTTCACATAACCTAACACATGACATATATAATAACCAGACTAAGGAGGTGATGGTCTAACTGCTGTTGTTTGTCCAGGATCATAAAAACTGTGGAGAGATGACAGAGATTGAGGCAAAAGTGAAGTATGTGAAGCTTGCCAGGTCCCTGCAGACATATGGAGTGTCCTTCTTCCTGGTGAAGGTAAGGGCTAAAACCATGCTCATTTACAAAGTAAAGAGGTAAATTATTACATCTTGCATTGTATTCTTCTGTCATAATTTTTATTAGTTATGGTAACATTGTACTCAAGACGTTTATTGCACGAGATTGCTAAAAAGAAGTCAGACAGAAGAGACACAGCAGTCAGATGATCATACAGGTTGTAAACAAACCCTCAGGTAAGCCAAAACATCCATGACAGTTTACAGACAGACTTCCTGGTTCACCTTTAACCTACCATGCTTTGCATTAGTTGTGTGTTATGAGGGACTGTTATGCATTTTCAGCAATGCTCACTTTTCGTTTTACCTCCAGTGATGGTAGCTAATTTGGCTAAACGATTGCCTTGTTTACAAGCGTGAAGGTCTGATCACTTATTTGTTCCAGTTTAACTTTGTCGTAGTAGTGCGGCCACATTTGCAGGTCTCAGCAATTATCTTACAGTTCAATGTTACCATAACTGATACAAATGAGGGCCAAAGATATTAAAATAAAATCTGAATTTTCCTTTAGTAATTAGTGAGCAATGTCAATTTAATGATTCATCTGGTTACAGAAAACAGGCACATGATGATTCTAAACTAACGAGTGGCTGCTATGATTAGAAAGCTGCTCTGATGTTGTATGCACTGCGCTGTCAAACAGGTATGAAAGCTTATTGGAAACACCAAAAACCCCATTATCACAACAAATCTGAAGCTGCAGAGGGGAAGCTTGTGCGTTTGCAGTTCAGCAGCACACTCAGTGCTGTGAAATACTTGTGACAATAGCAATTCTGTTCTGTTCTGGTTTGGCGAGCACAAAAGTGGAATGGAAGTGTAGCATGCGAATGGGATGAAGTCGCACCAGCCGGTATTATAAAAGCTCTCTGACAGCAGCCCATTTGGTACGAACTTGCGGGAAAGAGGAAAAAAGAGGAAGAGTGCAGTTGTCTGCCGGCATCTACATGTACGAGCACTGTCTGTGTCCGATGAGGAGATGTAGTGATGGAGATTTCAAGACTCTGTTAAATAATTCACTCCAGCTGCACTCTTCTATTTGATGCTAGCAAAAGCAAAAGCACAGTTTTCATTGTAACCTTCCTTTTCCCATATGTCAGTCTGTAATCACTGCAGGTTCAAAGTTGGCAAGCCCGATATTGCTGTAAACTTCACCAGAAAGGAAATACCGTACATGGGAAGTAAATAAGCCTGTTTGTTTGTGTTTATAGTAAAATGGACTGTACTTCTGACCAGTCAAAGCGTTTTACGCTACATGTCACATTCACCTTATTTACACAGAGTAATGCACTGATGAGGCTACCATGCAACTGCTCATTAGAAAGACTAATCACTGACACACAGTCACAGCCTTCTACCACTAAGCCACAGCTGTCATTATTATATTGTATTGTTTATACAATATAAAGCTTCCCTTTCTATTGTGATTTTTTTTGTACAAGCAGATTTCCCCAACAATAATCAAGGTGAAACTATTTGAGTTAATATAATACCTCAGTTACCCACTTCAGATTATAAAATTATACTTCCTGCTTGAATACAGCCTTGATGATGATGACGTTCAAGTAACGTATCCTCAAACAATGGAAGTTTTTAATAAACCTTCGTACAGTGATATCATGAACACTGGGATAATGTTATCTGTCCTTGTGTTCAAGAGCCCTGAACGAAGAAGCCGTTCTACTTATTGGCCTTTGTGCGGTTCTCAGAGCTTTCTGTTTTGACCCAGTGATAAAACAACAATAGCCCGAAGACATGAAATGTACGTATTTTGAACTCCCCCGTCTCTACAAACCGCTAATTTTTGTGTCGTCCTCTGCACCCCTGGAGGGGAGCCAAGTGTAGGCTCAGTCTCTGAAGTGAGCTGTAATAGATTTTCAGTGGGCAGAGTGGAGGGCACTGGAGCTGGTCAGGCAGAGAGCTAGTGGAAGCACCCTGCTGGTATGCTGACAGTGACTAAAGCCTGTGGAGACCCTGTTCAATAAAGCAGCAGTTAAACAAGACTGAACTCTGCTGGGTCAGTTCACAGCCGCCCTTCTCCTCCTCCATTTTGGGCTTTAAGCCATGGACAAAGCGTGTTTATTGCGACAGCACCAGCAGAATGGTACAACGATTTTGTGTTCGCACCTTGAATGAATCATCTGTGTAGGTGTTCAGCACAGACATAAATGTCTGATATTTTTCCTATCTGACAGGAAAAGATGAAGGGTAAAAATAAGCTGGTCCCGCGGCTGCTGGGGATAACCAAAGAGTCAGTGATGCGGGTGGAGGAGAAGACAAAGGATGTCGTGCAGGAGTGGCCTCTGACTACAGTAAAGAGATGGGCCGCCTCCCCCAAGAGCTTCACCCTGGTACTGTGTGACTCTCTGCATAAAGTCCTCAGCATTACTTACAGAGTCAGATGTTATACACTCCTAATCCTATGCACATATTAAATTATTCTGTGTGCATTTATACAGCTCTGTATCACATATTCAATCTATCCCCCGGTTTTCATTTTCCAGTGCAAACGGCATCCTCAAAATTGTTGAGACCTCAGACCCCAATATTGAATGTTTTCAGCATGCTAGCCAGCTATTTCATCTGAGTTAACAATAGATGCCCTGGGAAGAATGTGCAGAATTTGGATGTATTATTTATCTGGAAGGTTTTTCAATTTTCTTTACCAGCTGTTGGCAACAGTTCTGTCTGTTTTTCTCCCATATTGGAAAGAAGCTCTCCATTTAAAGATTAATAGATTATGCAAATTTAAAAAATACTCTAAGGTCTATTTGCCAACATTGATTTGAAGTAAAAACATTCAGCCTTGCGTTGCTGTTGAATGCTTTGAGGTCAGTTTTGAGATTCACTAGATCTAATGTTTAATCAGCTCTTTGGAGAAGTGGGATGCGCTGTAGAACCCAGTCAATTTTTCTTTTCATTAAGGGTAGAAATAATTATGTGTTAAAAAATTTATTCAGAACCTCAACCCAGCAAGGCATTTTTTTTATATCCGTGAGCAGACTGTAAGGTGCTTATTAGGTAGTTTAGCATTGCTAGATAGATTATAAACTATTACAATACTTTGCCCTGACTCTGTGCTATCTTCAATGGATGGAACAGGATTTCGGAGAGTACCAGGAGAGTTACTACTCTGTCCAGACTACAGAGGGAGAGCAGATATCTCAACTTATTGCTGGATACATTGATATCATTCTAAAGAAGGCAAGTAATAAAAAATATTATGTAAAAACTACATCTAATTTTCCATACATTCAGCCTACAATATTCACTGTGATGTCTGTTGCTCTTCTTTCTACAGAAGCAAAGTAAGGATCGTTTTGGTCTTGAGGGAGATGAGGAATCCACCATGCTAGAGGAATCAGTTTCCCCTAAAAAGTGAGTAGTACTTTATTTTCTTTCTTTCTTTTCTACTGTATTGTCTGTGTGGTGCTAAGTGTATTAGAATGCTGACCATTCTGATTCAGCGAACACAACACAACATGAATTTTAACCTCATCGTTTAATTGTGCATGTAATTACATTTCTGCCTGCCCAGCATTGTATCCCAAGAGAGGTAATATTAGAATTAAACACAAAAACAGCACTTTGAATTTTAAAATAACACCGTTCTCGATATTTCAGAATACAATTTGTTGAATTGCTTCCTTGTAGGCTTTTTGTTTTTGCAAACCTAAACACAAAACCTGCCTCAGGATAAAGCCACTAAATGATATTCTTTCACAAAAGAAATCTACATAATTTGGAAGTTCAGGTATCACGCAGGTAACAATATCATCTCATTGGAAGCTGTTGTCTATAATTTTTATTTCCCAGTCGGTTGTCGTCTCTCCCGATTTTCCCATGTAGCTTAGTAACTGATGGAAATTAAGGTAATGCTGATGGACCAGGGCTCTATCACACAGAGCTTGGAAATTTGTTGTCAGTAGAAATCCACATGGCTCTTAGTGAAACCACTATCTGGCAGAATGGGGCATCATATTCCTGCTGCTTATGGGCCAATTGACTCATGTTGTGGTTCTCAGCACAAAAACATAATTGCTGCCTCTCAAAACAAGCCATAATTAACCAATGGAGTCAGAAGCATCTGTTGAGCTGGGCAGGAAAACAGACGTTTTTCCGTACAATATTCTTTCTGACAATGCCTACTCACTGTGTGAACAGTTGTTAGCATGATAATTGTTTTAATTATAATTTTGTATTATAATTGTTGCTTTGTCATCTGGAACAATTATCAGAATTTAAAGACCCACTCACAAGTAATACAAAGGAATAACACCTCCATAAGTCAGTTTGCCAAGCACAGTGCCACTGTATAGATAATTATCTTAAGATAGGATCATTTATAATTGATGTGATACTTTTCATAAAGATAGAAAATTAGATGAAAAGCGCCATCGACATCATTACACAGACACCAGCCCTGAATAAAACTGTTAATGCAGTGTTTTAGTTTTGTACTTTTCTAAATTTTACTTGGTTTGACCTTTTTGCATATTACTGATCTTTCTACTACACACATGCTTTCATATGGATCCTTAGGTTTGAAAGCACCTGTATGCATCCTGTGCATGAATGTTGATTATACATACACAATGAAACAACTTCATGATTGAAATGTTTTTAATTATGAAATTCAACATCCACGTCCTATCTTTTTTCTCTTGTATAAGGTCCACAATTTTGCAGCAGCAGTTCAACCGGGTGGGTCGTGTGGAGCACGGCTCAGTAGCACTTCCAGGTATAATTCGATCTGGGTCTATTGGCGGCCCTGACACCTTCAATGTGGGTACTATGCCCTCTGCCCAGCAGCAAATCACCACAGGGCAGATGCACAGAGGACACATGCCCCCACTGGTGAGTAAGAGCATTTTCACTTGCAGGCAAATATGGTGTCCTGGAAAAATGTCCTATTATCCCTGTATCACCAAATTTTGACATGAAACCAGTATCCAAACCAGCCAGTCTGTGCAATTAAGATGCTGTGTGTCAACAAAAAGCTTTTAACTGAGGTAATGAGAAAATGTTTTCTCTATTTTTTTAATATCAGGAAACAATGTTGAAGTACATCATTCTCACATTTATTATGTAAATCAGATATGTGGCGTTTGAAATATTTCTTGTGGTCCCTGCTGTCAACAATAAACTGCAATGAACAATATGAAGAAGGCTGTGAGTGAGATAGGGAATTCAGTGTTACATACACTAAATGCCCATCTTGTCTCCTGGTCCTAGATTGACATTAGACATGACATTAGTTTCCCAGTTTTGCACATACAATACATATTCTCCAAACAGTTTGCTTGTGTTTAGTCATTTGCACACTGAAGGCCAGATTTACTAAAGGTTTGCGTGAGTAAAAACAGGTGCAAACTTGAAATCACCAGCAAAATAACAATAATAAGTAAGCTGATCTACTAACGGTGTGCACGGAGAATGACGTCTTCCAAAAGTGCAAGATAGCACCTGTTGTTCATTTACTATTTTTGCCTTTAATGAATATGAAATTTGGGGCGTTTCAATTTTATTGTGCAAGGTAATGGGAGGGCAACATGCAAATGCATTTATTTACTACACGCAATGTGATCTAACAAGCCTAAAAGCAATTTCATGTGGGTGACACAGCATCTGTATTTAATATGCTTGAAAGGAAGGTGCAAACCGCCAAGTGTTGCGCAGAGATGGCTGCTGTTATCGTTGTGAGAAGGAGACAGCCGTAATCAAAGAAAACATAGAGAAATTAAAAATCTTTGATAATTTTATTCTATATCCAATATATAGAAAAACAATTATTTTATTTTATTTATTCAATTAACTATATGAATTGAATTGGGTTTTTTTCTATTTTCCTTTAGCTATGGTAATGGTGTTGTATTAACATTCATGCCAATAAAGCAAATTTCGTTTCGACCTGACTTCCTTTTTCCGTGAGATGGAAGAATTTAGAAAGTTGCGTGGCGCTGCGGAGAGCCCCAGCTGCAGTAGTGCATGGATCACGTGTAAAATTCATCCACCCAGAGGGAACGATCACCAACTGTTCACAGTGCACCGGTGGTAATAGCGACACAACCCATTGTAGGTATCGGAGAGGGAATGGGGCGGTGGGGTGGACAGGGACAGGAGACCGCAGAGCAACCGGGCTCAGTGCGGACGGTCGGTGATTGTTCCCTCTGTCTGGATGAAGCACGATCTGTTGGCATTTCCTCGTGTCTGGGTCATTCTAGCATACTGTATCTGTTTCTGCAGGGGTTTCCCAAAGCAGTTTTTCAGGTGTGCTATGGTAGGATGGGCAGGTATATACGATTTCCACATACTCGGGAAGCACTGAATGAAACAAATCAAGGTTTTTAGTGGCTGCTTTCCCTCCCGACTCTCCATGGCAGAAACCATTAAAACACGCAAAACCCTCATTTAAATACTGCCACCTCCATTGTGTTTGCACCTGTTGTCATCTACACAATAGTTCTTAGTTGATCACCCATAACAGGTACTAAAATTACACTTGCTATATTTTAGAATACACACGCAATTTAGTACTCTTTATTTGTGATGTTAGTAGCCCTGTGTGTCTCTTTGCCAGAGTCTGGCCCAGCAGGCCCTAATGGGGACCATCAACAGCAGTATGCAGGCTGTGCAACAGGCTCAAGCTGACCTGGGATATGTAGATAATCTGCCTCCACTAGGCCATGACTTGGTAAGACTCCTGTCCACTTACTACACAGTTTTTTATTACAGCCTCTGGTTGTGCCAAGCAAGATTAGATAGAATTAAGCATTCACATCACATCAAAGTCCAATCATATTTCTCAAATATAATTACGATAAAGAACTGTCTGTAAATATGGCGGCTGTATTTAATGCTTGAGTGTTTCCAAAGCTGTAGGTGTTGCACAGCCCTAGTCCTTTAATCCTGCATGAGAAAGTTTATATGAGCTGAAAATCACCCACTGTGATGAAAGCCAATAGCTCTCCTTTTCCTCCTCCGCCCAAAGGCATCCAGGGTTTGGGTTCAGAACAAAGTGGATGAATCCAAACATGAAATCCACTCTCAGGTTGATGCCATCACAGCTGGAACAGCATCTGTGGTCAATCTCACAGCAGGTGAGTGCCCAGGGGAATACTAAGTAGCTAAAGGTTTAAATATGCTATCATTTTCAGTTTTCATTTATTTCCACGCCAGAATTCTGGTTTATGAATTGCCCTGTTTTTTTATTAAAAATATTGTTTATTTTTACATTACTGTAACCCCAAGGTGTGGATCAATAAAAATGTTTTCCAAGTCAGTGTTAAGCACTCACTAATGAGCTTTTAAACAAAAGTGTATTCCCCCGATAAATATTTCTACTAATAAATATATCTTGAACTTGTTGTCTTGAAACTTGACGTACTGGCAGTGTCTCTCTGCTCCCCATGTTGCTTGGCACATAGCCAGTCAAGTTCCTGCTTGCCTTTTTCAGGGTTTTAATCTTACCCCGCCATCTGTTTGGTTGCACTTACACTCCCTCCACTATCTAATACAAAGATTTTCTTCTTCACAGCCACTTGCTCCATCAATGTGCTCATCTCTGTGGAACCATTTCAAATGGATTCTAATTATGACACTGACACTGATGTGTGTGTTACAGCATATGACACAGCAAACTGCCCCGTGGATTAGCTAAATCGATGTGGCAGCAGCACAACAAATTAAGATGCACAGCAGAGGTGTAGTTTGTAATGATGGCGATCTTCCACAGGTGAGCCCACAGAAACTGACTACACAGCGGTGGGCTGTGCCATCACCACCATCTCCTCCAACCTCACGGAAATGTCCAAGGGTGTCAAGCTGCTAGCGGCATTAATGGACGATGAGGTGGGCAACGGACACAAACTCATGGGTGCTGCAAGGATGCTGGCAGGAGCTGTGTCAGATCTGCTCAGGTCTGTTGAGCCTGCAGCCGCTGAGGTGAGACTCCCACTGATTATGTAGTATCGGACATCATCCTCCACTGTAATCCCGGTAGCCACAGAGCCACATATAGTGTTAAGCTTTTCTTTGTTATCAGCGTCTCAGTGAAGATGATAGACTCTTTCTGGGATGATTTTTGATCCAAAAAGTCCAGGCCAGGCAAGTGTAATGAATGTGGTGATGTCATCCTCCTACAGCCCAGACAGACGGTACTGACTGCGGCAGGAAGCATTGGACAGGCCAGCGGGGACCTGCTCCGTCACATGGGGGAGGGCGAGACTGATGAGAAGTTCCAGGTTGGACGCTGCCCACTCACTGTTTCTATGACACTGCCGGCCAAACAGGAAGACACACACATATTCTCAGCCCCCCCCCCCCTTGAAAATGTCAATACACACTTAAGGAATCATGTCAGGCTTTATTATTAGACTGTTACTTTGTGGATTTAATGGCACAGTTTTAGAAGGAGAGCTTTTAGTAAAATTACAACTCACTCAACCATTAACACAAGCTTTTCTGTAGCCTTCAGTAGCTGCCTCATTTACCTGCCACGTACAAATGTTTTAGGTTAGCCTAATCCCTGGAAAAGAAGTTCATATATGATCTATATTCTTGGACACGGACTTACAAGCCAATACTGTTCTGCTCCATAAATCAATGTAGTTTTTTATTATATTTTTTAATTGCTATACTTAATAACATAAAGAATTTGTTATTCACCTCTTAAAATTCATAATTCACTCTCTACCTCTTACTTGATGCATTTTTACTGTTATACTTCTTTTATTCTTTGTGCAATAGATGTCCAGTATTCACACTATATCAACTCAACAACATGAGTTAAAAACATTTACTTTCCTGATCCCTTCAGTCACATGTGTGCAGCTGTGCTGTGTTTCAGTGAAGGACACTGATTAATATGTTGCAGGACACCCTGATGAATCTGGCCAAAGCAGTGGCCAATGCAGCTGCTATGTTAGTCCTGAAGGCCAAGAACGTGGCCCAGGTGGCCGAGGACACCATATTGCAGAACCGGGTGATCGCAGCTGCCACTCAGTGTGCCCTGTCCACGTCACAGCTGGTAGCTTGCACCAAGGTACCGATCTAAACTTGTTCATCTCAGAAGCCAAGTAGGTAAAGGACAGGAAATCCTCCAGCCAAACTGTGTGACACTGGCCATTGTAGCTTATTTACTGTTACTGTTACTATGGAAATGTGCAACATTAAACTTTAAATTTAAAAACAGGTCTTTGTGTCATATATTCAGTGAAATAAGTGAATTTGAACTAATTTAATTTTTCTTGTCAAAGGCCTGAATTATTGTACTTGGCTAGATAATAGTATTATACATACAGTCTGTCTAACTTCATAATAACATAATAGTCTTCAACTCTTGTAATCCGTCTGAGTTTCGGCCAACGCCTGTGTGTGGTGCAGGTGGTGAGCCCAACCATCAGCTCCCCAGTGTGTCAGGAACAGCTTGTCGAAGCCGGGAAGCTGGTGGACCGCTCTGTGGAAACCTGCGTCAAGGCTTGCCGCTCGGGCAGCGACGACGGCGAGCTGCTGAAGCAAGTCGGGGCAGCAGCTGGTGTGGTGAGCCAGGCCCTCAGCGACCTGCTGCAGCATGTCCGCCACTACGCCAGCTGCGGAGAGCCCATCGGACGTTACGACCAGGCCACAGACACAATCATGAACGTGACAGAAAACATTTTCACTTCCATGGGTGATGCCGGTGAGTACAAAAAGAAGTCCTCAAGGCCAGAGAACGTTGTGGGTGAAGTCCAGTTGAAAATGCTTTCAATTAAAGTTGTTTGGTGTCTCTTCAGTTTATCTAAATGTTTACTCACAACAAGGACTAAACCATAAAAAAAACAACATCCTTAATGAATACCTGCTTTTACTTGACTTGCTCTGATGTGTTTTGACTGCCTAAGAGTGCCTCAAGAAATTGCCCATATTTGTGTCCATGTTAAGTGATCAAAAAAAAAATCCTGTTGAAACATTTTCAAAGCTCAGGCTATTTGTTATGGTTCGAGCCATGACGCTGAATTTCTAAACCTGGCCAATTCTCAAGGGGTTGTAGGAAACATGTCATCCAAAACCACTACAGAATTCCAATCTGGTCTCAATCAACATCAGGGAGGCTTTGAAACTTAAATGGAAACATATGACCTGGGCATTTTTGGACAGAACAAACTTTTTTACCTTCTACTTCTTCAACAAGGGGAAAAAAAGAAAATCTGTAGCAATAGATCAGCGTTCAGTGACTGAAGTTCATTCTACAGATTGTGTGCCGGTTGATTCCCAAAGCCATTGTGTGTAGGTTGTAAAGCACCTCGATGGTCTTGTCTTTCACAGACTTCTCTGGGTGAGTTATTTCAAGCTGGAGGTGGGTGTTTGGGAAACACAGTTTTTTATAGCAGGTGTGTGGGGAGATGTTACATATATACATATAAGACTTTTACTTGTGTGAGAGAAGATGACTCACTAGAAACCTTCAGCTATGAAAGTTCATGAAGGTGAAAACAATGATGTGACTCAACTCAGCGTTCTGTTCTCACAAAAATGTCTGTAACATATGTGATTATAAAATGAAAATGCATAGTGAAATCTTTTCTCTGCATCTAACCCATCAAGTATTAGGAGCAGTGGGCAGCCACTGTGCAGTGCCTGGGGACAAACTCCACTTCTAAGCCAGTGCCTCGGTCAAGGGAGGTTCTCTCTAAAGTGTAGTGGAGTGGAAGGAGATTTAACCCAACAGAGGAAACCAATGCAAACACGGGCAGCACATGCAAATTCCACACAGAAAGGCCCTGCCCCAACCAGGAATCTAACCCAGGAGCTTCTTGCTGTGAGGCAACAGTGCTAACCACTGAATCAACCATGCTATAGAATGACATGATATGAATTTGTCAACTGTGTAATTTCTTCTGAAGTAATTATAGCTTTAATATCGCTGCTGGTTTACAACATCGCCCACAATGGCCTAATACAGCCAAACAGGACTGCTTTAACTCTAAAGTCTCAACTGAACATCCAGAAAATAGAATATTTCACAATACTTACTATACTTACTCAAGTACAAGTACCAGTTTTATGCTTGTATACTTGTACTTGAATATTTCCATTTTCTCTTACTTTTTACTCCACTGCACGTTGTAGATACTGTTTACTTTACCTATTCTGCAGATCATTTTTCATATTATTTTAATCTGGAATTTAAGTGTATTTTCTTATAAAAAAGTGAAAAAGATCTATTTGGAATATTTCAACTAATTCCAAAATCTGAAATCAAATTAGTTATAATTCTAGTGTCGGGACATGTTGATATGTTGAGATCATACAGAAAATTTCTAGATTTTTTAAAAATCATTTAAAGTTTCTAGGAATCAGTTAAAGACAGAAATGTCTTTATAATTTCAGAGGTTTTGCAGATTAAATTACCCAACACTTAATAAAGTATTGAAAACACCTGGACATACCACAACAAAACTGCTGCTCACATGTTAATGCATCAGTGATAATAACGCTGTAGTATACATAACACATATAACAGACATAAATTAGTTATTCAGTATAATGAGTACTTTTACTTTTAATACTAAAGTACATTTGGCTATTAATTCTTACATTTGGCTACTTTTACAGTTTTACCTTTACTCAAGTAAATAATCTGAGTACTTCTCCCACCACTACAAATGAATCAGTCAGTACTAATGAGGTGATATTGGCAGTTAAAATATAAGCTTGTATGAGGGGACACATGAATATACTTAAATAAGGAGAGACTCAGATTGGGTGAACGATAATAATTTATTTAAATTTGTACAAAGAATTTGAGAAATGTGAAAAGTCTTTGGCAGTTAGACCCCATCGTGATGAAATGGTAGTAAAGGTTCAGTGTGTAACTTTTAGTGGCATCTATTGGTGAGGGTTGTGAACTTCAACCAGTGGCTCACAGTGCATTCACATGCTTCCCGGATGGTCCCATTTCCTGACTTGTGAAGTTCTTACGAATTCAGTGTGTGTTCATATGCTCTGAAGTCAGAATGTGGACATGGACGCTGCTAAAAAGATGTGTTGGATTAGCATTGGCAGAGCATATAAACAACATGCAAACATCTAATTCAATCTACATGGACAGCAACCTAACCATTATAACCATATTACAAATGACAATGCAATACGTGATTTTGCACAAATAAAATACTTCTTTATGTTCCAGATACACATTATTTCTCTTTTTGCAGTAAAGATTTCAGGAGGAAAAAAAGATTCAGATTTTTCCCGACACCACATGAATGCACCATCATTCGCAGCCAGGAGGAGAAGCTACAGCGGCCAATAAACTCTGTCAGCTCTTGTGCTAAATAATACGTGTGGGCCATTTGGGCTACTGTAGAAACTTGGTGGCGCAGCATGGCGAAGTCCATGTAAGGGGACCCGCGGTGTATGTAGATAGAAATGACTCATTCTAAGGTAATAAAAACATAACGGTCCATTATGTAGGGTTTTTATACACCACTGAAAACACGTTATGGATATTATATTCCATTTCTGTCAATAGATCCTACTAAATATTACACACTGGAACTTTAAAGGGAGAGATGAAATCATATTGGTATTGAAAAGCCCCCGATGGGGTCTAGGCACTGGTGGCGGTGATAAATGGATGAAGAAAAGCTTGAGATCTGGATGTGATGAGTAGAGGACTTCTGCTCAGCTTGAACTGGGCCGGGATGTGATGAGCAGGAGGTGAATGGGGTGGAGGAGAAACGCAGCTGTTTTGTACTGAAAGCAGCAGAAAGAGAACAGATTCAAAGTTTGAAGGTGGCTGCATGATTGGCTGGTGGAGATCATGGCGAAAATCTGATTGGTGAGCTAAAGAGTGAACGCCTGTCGTTAGCTGATTGAGAGGCAGGAAGAGATAGAGTAAATGAGAGAGGGGGAGTTGTGAATGAATGAAGCATGGAGATAGACTTCCCAGTTGAACTTACGCTGAGCTTCATTCATTGACAAAGAGTGTTGCTGAACTCTGAAACGTAACCAACACTTTCAAAAATGTCTGGCTGTCGAAATGGATACAAATCTTCATCAGTCTGCCCAACAAACAGATAGTCCTTGTTGAAAAACAAGAAACAAATGTAAATGGACTGAGATGTCAAAGCAGCTTTGCAGCACACACTGAATTTCTGCTGTAAAATGGGCTTGTCTTTGAGCTGCAATCCTAGTTAATAATCCTGAAGTTTGTGTGGGTCATCTGTCTTTATGTACTTACATACTTTACATCTGTATGTGTGAACAGGTGAGATGGTGCGTCAGGCCAGGGTGTTAGCCCAAGCCACCTCTGACTTGGTTAATGCCATGAGATCGGATGCAGAGGCAGAAGTTGATGTTGACAACTCCAAGAAACTGCTGGCTGCAGCCAAACTCCTGGCTGATGCCACAGCTCGGATGGTGGAGGCTGCTAAGGTAAGAGTGTAACAGATAATTTACTAAAATACTTCAACTTTAACAATCTGAGATAATTTCTTGCTGTCATTATTACATATTTTTTCCTGTAGTTTAATTAGTCCTTTATTCCAAATTAATTCTTAAGATACATTTCTCATTAGTTTAACCCATTACAAACAATCAGTTCAGATCCACAACTGACAATTTTGTTTAATTTTATTCAGTTTATCTCTTTTTCTATCTGCGCTGCCATGATGTTTTTTCATGTCTAATGTCATGTTGATTGCAGTGGTAAAAGATGAGCTGAACTGCACTGCTTTCATTTGATAGAATACGCATTTTGGCTTTGCTGCATGCACTGGCTACCATCATCACCTCAAATCCGAAATAAAAGCATGCAGCATCAGTGTCTCATAATAAGCCCCGGCACTGTCGCGCAGGATATTATCATGTGTGAAATACACAGGCAAGTGAAACACTGCTTATGGCATATTAGATGTTTCTGATCTATGACACATTAATCACCACATCACTGCCATTACCAAAGAGGAAGTGGGAATCTGGCACTGACGGTTTCCTTGGAAACAGACAGAAAGCAGACAGAGCTAAATGCCTCTTTGCATCTATTTTACAATGTGTATAACCAGAGTTGTTAAACTGTCGTTGCTGAGGTCTAATAGCTATTGTTATAAACTGTATGTATGTGTCATTGGCATGTGACGGTGTATGTTTGTGTGTTGTGGCTTTCAGGGGGCGGCTGCCTACCCAGAGAATGAGGACCAGCAGCAGAGACTCAGAGAGGCAGCTGAGGGGCTACGTGTAGCCACTAATGCTGCAGCTCAGAACGCAATTAAGAAAAAACTGGTCAACAGGCTGGAGGTGAGTCATAGGAGTCAAAATGTTCTCATCTATGTGTTGTTTGACCTTGATCAAAACACAACTCTTCTCCTTGTTTCTCCCAAACATCTCTTTCCAACCTTTTGTCATCCCTGTAGAATAAACATAGAAAAATAGTCTATGGTTTAGACATGCCAAAATGCAAATAATTAAATGCCACAGCAGTCAGTTGTGCAAATAGGGCCATTTAGTCTGTGTTATTTCTCGTTTCCCGAAGCAGTGAGCTATAAATCCCATTTGTGTTGTGAATTAACTATCTGAGTGTAAAGATCCATGTTTAGCCCTTGGTATCAGTTTGTCCCTAATGACTAGCCCCTCTCTGCTCCAGAGCGCCCAATGTTCAATTTCCCAGGACATAAACTATGCATTACCCTGAGCTGGGATCAGCTTGCTATCAGACATATATCTCAGTCTGCCTCCTTGCATCAGATGGTCACACTAATGGTTCTAATGGTCAACTCTATCAAGAAAATGTGTGAGCCAATGAAGAAGTGTCATGAATCTTCAAGTGTGCATATAACAGTTATCACAGTCACATTTAGGCCCCTTAAGACCTAATCTTACCTGTTGTCTACTGACTCATTGTCATTTAGTTGCGGTGCAGATTGTTATCATTATTATTTATAATACAGTATTTTTTTTCTCCCAGTATAATGATAACATGTATTCCGGCTTTCTCTTCTCGTCCTCGCCTCCTCATGCACTTAACAAGGAATGTCTTCTCCCTCTGTTTTCAATCTTGACATCACTTCAAAGCTAGTCTTGTGTCTATGAGTTAATGTGAGCTAAGCAGTATATTTTTAGTGTCATAGTTTTGGAAGCAAGGGTAAAGCAATGCTGATCACCTCATGAAATAAAGATTGAGCAGTGCCATCCCAGCCATTTCCCTCTTATGAAACATTTGGTTTGTGGCCCCTCTTAGTTTGATTAGAACAAACTAAGAGGGGTCCACTCTTTTACTTTAGCCTAAACGATTTTCATTTGTATCTCCTGAACAGATAGCTGCTAAGCAGGCAGCGGCGGCTGCTACACAGACCATCGCAGCTGCCCAAAATGCTGCTGCTTCCAACAAAAATACGGTCTCACACCAACAGCTAGTGCACAGCTGCAAGGTATAATCATGTACACTTTCTCATGTACTCTTCTTACTGGTGTATTAAAAAAAATATGTCAAATAATGTACTGAAAAACAAAATCATATATCTTATACATTTGTAGTCTTGGCAACACTTTTCTCTTTCAATTATGATGGTGTGCATATGAAGCGTACATTAAAGGTATGTTTAAACGCAGGCAGTAGCAGATACTATTCCTCAGCTGGTGCAGGGGATGAGGAGCAGTCAGGCCCAGCCTGAGGAGCTTGGTGCCCAGCTTGCCCTCATCATGGCCAGCCAGACCTTCTTACAGGTTAGACCTTCCACCATGAATAACTCTCTGTCATCAGACACACACACAAAAAAAACGCTCCTTCAGTGCTTATGAATTTGTTGTTGTTGCATCTCTCAGCCGGGAAGTAAGATGGTGACATCTGCAAAGTCAGCAGTTCCGACAGTGGCTGATCAGGCTGCTGCTATGCAACTGGGCCAGTGTGCCAAAAACTTGGCTACCTGCCTGGCCGAGCTAAGGACTGCCACCCAGAAGGTATCTATACATAACACCGTTAGAGATAGCAGGATTTATCTCTTGAAGCTGGAAATTTGTTGTTACCTTGTGTGAAATGTTGTTTGTTGAAAGGCTACACTTATGTAAGCAGAGTTCACTTAGAAATGGCAAGCACAGCATATACTATAGGCAGGGTTGCATGTGAGTAACATTTATGTGTGTGTGTGTGTGTGTGTGTGTGTGTGTGTGTGTGTGTGTGTGTGTGTGTGTGTGTGTGTGTGTGTGTGTGCGCACGCGTGCGTGCGTGCGTGTGTGTGTGTGTGCGGTGTTTGAAGGCCCATGAAGCCTGTGGTCCTCTGGAGATCGATTCAGCCCTCAAAACTGTACAGACGCTCAAGAGTGAACTTCAGGATGCCAAGATGTCTGTCATTGATGCCCAACTCAAACCTCTTCCTGGGGAAACGGTCAGTGCAAAGCAACATGTTCTCTGAAGTTCAGTTGAAACATTATACTGTAGATATCCAACTGTACATAACATGATGAGGCGACCACAGCTATGAATCAAATTTGTGTGTTTTGTCAATCACACAGCTAGAGAAATGTGCGCAGGATTTAGGAAGCACATCTAAGACTGTGGGCTCATCCATGGCCCAGTTGCTGACATGTGCTGCACAGGGCAATGAACATTATACAGGTAAGAGAAGTGTATTCTACATAGAGAGCAGGTCTCAGAAGCTCAAGTATGTGTTTAGTTAAATAAATTCCTTCTGTTTAAAGTAGTTACACGGATAGAGTGGATAGGCGTAATAAATAATAATATATATGGATTGCTGACTATAATTTTTATTGAAAAGTAAGTTGTTCATTTAAACTAAATTCATTGTGAGGATAAAGCAGGCAGAGGAAATAATGACTCCTTTATTTGTCTCATCACTATTTCCTTAAACTGCACCCTTTGAATCCAGCATGGCTTGGCTGTTTTGCTGTCAATTCTGGCTCATTTCAGGATCTCAGAGGAGTAGAGATGAAGACAGATAGAAAATAGCAGTTTTAACGATGAATGCTCCCAGGCAGCACTTCATGCGGTGGCCCAGGGTGCTGCTCGCTACTCATTAATCTTATTTTCACTAGATTTAACATTCCATCAGCAAATGGCTCCACTTGGCTGGTTAATGCAATTTGATGCAATTTGCTGCTTTTCTTCTCGGCTCTATGTATAATAATTTAAGGGCACCTCCCATGCGGGGCCATATTTATTACATTAGCTAATTTATTTAAACAATGAGGGCATTTCAGTATCACAGTTTGTTCTCAGTGTGATACGGCTAGCCCCTGCCAGCTGATTTGCACAATGCTATTACAATTTTAGCAAAGACAGGAAATACACATACCTCTCAGTTTGTACTGCTTAAATGGGCCTATGGCAAAGTAAAACTAATGAGACTGAAATTACTGTTAAATAAAATGTCAGTTTCAATTTACACAGAAAAATACTTACTCTCACTACATAACACAAGAATTTGAACATTATATTTCCTCTATTTCTGTAGAATCTTACACCCATGTAACATCTATAGTTACTACAGTAAATGTCTGTGATGCACATGAAATGGTCAGTCTGTATCTCACCTTGTTGTATTTACTGGTATTATTTGGTTTGCTTCGCAATATTCTCTCTATCATTGTCCCTATGATCAAAAGTATTTATTGTCACTTCAATGTGTGGGTGACTGCAGGTGTGGCTGCCAGAGAAACAGCGCAGGCTCTAAGGACACTGGCTCAAGCAGCCAGAGGAGTGGCAGCCAGCACCAAGGAGCCTCAGGCTGCAGCTGCAATGCTGGACTCAGCCCAGTTTGTCATGGAGGGCTCTGCCATGCTGATCCATGAAGCCCATCAGGCCCTGGTTCATCCAGGAGATGCTGAGAGTCAGCAGAGACTGGCACAGGTAGCATAGCTCCCAGTTATATATACCCCAGAAGCAGTGACATTCATGTAGCGATCACATTGTTCCTCTCAGGCCCATCTCTCTCTCCGTCCTCTACTGATTTGTAAACATTTCTTCTTTCCATAACAATCATCCCCTCTAAGCGTTGCTATTTTCTCTCTGCTCTGCCTCTCGCCTAGTATTCCTCTCTCAGGAGTGCCAGAGTAAAACTGTTCATTCTCCTGCAGCCCTTCAGGGGATAAACATATTGTTTGGCATATATCTGTGACAGCAGCATAAATTAGTGACACGGATTACTGTGCACCGCTGTGAGCCCAATTTGCATTTGAGATGTTTTTCCCCTTATAGCTTTGCTCTGGGACTTTGTGTTGTGTGGTGCATTGTTAGAATGACTAATGGCAGTCCATTGACAGAGCGTTGTGCTGTGTTTCAGGTGGCCAAAGCAGTGTCACACTCCCTGAATAATTGTGTGAATTGCCTGCCAGGCCAGAAGGATGTTGATATGGCCCTCAGGAGCATCGGGGAGGCCAGCAAGAAGCTGCTGGTGGACATTGTGAGTCCTGCCCAGGTTTTTCCTCAGGGATTACATTTAGTGTATTTGTATTTAAACAAAAACATCTGTACTGAACACATAGATTCTAAAATCACCCCATAACTGAATGGGTTAATTTCATTTGACTTGATTTTTTGATATCCTGCAGTATGCCCTAATTGATGTGTGTCTTGTCTTTGAAGCTCCCTCTCTGCAGTAAGACATTCCAGGAGGCCCAGACTGATCTGAACCACACAGCAGCTGAACTCAACCACTCTGCAGGCGAGGTCGTCCACTCCTCTCGTGGAACCAGCAGCCAGCTGGCTGCGGCCTCAGGGAAATTCAGCCAGGACTTTGATGAGTTCCTGGATGCTGGCATTGAAATGGCAGGACACACCCAAGTAGGTTTGAAACAGTTCAGTGGTAAGCCACTGCCACACATGGAGAAGAGCGTTCAAACCTTTGATGGATGAATGTAAAAGTGTAATGCTTAATGTTCAAGCTCATATTTTTGTGTCACTTTATTACCTTAGCTATTTAAGTCATTTGTTAATTAGACCTTTTCATCCAATTCACTTAGGAAAATGATTGTCCCCAAGAGCTCCAACACAGTCCGATGTAATGAGATCTTGTGATGTTCTTTTTCTGGTTATTTTGCTCATTAATTTGAAAAGATTGTCTGGGATTGGAGTTGATGTAGCATGACACCCGAGCTTAAATCAGGCTCAAAGAGGCTTGCTTAGTGAGGAACGTGAATATAGGTGGTAGGGACACATTAAATACAATGCTGCATATAGTAAGTACTTTGTGTTTTTGTAACTATATTTAATACAGCTCTAACAATCATCTGTGTTTGTCTTTGTACTTGCCTCTGCAGAGCCAGGATGACCAGATCCAAGTCATAGGTAATCTGAAGAACATCTCAATGGCGTCCAGTAAGCTGCTGCTAGCTGCCAAGTCTCTGTCTGTGGATCCAGGTGCAGCCAATGCTAAGAATCTTCTGGCTGTGGCAGCAAGGTGCGATAAGATGCAGATAGTCTCTTCATTTGTTTCTAATGCAAATCATACAGCATTTGCTAGTAAACTGAACCAATTGGTTCTACATATGAATCGTGGTCCATATTCAAGCCTGTTGCAAGTTATTGTTATTATTAATATTTGCTTAAATCACTGAAGACACCCTGCCTATATTTGGGACAGGCATCTATATGGGACATGCCTTTAATTCCTTTACAATGCCGGTAAATTTGAATAAATATTACTTTTGTGCTCATTATTTCAATAAAATAAATAAACGATTGAATTGTGAAGAATCTAACTGATCTAACAATGTGTATCATGTCCATAATGACAAATGTTTAAACATTTTAATTTGGTATGCACAATCTAAGCAGCTTAGAATTAGCTCATGCAGGTGATGCGGTTGGCTTTAAGAGGTTTCATATAGCCAAAGAACTTCTATAAAAACCAGACCAGGCTTCTAATTGAGACCTGTGTTTATTTGACAAAACATGCAGCCACATTAGAAACGACAGTCGTCTAGGCTTTTAACTGAAGTTTAACGGTAAATGTCGCAAAACGTCTCCCGTCTGCATCTGTATGCCACTCTTAAGCTGTGACTGTTCGGCTTTGCTAGATGTAGCCTCCCCCTAGTGAGAAGACAGGCAGCTGGTCCCGCAGGGCTTTGGGGCTGACTGACTTCTCTCTGTCTAATTAGGAGATAGAAGCCTGGGCTAGAGCCTGTCTGTGCTCAGCAAGGCTGAACACAAACTCAAGACAATCTCTGTACTCCTGTGCGCTGTGTTAGCCTATCGCAGTGAGAGGCCAGCAGTGCCATGCTTGAACAGGGGAGCTAAAAGCATGTGCGAGTGAGTGTGAGTGAAGCCAGGCTGTGCGTGCATGCAGAGAACACATGTGAGAGCTAAAACGCCTGTGTGGCTGCCTGTGTGTTTCAGGGCAGTGACAGAGAGTATTAACCAGCTGATCACACTCTGTACCCAGCAAGCAGCAGGACAAAAGGAGTGTGACAACGCCTTGAGGGAGTTGGAGGTAGCCGTCCTCACATACACTGTACCACACACAGACCTGTTTTCTATTGCCTTTACATGCCTGTATGTTTTTCATCAGGGGAACTAGTTGCATTTGTTCACCCTTGCCTTCCATTTATTTTGCATTTGGTTACTCCCATAGAGCCTTTCATTGTCAATGGACATTTAATTCAGTGATTAGTGAAAGTAGTGACAATGGCTGAACAACAGCATTTTGCATACTGAAGCCTAAATTCATGTACTTACTACGCAAGTAACTGAAAATGACAATAAGGCTGTGTATATTGATTAAGGCTTGATTAGCAGGGAATTATATTCTCATCAGCTTGATTTAAATTTTTACTGTTTCCTTTTTCAAATCTAAATGAAGTGGCTGATAAAAGTGTAAAATCATAGCAGGAATGTTCAGTGGTGTGTCCATTGTGGTTTCAATTATCATCTCTGTTTGTGTACAGGCTGTCAGAGGGCTCCTAGATAATCCCAATGAGCCTGTCAGTGAACTCTCCTACTTTGACTGCATCGAGAGTGTCATGGAGAATTCAAAGGTACAGGCTTTCAAAATAATTGCTTGGACTATACACTTTAACTGTCAGAGAGAGATATTTTGCATGGCAGGCAGCTGAAGATCTCATTTGTACACTCATTTTGTCCTTTTCCACATTGCCTCAGGTCCTAGGAGAGTCAATGGCAGGCATTTCTCAGCACTGTAAGACCGGTGATGTGGTAGCCTTTGGGGAGAGCGTGGGTGTGGCGTCCAAGGCTCTGTGTGGGCTGACAGAGGCTGCAGGACAGGTGAGATCACAGCATGGTACTTACTCACTTACCATGAGTTACCATGCTTCTGCTCTCATCTCACTTTTCTGCCATAGTTTTTAATATATGCTTAGAATTAATCGCATTACATTTCAATCAGGGAAAAAAACAATTTAAGCCTTTACACGGTTGACACAGCCCTCTAAACAATACATGAAAAGAAATTCAAACATCTTGACATGGTGGAAATAATGGCATTTACACCCTAGCAGGACATTTTCCATTGGAAACCATGACAGTGAGGCGGGTTGAGCCAGGTTTCATTGGAGGTTTTACAGACTCCTACCCCTTAAGCTCTAAAATAACATGCTCACCTCCATGCAACATTCAGTTTCCTTTTCTGGAAAAGGGCACTCTGACAGATTTTTTGTTCCCTCTGCTTATCTACTCCCCTGAAATGTAACATGTATACAGTATGAATTCATGTATGTATCTGTTCAGTTCATGTATTCATGTATGTATGTCAGAGAACGTGGACTGCATGTGGGGGATGTTTACTTGTCTGTGACAACAAATGGGACCTTTTAGGACAATAAAGAACCTGTCTAGTGGCAAACGGATGCATTAATTTAACTCTTTGTTTTCTGCCCTGTAGGCCTCTTATCTTGTAGGTGTGTCTGATCCCAATAGTCAGTCAGGCCACGAGGGGCTCGTTGATCCTATCCAGTTTGCACGGGCCCACCAGGCTATACAGATGGCTTGTCAGAACTTAGTGGACCCAGCCAGTAGTCCCTCACAGGTAAGAAGTGTGGGGCTTGTGGACCATTCCCTGGCATATGTGGATTGCACTTGGGACAGCAGTGTATATAGATCTCTTGTGACTTGAATTATATGGCTCATTAAGTTTGAAAACCTTAAAATCGACCTGAATGTCGCAAATCATTTACTCTACACACCTTACCGCAATTCCTCGTTTTATACCACACTGCTTCCTATTTGTTGTTGTTTCTCTGTTTGTCAGGTGTTGTCTGCAGCAACAATTGTAGCCAAGCACACTTCAGCTCTCTGTAACGCCTGCCGCCTGGCTTCCTCTAAAACCTCCAACCCTGTGGCTAGGAGGCAGTTTGTCCAGTCAGCCAAAGAGGTGGCTAACACCACAGCCAACCTTGTCAAAACCATCAAGGTCAACTCCCCATCTGATCAAAACGTTGAGTGTAAATTTGTTACAAAATTCTTCCATCATGTGAGAAGCTGTGAATGTGTGTGTATAATTAAGTTACTAGCAAAAATCCAAATACTCATATGGCGTTGGCGTCTTGTTTCAGGCCTTAGATGGGGATTTTTCAGAAGAAAATAGAAACAGGTGCCGTGTTGCTACAACCCCACTTCTTGAGGCTGTAGAAAACCTGTCTACTTTTGCCAACAACCCTGAGTTTGCGAGCATCCCAGCTCAGATCAGCAACGAGGTATTCATCAATTTTGATGCTTGTTTGTAATGCCCCCTTTTGAACATTTTTCATTAATTTTTTCCCACAGTTTCTCATGATTTAACGGAATGAAAATGAATGGCAATCTGTTATCATGTTCTCTGCTCTCAGAAACATCCAATTTGTCATTTTTTTCCCACTCACCCTGCAGAGGATCTTGAAGCTACTCTTCAGAGAAATTTAATGAATAAGTTTGTGACTTCTGCACTCAATCCTCTTGAAACAGGCACTTTTATGTGAGCCAACACAGAAAGGTTTGTACAGCGAACATGAGGCGGGAATTGGATTGAGAGTGAGGTCCAATTTTCCCTTTTCTTTTAATGTCAAGAAAAGACTGAAGGAGAGAGATGGATTTTTATTTTTCAATCTGAGCAGAACATTTCTCTCACAGTTCTCTAAAAGCTTTATGGCTGTAATCTTTTGGAGGGCAGTGTTTAACGGCACTCTTTCTCAACACAGCTGCTCTAATCTTCAGCTTGTTAATCTAATTGTCGAGGGAGGCTTTGGCTCGGATCATAAAGACTGAAGGTGTTTCTTCCTGCATCTGTGTAAAGCTGCCCTTCTAATCTCATCCCTCCTTTTGATTGCACCTTTGATCTCTCTAAGGTAGTCAAGGAATATTAACAACTGTGTCCATACCAATGTGGCTAGCGCTTTGCTGTTACCTGGGCTGGTGTTTTACCTGCACTCACTTTTTCATTTCCACAGGGCTCGGCCTCCCAGGAGCCTATTGTGCGATCAGCCCGCTCCATGCTCGATAGCTCCACTTACCTTTTAGAAACAGCCCGCTCGCTGGTCCTCAACCCCAAAGATCCTCCCACCTGGTCGATACTAGCTGGCCACTCCAGAACAGTTTCTGACTCCATCAAGAGCCTCATCACCTCCATCAGGTTTGTATTAATCCCACTTACTGCCACATCTGTCTCTGCAGGATTATCCTGAATCAAAGTTTATAATGGTTTGCTCACAGTTGGTGGGGCAAAAAAAGTTTCTGAAACCAGAGGGCTTATTCTGTGATGTCTGTTCAGCTAAGCAATAAATTGCTACATTAGTTTATATCTGCTGAGATTCCCGCTGCCTTGTAATAGATTAGTGAACAAGATAGAGCAGTGATGAGATGATGAGCCACAGTGGATCTGCCACACATTTTTATCAAAGCTAGGGCCCCTCCCACTTATATCTTCATCATCATCCTCCAATCATATTAATTAGTTATTAGAGCAGCTAAGCCCCAGAAGAGACTGCATTTGGTTATAACCTGCCTATCGTTATGCTTTAAAGGAATACATCGTCATTCTGGGAAATATGTTTATTCACTCTCTTGTCAAGAGTTAAATTAAAAGATTGAGACCTCCCTGATCTCTGTATCCTAAATATGAAGCTAAAGCCAGCAGCTGATTAGCTAGTCTCAGCATAAAGACTGGAGGGTCCATCATGGTGAAGACAAGACGCCAGGAAGTCACTGTTGCGGGCCAAAAAATAGTCCTGCACAAAACCGCCTGTAAAATCACAACACGACCAAATTTACGATTTCCCCTTTTTAAAAATCAAGCTGTTTCTAATTGCTTCCTCTCTTTATGCTAAGCTAAGATAATCGGCAGCTGGCTGCACCTTCATATTTAACATATAGATATGACAAGGGTTTCAATTTTCTCATCTCACTGTTGTTAGAAAAGAGAGAAAAAAGCATTTCTCAAACTATTTCTTTAGATTAAATGTGGACTTTTTTAATTGATGTACTTGTTATTTGCACAGTAATGTGCAAATGTTTTTATGTATGCATTTTTCAATGTTTCTGATGACAGGGACAAGGCACCAGGACAGAGGGAGTGTGATTACTCCATTGATAACATCAATAAGTGTATCCGGGACATTGAGCAAGCTTCCCTCGCTGCCGTTGGGCAGACCTTGCCCTGCAGAGATGATATCTCCATGGAAGTGAGTACAAGTAACCCATCAGCTTCATCTTGTCCAAGAGAATGAACTTAATGGGATCTGTAGTCTATATTGTGTGACTTGAACCGTAATTCTGTGCCGTTGTAACTCACCAGGCACTACAGGAGCAGCTAACATCCTCTGTGCAGGAGATAGGGCATCTGATTGATCCCGTCTCCACAGCGGCCCGAGGCGAGGCTGCCCAACTAGGACACAAGGTGCTGGTCTGGCCATATATCCCTTCATCCCCTCTGGATTTAGAAAGAAAAGTCTGTTTTCTATCTTACGAATCCTTCCTCAGACAGCTCTCTTAAACTCATTCTCCCAGGTAACCCAGCTGGCCAGTTACTTCGATCCACTCATTGTGGCATCGGTGGGCCTGGCCTCTAAGCTGCACGACCACCAGCAGCAGATGACCATCCTAGACCAGACCAAGACCCTGTCTGAGTCTGCCCTACAGATGCTCTATGCTGCCAAGGAAGGCGGGGGAAACCCAAAGGTACTAGGCAGTTAGGCATATAGGGCATATAGCTACAGTGTGTGCCTGACATGAACAACGGTGACCTGTGATAGTAAGCAAAATTTCAGCTTGTCAATACAGTAATGCAGGCATATTTTCCCATGGTAGATCTTTTTAAGATGATCATACCATTCCTCCCTGCTGAGCATTAAAAATGTCCTAAAAATGGCCTCAGCTTCTGTAACTCGCTATTATATGTTCTTCTCTCAACTTTAAGTCATCAAACTCAGACAGAACAAAGTGACAGGAGTTCTTAGTAGATTTTATGGCTCTATTAGTGTTGGAATTGAAGATTTTAGTGAAAATGTTTTGAAAATTTAAAAACTTCTAATCCCATTCTCTGATGGTTCTGCCGTTGCTCAAACTCAGTCACAAAATAATAAAATAAGCTACTGAGGAACTTCTGTTGTCTCATAGGACTGCCTGTCTACCTGTCTACTCCTGCTTACATTTGAATAATTAACATTTTTCTGGTTTTTTTTTCATTATTTCATTTCATTTACTGTATAGTATGTGCACTGTTATTTTGATTTTGAAGTTGTAGTTTGAATTATTAGAAAATAGGGTGGTTCAAGCCCTTACAGCCTGGTGACGTGTCCTCTAGTGAGACACTGAGTACCTAGCAGCTGTAGGGACACTCTGGAGCTGTTGTCAAGCTGATAAATATCTTTCTGGCTAGACCAAGACAGTGTCATAGAAACATTAATCAGCTCGACTGTGTCCACAGGCGTCCCACACCCACGATGCCATTTCTGAAGCAGCCCAGCTGATGAAGGAGGCTGTGGACGACATCATGGTGACTTTGAATGAGGCGGCCAGTGAAGGTGGCATGGTGGGGGGCATGGTGGAGTCCATCGCTGAGGCCATGGGAAGGGTAAGTAAGGTGTGTTTGTGTGTGTTTTGATAGAGAATGCATGCACGGTATGTGTGATATCATCTCATGAGAAGTCTGCTCAGGTGGTTTAAACAGATTTTATGTTGACACTTATTCCCTATCTTAATTGTCTGAAGGCAACATGAGCTGTCCAAATAAGAGTAATCCCACAGTGGGTGTGCTGAGAATGTGTCCTTGTCAGTGACTCTCATTAGTCCACTCGTTGACAAGTTTTAAGTCCGCAGCCCACTGGTGATGTTAGCTGTCACTCATCCTGCTGGGGGACATGTCACTGTGTTGACAGCGCAGTTAATAATTGACGATGTTCTGCGCATACTCAGACATATACGCTTGGCTCAGATCTTATCCTTTATTTAAAATGTTCTTCCTTGGGTTTTTATTTCACCCTCAGCTTGAACATAGCATGGTAACCATCATTAAAACACCATTAGCAAATATAAAGTGGAACACTTTACAACAATACATACATAAAATGGGTTATATTCACACTAATGGCTTTTTAATTGTTAAGAAATTATATATCAATTAAGAAGTTGTACTATAAAAGGACTTGGGTTGCTAAATGGTGTGCATCCAATATTGGTATTCCCAGCACACCCCAATTTATCTTTGTAGTGGCCTCTTAAATGAATCACACTAAGTTTGGACCCCCTACAATAATGTACCTTCTAGAAGAAGGCTACAAAGTGTTGAGGCTGTCTGTTAATTAGTGACATCCATCAATGTACTAAACTTTAAATGTTTTTTTCTATAGCCTGACTGATACTAGATTTTAATGCCGACATCTGTACTTCAGAGTTCAAAAATATAGCACATAACATAAACATATTTTTGATAAAAATTCCTTAAATTTGGTTATCAAAGATATGTAACGCATATATTTACTGAGCTGGGCACTTTTTAGTTGAGCAGTAAGCAAAACCAAACTAAATCAAAATTCTCACGTAATTGTGAAGTTCCTAGTGTAAAAACACATAGGATAGCCATGTAAGCTCTAAAATAAATAAATACTAAAGGTTTGGTCCTCACAGTTGGATGAAGGAACACCTCCAGAACCTGAGGGCTCCTTTGTGGACTACCAGACCACAATGGTGAAGTTCTCCAAGGCCATCGCTATCACTGCACAGGAGATGGTGAGTGCAATAATGTCTGACTCTGTGTGTTTTCCATTACATTTCCAATCTACAATGGCAATATTTGCCAGTACAGCTAAAGAAACATTAATGTGCCTCTGCTGACAATGTATGTGCTCTCTTTCACCAGATGACTAAATCTGTAACTTGCCCTGAGGAGCTCGGTGGCCTTGCCTCTCAGGTGACAGTGGACTATGGACAGCTAGCACACCAAGGACGCCTGGCTGCTGCCACTGCAGAGCCAGAAGAGGTGAGAAGCCATGCCCTCTGTCCTATGGAGTGTGTGGGCAAAATTACATACTCTTATGAAAAATGTAAAGGGTAACTTTGATATTTTTCAACCTTCAACCTATTTTCCTATGTTTTTGTTTATATGTGACTAATTGGGACGACATTTTTTGAAATTGGTCCAGTATTGAATGAGTGCGCTGTGTGTATCTGTCTTATGGAAGGGATCCCTACAGAGATAGACCTTTTTTAGAAAAAGGATTAGATAAAAGTAAGATCTTTTTGTTTAATGAGAAACAGTCGCTATATCGCTGTTGTCAAAGCCACCAGACTCATCACAAAAATAGTAAATTTAACTCTCTGGTCTACCGCTGACTGGATCAGTTTGTTTGAGTTATTGTGTGACTTTGGTGTTTTTAACCCTTGAAAACATGCTGTTTTTATCAGTGGAGTCCGGTGGCTTTACTCTTTGACGGGGCGTAATTGCCCACAAGGATTACAATGCAGCCCTGTTTTGCTGCTGCCAACTGCAGCACGCTCGCTCAATACTGGATCAGTTTCTAAACATGTTGTCCCAATTAGTCACATAGACACAAAAACATGGGAAAATAAGGTCCAGGGTGAAAAATCCCGAAGGTACCCTTAAACACATAACGCCGTATATCTCTTTGCAATTGTGCCCCTGAGATGTCAGACTGAAATATCAGCTTAGGTCTGCATTTTACACCCAAAATGCTTTTGGATGTATTCACTCACGCTCTGATCAGAGCAGATGTTTGGTGTTCTTTCATATGACACCCTTTCTTTAAGGCTGCTTCGGACAGTGTGAGATCAAACAGAAATATACCCTTTCAGCATCCATCGCTGTTGACACACACACTCTGTTCTATGTAATCCAGCAATATGTGGAAACATTGCACGAATAAGCACATAGCTCTTATCAATATCTTGTATATAACAGGCTGCTGGAAACCCTGCTGGTTACCATAGTGACATTGTGCCTCTATGAGTCTAAAAGCCTATAGTGATGCTTATAATGAAGTACCACCCACCCATGAATCTCAGTCTGGAAATTAAAGGTGTAGTGTGCCACCATCAGCATTCCCTCTCTGAGCTTAAAATCATTTTTCATCCACCCCGCTGGATAAGAGATTGTAATTGTGTACTACAGTGACGCAAATGAGAAGATGCGGTGTAAGTCCATGCCTGGTTATGCTTTCAGGTTGGTTTCCAGATAAGGACACGGGTGCAAGAGCTTGGCCATGGCTGTATCTACCTGGTCCAGAAGGCTGGAGCCCTACAGCTCAGTCCCACTGACAGCTTCTCCAAAAGGGAACTTATTGAGTGTGCCCGTGCAGTCACAGAGAAGGTAAGCCATGAGGACGGAAACTGATACAGCACCTTTAACTTTTGCAGAAGGAATTCTTTATTTTTATATACATCTTGACTCTTGAAGGGAAGTCTGTTTTTGCCGTTATTTTCCATCTCTGCTGTTAGAAGTTTGAAAACAGCATCAACTCAGCATTAGCATTTTTATGAAAATATATTCCCCACATCGCTCAGCACAGTTGCTGTGTATATATACCTATTTAAATAAAGTCATGTAAGTGTGTGCAAGTTTTAAGAAGAAGCAGTTCAGATGTGAATAATTTTTTACTATACTGTAGCTGAGAGATATCCTTTGAATTATTATTTGTTATTTATTATTTTTTATGGTTTAGCTTTAGCCTTAATATTGAACTAGTATAGAGTCAGAAGCATATAGGTTTAATATATGTTATTTTAGGTAGTAGAACTGGTGATTTACTGTATTATTGTACTAGTCATGCAGGTCATGAGAGCATGCTCTCACATCCTCACACTGTGCAGTTAATAATATTACCTATGTCTCCCTGCTGTGACCCTGGCAGCAGTATAGCCATGCTGCTCACACATTAGAATTTCTCTCCACTATGAGTCAATGATTTGATTCAGGCCTCCTATCAAACTTGAAAAATCTGTGGTGTCACGTTTGCTGACACGTGGAGCTTGTGCCTCGTTCAAACATACCTCTCAGGGTTTTACATTTGTTTATGAGTCTTCAGGAAAGATGTGTGATTTGCAGAGTCAGGCTCATTGGCTTAATTTGATTGTGCAGCAGACTCTGATTTGATTCACATTTAATCCAGCTCTCTTTTCTTACTTCCAGTGTCCTCTTTTAATCCATCTCGTCCACATCTTTTACTCTAAACATTTGCAACCTCAAATACCTGGTTTATAAAGATTCGACCAACGTCATTTAAAGAGGATGTTTAATCATTAAACATATGCAATGCATACAGAAACTGGGGTTATTTAAAGCTGTTTTTACACCTATGCTGTGCACGTTCCAGGTGTCCTTGGTACTCTCAGCACTGCAGGCAGGAAACAAAGGCACCCAGGCCTGTATCACAGCAGCCAGCGCTGTTTCTGGCATTATCGCTGACCTGGACACCACCATCATGTTCGCCTCAGCTGGAACACTGAACCCTGAGAATGAAGAGTCTTTTGCTGACCACAGGTACAATGGCTTCGCCACCAGCAAAACAGAGAGATAATGTAAAATGAAAACCTCTTAACAACAAAAAAACGAAACACGTGATAATGTTAAACATGAGCAATAGAGTAAGAGCCTATTTTGTATACTATGAGTTAAGTTACTAAGATTTCAGTTCATAGGTTTTTACACTGCAACACCAGGGCTCCATTTTTCTTTTGATGACTCACTCAGGAAAAGTTGAGTTTGCCAATAAAGCTGAATATTCAGATGCATTTCCCATAATGAATGTAAATTGAAAATTGTCCTTACTAAACACACGTTCTACTAGAAAAACAACAGCTTTCTTTCATATTCCCGGTACTTGAGTGTGACTGTGCAGCAGATTGTGACAGAATGTGTCCCGTCCCTCAGGGAGAGCATCTTGAAGACAGCCAAGGCGCTGGTTGAGGACACCAAGCTGCTGGTTGCTGGAGCTGCGTCCAGCCAGGAGAAACTGGCCCAGGCTGCCCAGTCCTCAGCCAAGACCATCACCCAGCTTACTGAGGTGGTTAAACTGGGAGCGACCAGCATGGGCTCTGACGACCCAGAGACACAGGTGACGAAATTCTATATAACATTTACAATCAAGAATGTCTAATACAACGACAGATGTTTCAGCTATATGTAGTCAGTTGTATACCTTCATATGTAGTCAGTTGTATGCCTTTATTTTTCTAACAATCTTTTATCCAGCTGCACAGAGCTTTAACCACCTTTGCAATCCATTATCTTTATAATATTCTGTCATATTAGTTATCTAGAATGAATGTCTTTTATCTTTCTGTACATCCAGTGTTCATCTGTGTAATTGCAGTTACATCTGATACACATTGTGTCTCCACTTTCCCCTGTGTGTATGCCTCTATCTCTGCCCTCCACTAAGTCTGAAGTACCATGACTAGGTGTGAGTGATAAGGGCTGCAGTGTTAAATCCTCTCCCCGGGGTGTTAAACCTATACTCTGACCATTGTGCCGTATTGATACCAGCTCTATCTCCTCAGGTGGTTCTGATAAACGCGGTGCGGGATGTGGCCAAGGCTCTTGCTGAACTCATTGGTGCCACCAAATGTGCCGCCGGCAAGCCAGCTGATGACCCCTCCATGTATCAGCTGAAGAGCGCTGCCAAGGTAAAGGCAAAGACCGCTCAAACAAATCTCTATTGATTTCAACAACTCAAGTCTTGAATTTATTATTCAGCCTATGCCTCCTAGCTGAGAGGATACTGGGTGTAAATGTGTATTCTACAAAAGTACTCTTTGTTTTACTGATGTGTTTAGTTTGACGTATCTGATAGCAAATAGTAAGGCTTTTTCAAAAGAATGATATGACAGTCCTTATCAGCGTTTGTAAGGTATTCTCCTTTTCTGTCATATCTGTATCTGGGACTAAACACACCACTAAGACAGAAATTGTGTGCATGCATTTGTGCATGTAAGAGAGAGAGGATTGGTATGCTTTACCAAGAACCTTCTGTGTCTGTAACCACAGGACATTTTGTGTTATGAGCGTTGAGACTTCAGTAGTTCAAGTTTTTGAATCAGCGTGACTGTCAAGACCTGATCTAAGTGAAATTTCAAATAAAGCTCAGCCTAACAATTCTATTTCTCACATCAAGGCAGTGGATTTCTAACTCAAAAACACTAGTTTGAGTCTGCCTATTAATGGAGGGACAACTCCACATTAAATAGGTGAAACAAATGGGCAAAACATCACAAAAAGCAACACACAAAGAATTCTTCTTCAAGAACAAACAGACATGCCATAGATGTTGTATGTGCAGAAATATCAATTGTTGAATTACAATATAAAATAAATAAAAAGGAAAGCTTCAGGCAAGTTGTAGTTTTCTTATAAAGACTTGATCAGAGAAAAGATGTTTTGCGCAAGGTGCCGAGAGTTGTACTCTTTGTCTCATTTTAGTCTTGATCGTCATGACCACAGTCACACCTCCCAACTGCTGAAGAATAAAAACTAAAGATTAGACCTTTTATATCTAACCTTGGTACAGCTGTGTTCGCTGCAATAGAGAAACAAAGATGTAAGTATTTAATCAGTGACAGAGCCAGGGATACCTCTGAGCCAAAGATTTGCTTTGTCTTCTGCAAATGTTTAAAAATTTTTTATATATTTATTTATTTTTCTCACAACTATCACACTAAGCACAGCACGTATCTCTAACTGTTGCATGAGGTTTCTTGTATTTTCTCATCTAAATGGAATTAGGGCCACCCATGGACCTGGCTATGTTGACAGATTGTTTCTGTTCCTCTAACATATGGTGACCTCCAAATGGGACCATCTCAAACTCCCGGTTATCATGTTGCTCAAATTCCTAACCTAATAATGTACACTTTGCTGAATGCAGCGCAGACAGAACAGAATGTGTCACCATGAATAAAACTTGAATTTTTGAGTTTTTTCCCCCCCTTCCAAGTTGTCAGTGAATAAACTGTATTACCAGCAGTGAATCACTCTCTTTTAATTTGAAATTCATCACGCGGTGTTTCTTCAGCAGGTGATCGCTTTCATTTTCATTAGATAAGTGTAACTGTTATTCACTGTAATGGAATCAGTCAAGGGGGAGTCAAAAATAATGTTGTAATGTTTTACTGCTGAGGAGAAAGAGCGCCACCTCCTGGTTTGACTGCGAGCCTCATCATTACTCACTTTATTTGACAGGTCATGGTGACCAACGTGACGTCTCTTCTAAAAACAGTGAAGGCAGTGGAGGATGAAGCAACCCGCGGGACGAGGGCACTGGAGGCCACCATTGAATGCATCAAGCAGGAGCTGACAGTAAGAGCTCCTCACCGGCCGAAACCGCTTCTTTATGGTCTTTTGGGAGTCAGATGATGAGACACAGCCTCTCTACAAAGCTGGCCCAAAGAGGGTCAGGGATATCTATGTCTATTATTCTGAACAAAACAGGGGAGCTTTTTGTTCTTTTTTCCTTTATCTGTCCGGCTCCTTTCCTTCCCCTTCCCTCTCAGCCCCTGAAGCTTTCTCACAGCTCTTATCAGGATCTGGGTAGCAGGCGCAGGCAGAGTGAGAAAGGAAGAAGATTTCAGGAGCTTGTTTTTTTTGTAATTTACTGCTAATCCTTATTGGAGAATCCCCCAGCCCTAGAGGAGGCTTAACTAAGAGCTGCAGCCAAAGCCAAGTTCAACACAATCTACCTAACTCCTAATTATACAACCACCCATATTTGCTCCTCACTTGTTTACACATTCTGCTGCCATAGTCTAGAGTCCATATGCACTTCTTCATGTCCCATCTGTATTAACATATCTGAGCCACTAGCATGCCTATATCCAACTACCTGTGTCTGTGGGTAAGGTGTTCCAGTCCAAGGACATCCCAGACAAGCACACCACACCCGAAGAGTTCATCCGCATGACAAAGGGCATCACCATAGCAACGGCTAAGGCAGTGGCTGCAGGCAACTCTGCTCAACAGGAGGACGTTATCGCCACTGCCAACCTGAGCCGCAAAGCCATCTCCGATATGCTGACTACCTGCAAGGTGCTAATCCACACTGCCCTGCCAGAACAGGCCTCACACAGACATCACCAGGCTGCCAGGGAACATGTGAGCCCATCCTGCTGAGAGCAGATAGGACATTAGAGTCTAGTCTACTTTACGGCTGCTCCCGCTGGTAGTGACTCAGTCACATTTTAAAGTCGTGCAGCGGAGCATCAGTCAGGATGTCCTTCAGTGACTGAGCATTTGTAACAAGGCAAAACCAGAATGAATACAAAGCAGGCATGCATTTTAGGGTATGCTTTTGGCAATCAAGGCATGACAAACTAATTAGTTTTTCATTAGCTATGAATTTGATATGTGCTTGGCACTAGATAATGTACATATCAACATCCCAAATTGTATAGAGGCCGTTCTGGACCTCACATATCACAGGTATACTTTTATGTCAGGACTTGTGTTAACTGTTAAATAAATAAAATTCTAGGGGGGACAAGTTTTGTGTCCTTTTCTTTTTTAATTTACCATACAACATGGTTTTCACACCCTTCCAGCAAGCAGCCTGCCACCCAGAAGTGGGCGAAGAATTGAGGAGTAAGGCCCTGAAGTATGGCTCTGAGTGCACCACCGGATACATCAACCTTCTGGAGCAAGTGCTGCAGGTTAGAAAAAGAAATTCTCATTAATAAATGATGGAAGTTACTTGCGTTTGTGTGTGTGTGTGTGTGTGTGTGTGTGTGTGTGTGTGTGTGTGTGTGTGTGTGTGTGTAGCAACAGTGTGGAAGAGTGGATCTTGATATTTACCAGTACCAAGTGAGGTTTTACTGTTTTTGTCTGCAGGTTTAAATCCTCTCATTCTTGAAAAACCATTCCGGGCTTCCTTTCAGTCATCTGCTTAATTCACTGTAGCGTCACCATTAACCAAAAAATTAGGCGATATTCTATGTACAAATCCAACAGAAATACCCAAACCAACAATAAACTGATCCTTGTATCAGGCGTTATCTTTGTAGCTAAAGCCTGATTTTGCTTATTTTTCGGTGTCACAGGCCTCTCTTGTTGTCCAGAAACTACTTTTCTTGAGGTAGTTGTCAATAAGAGAAATATAGAATAATGCCAACCTTATCTTTGAAAGAAGGTCTCCTAAATGATAACCAGCCAGTGAATGACAAAACTGACGACTGCTATATCCGTCTGTAACCACATTAATCTTAAAAAATGTATGTTTTATACATATAAAAAATAAACATATATAAGATGTCTTACACCACAATGTACCCCTGCTGAAGATCTGATTTAATTTCTGAGCACCTTGTTGCATAAATCTGCAAATTAATCAGCAAAACAAATTTTCATAAAATCCCTTATTTAATGATAACACTCCCCATATGTTATGTGAAGACAAGGACAATTGCTAATTAATGTATTAAGTAGCTTAATTAATTATTTTACTTGCATAATTAATTACGAGTACATCATGTTGGTTCTGGCAGGACATTAGGCCACTACAGGTGTCTTGTGTATAATTTGTGGTTGTATAAAGAGTGTCCTGTCTCTACTTTGCCAATCAACTAAGAACCAAATATGAAACATATTGCAACCATAACTGAATTAAATAGTGACAGTGCAGACTCCTTCATCAGGTCAATCTTTATTACACGCCTCTTGTTCACGTGCGTTCGTGTGTGCATGTGCACATTTTGGGCTGTTGTATTTTCAGGTGCTGCAGAAGCCCATGCCCGAACAGAAGCAGCAGCTGGCCGTACACTCGAAGCATGTGGCAGCGTGTGTGACAGAGCTCGTCCAGACAGCTGAGGCCATGAAAGGTGAGGCCACACACATTGCTGATACACACACTCTCTTACAACATTGCCACACACTCTCTTACAACAACGCACACAAACGAAAGTTTGGCTGAACAACCTTTAGTTATCAGTGACCCCACTCTGGCCAATGTCAGGATTATAAGGACCATTTAACACAAATGACAGTTGTGTATATTTAGCATTCCAAGCGTTTGTGATACTTGAAACAGCGTAATGTAATTTTATTAGGAGGCATGAATTTTACAGAAGCTTGTGTGCTGTCCAAAAATTGTCTGTGAGCCCTTAAAGCCACTGCAGGGTAACAGGGAAAGCTGAAAAAAAATAAGACTTGAGGAGATTCCCATTCAGAGCCAACTCAATTTGATAAAATGTTTTGTTTTGTTTTTTGAAAAACAGGATTATGAAGATTTTAGAGAATAGTCAAAGGAGTTCTAATCCTCTCGAATGAATGATATTATGGTGTTATTGTGTCAAGTCACCAAAGCTGTCTGTGTCCGTAATAAAGATGGGTCATGAAATCGTACCACAGAGTGATTGCCATGTAAATTGTTCCAAATTAAGCTCTGTATGATGGTTATGAACAAACGTACAAGTGTTTCCTCTAGAAGCTGCACTGCTGCATCTGACAGGAGTAATAGATTGAGTTTGGATGAGAATTAGATTTCAGCGTATAGCCTGAGACCCAGCGGGGCTATCCACTTCACCTCTCTAATGTCCCATGTGCTCTCTCTCTCCCCCTCTCTCTCTCTTTGCTGCTTCAGATGGAGGTAAGTGGGGAAGGGTGTGTTTTGTTCCTCCAGATCACCTTTCATAGAGTCAGAAGGGGGTAGAGGAGTAGACGGCTTGGGAGTGGGCGTGCAGAACAGATTTCCCCAGAGCTCAACATAATCTATGAAAACATTGTTCCATCTGCTTTACCAAGCTGTTCCCAAACTGCTCCGTTTTATGGGCACTTAAAAACCTATAAAAAGACAATGATCCATCAAATGTGCATTTCCTCTAACTTTTCATTTATCTTATTTAACTTTGAGGCATTGCTATCATACTGCAAGTAATTCTTTTGGAGTGTATAGTGAGTGTGGCTACAGTTGAAGTGGGTTGAGATTTAGAATCTCTGACGTCTGGATTGTGTGAAAGTGCATGAAAAGCCTTTAAAGCATACTGTTGATCTCTTGTTACATAAAAAAAAATGGTGTTTATTTTGTGAGTCTGTACAAAAAAACATGCAATAACCAACGCATGGGCATGTGATGCTCCTGTTCAGGATCGGAGTGTGTGGACCCCGAGGACCCCACTGTCATCGCCGAGACTGAGCTCCTCGGAGCAGCAGCGTCCATTGAAGCTGCAGCCAAGAAACTAGAGCAGCTGAAACCCAGAGCCAAACCCAAGGTATAAGTGCCCCTCTCACCCTTTCCACCCACACAAACCCACGCACAGCTTTTTGCTATTAATCAGCAGGGAGGCGAAGTGGGCCAAAGGTAGGAAAAGGTGACACTGACTTTGAAGTGGAGTCTTCTTTTTCAGTGACTGAGCTGCTGTCTCGATATCATTAAAGGAGAAAAAAAAAATCTGCATTACACATACCAAGTTGACTCAGGCAGCTGGTCCAGTGAGCAAACACATGATGCCTTGGAAAACTTTCTTCAAAGGCACGTTTGGACATTATTTTGAGTTTTGTTGCCAGGAGACGCAATTACACTGCTGGGTCCTCCAGCTTATGTTGGAATGAGTTCAAATGTGTGATGAACTGTTGTGACCCTTTCCGAAAGAGAGGGCCTCTGTCTTATTTCATTTGTTTTATTGCAGTGGCTTTTTCAGCCTGTTAATCATCCCCCCACGCTGTGGTATTGCCTAAAAAACAAAACAACTTTTACCGCATCATATGCAGAGAAAATAGGTGGGAGGTGGTGGTGATAGTGAAATTACTTTTGTTCTTCTGTATGTAATACATGGTTGTGTTTGCTACTGCATGATTGTGTTGTTTGTTTCTGTCTCTGGAGACTGGATAGTTGGGTCCTAGTGCTCTTCCTTCTGTACATGCACCTGTAGTGCTCACCCCCTTCTCTGTACCTCTTCCTGTACAAAGTGATTGTCAGCTCAACCCTCAGCCCGTATGACATGAAGGAAAGCATATTTAGTCTCCCCCAGTTTTAATAAAGTCCACATAATGCTCTGTCTCATACTTTAATTCCACAGCTACAGACTCCATTTATGGGGACCTTCATATTTATGAAAAGGGATTAGTGAATGAAAAGCTTTTCCTCTTTTAGATGTCGGTGTCTCCCTCTAGTGATCTAATAGGATGCAAGCCTTACCTAATAGCATTTAAAGGGGGACTACCTTTCAAGTTTTACCCTGTTTTTTCCCCATGTGAGGACAGTTCAAAATGTATTTACGAACATTTCTTATTCTCCTCCATATTCAGAAATGATCAAAATGTTTGTCCATCCATCATCTGTTTTTATATATTGATGTAAAGGACAAAAAAACAGTTCAAAGACAGAACTCTGATCATAAAGGCAAATTTTCATTCCACAGATTCTGAAACAATTACAGAGCACCATATATGGTGCCATATATTTTTTAATAATGACAATGTTCTACCCTGAGTAAATTTTTTACTGAGACAAAGCTTACAGAATACCACATTTTAATACTCAGAGCATTAAACCACCCGAAAGTCTGAAAAATCTCCTTCTTCCTCTTTTTTTACTCTCTTCTCTGCTCCTTCGTCCCTCTCACCCTATCCCAGCATGCATCCTTGCCCTGCCTCCCCCCTTCACCCTTTCCTAGCCGTTGTAGACCTGGAAGCCTTCTCTGCAGGGCTCTGTCTGATATGTTTGATATATTAGGTTGTTATTCAGTCCAACTATATATCAAACATATTCCTACAGTGTCCCGCCCTGTCTCCAGCCACCTGTGCCTTAATGTGTTTATGGAGGTCTGTGGTCGATCACATGTTGTTGACTGCTGATTTTTTGAACTGTCTCTGAACTGATGCTCTGTGATCTTCATAATGGCATTCAGTTCGGGTTTGGAAACCATAACTACAGTACCTACCACTCTGCAGTGTTTTTCTGGGAATTTGAGGAAGCTGGAGGGGTTGACTTGGATATTTAGATTCCAATATTGTTTTATATTCTTTATATGTAAATTCTACTTGTTTTAGGCATATTATCAAATTATACATAAATGATTCAAGGAAGTAAATTAAGCAAAACGTACAGACAAAAGGGTTGAACAGTTTTGTTTTTCAAAATCCAGATACAGTAATAAAATTATAAAAAAACTTTTGGTGATCATGACTCATGATCTTAGTATTCATAAAATCCTGGTTACGGCTCTGGTTGACCTGTTGACACAGTAATAATTGTCGCATTTATTGTAGCATTCTATATGTGTAAGTCTAATTTAATATGTGGTTTTACTTTCAGCAGGCAGATGAGACACTGGATTTTGAGGAGCAAATCTTAGAAGCAGCAAAGTCCATCGCTGCAGCAACAAGCGCGCTTGTCAAATCTGCATCAGCAGCTCAGAGAGAACTGGTGGCACAAGGCAAGGTCAGTCAACTCAGACACTCTGCAAGATACAATATATTACTAATAATGTAAAACAACACATAGGTTGTGTTTTTTACCCAATGTCTACCTCAGGTGGGATCCAATCTAGCCAATGCAGTGGATGACGGCCAGTGGTCACAAGGTCTTATATCAGCAGTAAGTATTGCTGCCTAACACTTTGAACATGTCGACAAAGTACTGTATAAACATTACACTGTATGTAATGTAATCCAGTTTAAAACAAGATGTAAACCCAACCCAAGAGCATGTGAGCAATTTATTGTTTGCTGCAGGCACGTATGGTAGCGGCAGCCACCAGTAACCTGTGTGAGGCAGCTAACGCCTCAGTGCAGGGCCATGCCAGCGAGGAGAAGCTCATTTCTTCAGCCAAACAGGTTGCGGCCTCCACAGCTCAGCTGCTGGTGGCCTGCAAGGTGAAGGCTGACCAGGATTCTGAAGCCATGAGGAGACTACAGGTAACACTGAAACACCATTTTAATGCATCTGTTGGAAGGACTCTGTGCATGCTAACTTTGAGATTATCTGTTTGAAGGCTGCTGGCAACGCAGTGAAGCGAGCTTCAGACAACCTGGTGAGGGCTGCTCAGAAAGCAGCATTTGACAAGACTGAAGATGACAGTGTGGTGGTAAAGACCAAATTCGTTGGAGGCATAGCTCAGGTGAGAGAAAAGCCTAAAAAATGTTTATGTGAGACCTGGAACCGGAATCATCTCTGTTGTGTGGTTTGCCCTTTTCACGGAATGTTTGCACCTCTCGCTGATATGCCAAAATGCCACCGTCATTTTTTTCCCGAAATTGTGATGAGCTGCTGTGGATAAACAGCCCATCAGCTTCATTTCAAAGCTGTTTGCCAGGTTTACCAGACACCCAGAGCTGCAAAACATCACATCTCTTGAAGTCTTGAGAATTTGCTTCTTTTTGATCTTAACAAGAATTTTACAGTAATTGAGGAGTGAGTGTCTCTTTTTCCAAAACCTCAGGGTGCTACAGGAAGCTTTACTTTTCATCTTGATTGATTGGGTTCCTGTCTCAGTCAGTGGTGCAGCTCGGCTGGGCATCAGCTTGTCAGTTTTTCTATCTAACGAGAGAGGCTCGCTGTCTCATTGATTTCTGATGATTGTCGCACTGAGGGGAACTTTGGACAACATTATTTGTTTAACCACTTTGATTGACCATTTATTGTTTTTTTAAACACTAGTATTATCAATAATTTTAAAATGTTATAGCCTAATGCTTACTATCCTTACAACTAACTAACTAAGTTATTTTCATAAAATGATGAAATCTGACTTAGGAACCACTAGTGATTGACAGCTAATGTAACAACAAAGCACATGCAAAACTAAAGTTGTCATGAAATTATCTATTCAAGT
This sequence comes from Micropterus salmoides, assembly GCF_014851395.1. Classification (NCBI taxonomy): domain Eukaryota; kingdom Metazoa; phylum Chordata; class Actinopteri; order Centrarchiformes; family Centrarchidae; genus Micropterus; species Micropterus salmoides. The sequence goes on from NW_024044570.1 coordinate 18,371,596, forward strand.
TTTGCTGTAATGTTTAAATGCTTCTTTCTACATGCATCACTACCGATCTTCTCATCTTATGTAAATGTACAGTATAGACATGTTTAGGAAATGTGGTTAATTTTAATAAAATGTTCCTGTATTTTCTCCTCTGTGTTGTGCTTAGAGTTAACTGACAGTATGAGCTGATTCTCAGCCATCCACAGGAATGAGATTATGATGAGTAGAAGGCACATTTTCTGTCAGCTGTTCCTGTGTGTCCTCAGATCATTGCAGCTCAGGAGGAGATGCTGAGGAAGGAGCGAGAGCTGGAGGAAGCACGAAAGAAGCTGGCTCAGATCCGACAGCAGCAGTACAAGTTCCTGCCCAGCGAGCTGAGGGAGGATGAGGGCTGATTGGCTTGAGCGGACAGGATGTGCGCTGCGCTGACGAGACCCGCCTGTCATGGGGAGGTGTTGCCGATGTACGATTGGCTGCTTTAATCTCATATAACCGAGGAATATACAGCACTTGAAACAGGCCTGTTTGGTGAGAAAACAAGTGCCTGTGCTCTATAGTGTATTTGTGTGTGTGTGTGTGTGTGTGTGTGTGTGTGTGTGTGTGTGTGTGTGTGAATGGTATTGACATTCAATATTGAGAAGGTTGTTAGAGTTGTCACTTAAAGGAGGATGAGACAGTATGATGAAGTTGTATGATAAACGTATCATTGCTTTGTGAGTGTTACTGCATCATGAGCGTCACTGACTGTTACAATCATGAATCAAAGGTATTGCGAATACAGTAATTCTTTATAATCATTGAATGTTTTATAATTGTTAAAGGTTTGGAGCAAAGAGAAATGAACTGATGATATCTCTGCAACTGGCAGAACAAACCTTAGGGTCCATAGCTTGTATTTTAAATGTAAAAACCTCAAAGGGTTAATAACAAGGCAGGAGAGGTGGGTGCCTCATTTCAGCACTGGCATGCATGCACCATAATGTCTATACATATCAATGAAGCTACTAACCAATAGAGTAGTATAGAGTGGAAAGGCACTCGTGTTTTACTGATAAAAATGTGAACTTGGGGTTTGCTGCTAAACTAGCAAATCTTTAGCGTTCAAGGATTCTAATTAAACTAAACCAAACAATGGGGGGTTCTGATTGGAGTTCATGTCAAATAGAAAAAAGAAAATAACAGACCACTGACCAAAACTAGCTATACAGATATTTATTCTTGACTGATTTCTTTTAAAGAAACTAATTGTTCTTAAAGAGCAGACAGGTGTGATCTGTGTTATTCAGATAATCTGGACTATATGTGACCAAATATGTCATGCTGCTTGTACATCATGCCACTTCACGTAATCCCACCAGTTCTTCCCTTATATACACAGAGCTGTGTAAAGAATATATGTTTACATTATCGCTCATGTTTGTTCTCTCTTGTCTTCATGTTTTAATTCTTCCCCCATTAACACTGGCCAGATTTTGTTCAGGTATCCACTGTACTGCACGCGCGCACACACACACACACACACACACACACACACACACACACACACATACACACATATACAGTTATTCTCCACCAGCCACTGCCCTGTCATAGTAAAGGCATTCTCAGTTTAGACTGGCTGTCTATAGCAATACATTACACTGAATATCCTAGCAAGATAATAATGAGACTCTGCGCTGTTAATGGTTGAAAGACTGGTTGTGTGCAATGATATTTGGCTTTTGGCTCTTGAATTGAATGAAACAAGCATACGTTCTGCACTGATAAACTTACAGCACTGACGAAGGCAATTTAAAGCTTCCATTATATTAAATGTAGGACATTCTCCTTAAAACTAGAAGGCTTTGAGCTCTGATTGAGGAAACAAGGAAATGATGATTTTCATTAGTATGTTAATGAATAATATATTGGAAATTTTAAGCAGTTCATCTCCTCAGTCTGTCCATGCCAGTGTCTGGTCTGCATTTTGTACTAGTGCCTTACTTGAGTCTGCCCTGCAAGCAGCTCAAGATCAGGCTGGGTGGGAGCCTGAGCCTTGTCCTCTCTGGATCAGAACATTATGCCAGTCTGTTCCCCATCAGGGTCTTAATAAACTGTCACCTAGTTCTTTGCCATACAATACAATGCCTTTGCTGGTGGCCTATTTGCCTACAGTGTTATAATGCTAATATCAAAGGGCATCTGTGGATACCTTAGGATTTAGAGACCATATCGGAAGACTAACACTAGACTGCATTCCATGAGCATGTGGCAATTTGTTTCTGAAGTCGAGGAATTGTTGCAGTCATTATGTCCCTCTTAAATGTAGGACCGAATCGCCTCCTTGTTTCATTGTCTAACCACTAAAAATACGTTTTTATCAGTAAATGTAAGAATTACCTTAAAATATATTGTCTAACTGATCTGTGCAAGTATTAACTGAATTAGAAAAAGTTACTAGCTCTGTTATGAATAGGTGTTGTGCTTTCTTTAACAGACTGCATTAGTTTTATGATTTGAAGCTGTATGTATGATATTTATCTGGTCACAAAAGTATTTTTTGTATTCACCAAAAATAAAGAGTTTCAAACAACCAGTACCGTTAAGATTGTGTTGTCCTTTTTCATCTAGTCGACAAACGTCATCCTGCATTCTTTCCAGCAGATGTCAATATTGTCCTTCATAGTTCTGTCAGAGGGGTCAGTGGAGTGAAGTGTTTTGAGAAATATGTTGTAGTGGAAGGATTGGCAAAGGTAACCAGACCAAATATGGACATAGTGGATGTGCTTTTTTTCCCCCTTCTGGTTCACAGACAGACCCTGAAGTATGCAGTGACTCCCATTTAGATGTTTTGGTTCCCATTCATTTTGCACCCTGAGTTACACAGCTAAAACCTTTGTAATAATAATAATCTTTATTTGTAGAGAACCTTTTATAACCCATGTTATAAAGTGCTTCACCAAGGCAAAAAAGACGAAGAAGTAGCTCGTCTAACATATGCTGGTCTGCCACTTTTGAAAATTTTGAAATGATTGAAACTGGAGCTTGGCCTCTTTTCCTCAGGTGATACAAAACTTATTTCACTCTGAAGCTGATCTTCTTTCTTTGTCTGCAACAATATGGGGGCAGAGTGTAAAGCATAGTTAGAGGTGGTCAGCACAATGCACATCGTCAAACACCATATTTGGTTGGTTGAGTGTTTTGGTTTCAAGAAAGGTCAAGCCACACAGTGGAGTGGGGAAACTGAAGTCATGTGTTTAACTGGGAGAGCCCATCTAATACTTCCTTGAAACATACAGTAAACCTTAGCATCAACAGTATGCATCTCTGGCATCCTAAATGACTTCTATTTGCTGTGTTGGAATTTTTGTTTTGCAGTCACTGTGAGTTGTGCCATGCCTAATACACATAGCCTGGCAGCCATTAAGTTTAGACTTTGTTACACGCTCAAGTTCTGAAAAATGAAGCCATGTTAGCCTGTGGCTAAACCAAATGACATTGGGTCAACTCTCCATTTATATTTTCCATTTTCATTGTTTCATCACTAATCTATATTATGGTAAATAAGCCATGGCAGAACAACAACAAATGCACTTGGCTGATATGTTTATATATTTTACAGTGTGAATAACAGGCATTAATGTATACTCAGAAGTGAGACTGTGCAGGAATAGAGTCATGGCTTCAGCTAAGAACAGCCTCAGTGAAACTAATAGTTGTCACACTGAAGAGCTATGTAGCCACTTACAGCATTTTAATAATACCCCTTGAAATTTCAGTGTTTATTAGTTTCATCATTTGACTTTTGGGGAAATACTTTTAATGTTATACTACTACACTGAACAATGGTGAAATCTTTATATATATAAAAGAACAGGCATACATCTCACTATTGAAAGAAACCTGTATGTGAACTGAATTTGGTCAGTCTATTTTTATTTGGAACCCAATTCTGGAAAGGCTAAAATTATAAAACAGATTTAGAGGGCATCGTGATCTTTTACAGCATTAGAGAGGGAAACTGCCCTAAGCCAGTTTTCTCCACTTCTAGAGAGTGATGGAGGAGGAAGTGAGGTTTGGAAAAAATGCAGAACAGGAAAGGCTTTTGGGTTTTGGGCTGGGTCATTTGTCCAAAGCATGCTACTGACACTTTCATTTTTGTCATAGACAATATTTCAATCTGACAGTGTCTTTATTTCACAGGTCCGTGTCAGGTCTTTGAGCAATGTGAGAGAAGTTCTCATTTCTTGTCGTTTTCAGCTGCTTTCCAAGCACAACATCCCGTTCTTCAGGATTTTCATGAAAGCTTACAGAAGTAAGTGTTTTGTGGTTACAATTACGTTGAGAGTGATTGATATACACAGCATGTCATAGTACAGCTTGCCCAAGCTGTTAAAACAGTAAAACCCAGCATTGTTCATGGGTTGAAACTCTGTTAATGTTTGGCTTCAGTCCATTTTGTCAGGAAGTGTCACATAGCCCAGACCCAAAGATAGCATGGCAGCGAGAAGGTAGAAGGCACTTAACAAACTGCAGAGGAGAAATTACAAACACCTCTCAGAAATTTCAGATTTCGAGGGAAAAAAGACTGAACCATCTATTATGTCCATCATTATCCAAGTTTCCTTCAGTGAGGTACTTGATGTTCCAGGGATGTGGCCAGTGTAAAGTGTGCGTGTAGTGTATGGACTTTGTACAAGACAATTGTATTCAATTAAATGCTCTGAAAAGCCTGAAAGAAAGAAACACAAAGGAATATTAGCAGTGACTTGGTTTTTACTAAGGCCATCGTGTTTAAAGGAACCTCATACTCACATACCGCCCCTCTGCCTGCTCTGAGAAGCAGTGCTCCCTAACATAAACCTGGGAGACAGCAGCTGATGGATCTAAAAGAGCCTTTTACTCAGGTCTGGAACACATGACTATTTTAGGTCATCAGTGGGGATCTCCTAACATGCTGGCTCTATAACCTACCCACTGTGCAGTCTGTGGTTTAATGGGTATAGTAAACAGAGTCTGTAGAGATTACTCCTGTGCTTTGGTAACTTAGAACTGGTTAATGTTTATATGATCTATGTGTTTATGTGATTTCACAAAGTTAAAATCTAATGGGTTAGAGTAATATTGCTCTAAATGATGAGTTGTTGATTTCACAGATAATTATAGATGTAAGTCCCATGAGACGGAGTGGGGTGGATTAGATGAAATCAAAAACGTGCTTTCTATGTAAAATTACAACAAAAAAAAGTTGGTTCACATACTCTAGGCTTGAACCGTGCAGCCAAATGTCGTGAGAGTATATTTTGAGTATCAAATTACAGGAAGTCTCCCACATTCAGGCCATTATGAAATGCAACAGCAGACAGAATTCACCCATTTTGAGCTAACAGGTGGGTGGTGCTTTATGTGAAGTATGTGAGTTAATTGCAGTCCCCGTCAGAGTGTCCATCCTCTGCTGAGTGACAGTGCTTGCTGTCCATTTCTCCAATGACGGCCCAGCAGCTCCTTTAGCCGTCATGTAAGGAAGGCACAGTATTTCTCAGTCAGCAGGGCTATATTGGGTCTGAGCTGAGACTTGCACCTTGGGTGCTAATTTTGGACAGCTCCACAAGTAACACTAGGAATATCTACTAAATGATATCTTCTGACTCCAACACCCGCTCTTCCAAAATCTCCAAGTTCTCCAAGTCTTTTTTCTCAGTTTTGTTCATGCCTGAAACAGTGTTGAGAATGAGCTGCGGAACAGGGGAACTGTCTGTCTCCGACTGGGCTGCAGACTGGAACTGATCTGCAGTGTCTCCTGGGATTTAAGCTGTCTAGAGTGAAATGTAACACTCGTCCATCCAAACCCTCTGTCTTAATAAGGAAACTTTGCTCTACACTCGTAATGTGACGGGCCACATTTCTGCAGAGAAAAAAGTGCTTGGCTCCTTTTCTTCTCTCAATCCTGCGGCCTCCCCGCCCTGTATTAAAGCTGAATAAACACTCCACTCAGTGCTCAGCAGATTTTTCTCAACACTGATGCCAATTTTCATGAGAGGATTTGGTGTGGAGACAGCCAGAATGATCAATCAGTGTGACTTCAGCCATACTATTATGTCTTGCATGGACAGTTTGTCTGTCTGCCCTTCTTCTGCTGTATTTACTCAGCTGATTACCTTTGATAGATCCAGGGAGTAACCAAGAAACTTCACAGTCTTTCACAATGGTGGAAAATAAAGTATATATATTTACTCAAGTACTGTACTGTACTTACATTTAGAGGTTCTTGTACTTTTTTCCACTTTATGTAATTTTATACTCCACAAGCTACATTTCAGAGGGCAATACTGAACCTTTTAATTCACTATATTCATTTGACAGCTGTAGTTACTCATTATTTTTCTTTTTTTTTTATAAAAAAATGTAATTTAGTTGTTAACAGTTCCACCAAAGAGTAATTCCGCCATAAACTTTTCAAATGGTTTCATTTAGAGATTGGAGCAAAGTGTATAAAAAATGTATACTTTTTTTGTGAATTTGGGTAGCAGAACTTTGTATTTGTTTTGTTTCTTTCTATCCCTCACTTTTATCTTGAGAGCCTTAAGAGGGGGCTAAACCCCTAGGTTGGAAACCACTCGACGACCTCCACCTCAACCAGCTACGACAGTAAAATGCTATGTCCTCATTGATGAAATTTAATAATGCTAACATAAGCCATTTTTCTTAAGAGCATGTACTTTGTGTTGATAATACTTTTTATAAGCAGGGTTTTAGATGCAGGACTTTTTTACGTTATTGTTGGTGTGTTTACTTAACTAAAGGATCTGATTCTTCCACATCTGGTCTTTCTCATTCTTTCAATGGGAGTGATGTGTTCTTTAGGCAGCCTCAGAGCATAATTATCCTCTTGTCATACTGTATATTGTTATCTCAGCCATCCAAGGCCTTGGGACAGGAACTAACCAGACCACACCATGTGGATGTCTATATTTTCTCACGTCTCCACACGCAGACAGTTGTTTTATGACTGGCTTTGCACAATTGTTTTATCCAGCTCACTAGCTATGAACCTGAGCCTGCCTGGAAAACAGTCACGGTATCTGATCAAATACGGGGCTGCAGTCAGGCTTTGGTACAAGAATGCAGGTGCCGCAGAGCTGTGGGTTCCTGTGGAATTCCTCACTTTAGAGAGACCACTGTGACTGGGTTTCACTGAACATAGCCTGCAAGCTTTCAAACAGCCACTCAAAACCACAATGGAATGTCTCATCACCGTAGATTCTCACACACACTCCACATTATGGCTTTTTTTCAGCCAAGCTATGATCATTATGCGGTTTAAAGTTCATAAACTTGGTATAAACCTTCACTTTCACTTTCAAATTTAGAAAACTGAACTTTTTGTTTGCCAACAATGGAAATTGTAAATGTTTTAGTAATGATTATTTTCCCTCAAGGAGAGCAGATGGATTTTGTTGTTAAGAGAGGGTGTATTCAGAGAAGTTTGTTTGTAAAGAAAGGGAAACTGACATTCTACCATAGAAGTCCAACATCCTCCTCCTCTTGCCATTGCTTCGTTTATCTGCACCATAGGGCTCTGACAGGCAAGGCTGTAACAGGAGAACAGTGGCTAAGCTGGAAGTGCATACCAAGAAGTTTTATAGCCCTGTGGAATGGAAAGAAATATCGAGTACATCTTTGGACCGCACAAAAAGCCCCCACAACGTAGCCCTCTCCTCTGTCTCCTCCACCTCGCTTACACCAGAGAGCCCATATATGGACACATATATGAAAGATTCTCCCTCTGTGTAAACACGGAAACTTCTAGCCTCGTGACATGAGGGTCAAATGATTGAAGACAAATATTTAAAGTGGGCTACAACATGACTCTGGGCAGCTGTAGACTTAGATATAAAACTAGTAAGAGCAAGCAACATTTGTTAAGAGGGTGAAGATATGAGTGAGCATTTAAGTCAATGATTTAGAAAGATCTTTCAACAGCATCTAACCTCTGAAGGAATTTCTGTGCAGGACAGGACTCTGATGCTTCGGAAGGAATCTCTTATCTGGAACTGGGAGAAGTTCAAGCTGCCTGTAAACAATCATTTACTCCCCACTTCCCTCTTGAATTGCCCTTTACTATGTACAAATAAACACAACGAAAATGCAAAAAGTGTTGTGTGTTGTTTTCTTAAATTGAAGACAGATTTTTATTGCAGAATGGCAGACAGATTTTTTGTTCCAGTATTCGTGCTATGACAAGTCTAGGATTCTAGCATAGCATCCCACAGGAGTTTGAAATGAATCGTGACAGTTTCCCCCGAATGCTTCCTCTCCTCCCCTCTTTTAGTCTAAGCTGTCTGCGCAGCATCAGATATGGCTGACATTCTTGTCTCTCTGTGTGTCCCCATCTGTAGAGGGGGAACACAAACAAACAGACTGGGAGGAGCCCTGCCGAGGCCACAAATATTCCTCCATCATCCCACATTTGCGTTTGCAGTACTGGAAGCCTTTGCTTTTGGTAGTTTTACTCCATAGCTCAGCTTGTTTTCTCTCAATAAGTGTCACTGTGGCTTCTCTGCAAACTTTCTCTTCAGCTTGGAATATTGCATCTAAATCCCAACTTTGAATAATTTAAATAATCTGTATAAAACTAAATATGAGGGTCAAAAATTATCTTAACCTCAAAGATCATATTTCTTACAGTTTTCCCCAAGGTCAACTTTTGAACCATTTCAGTCATGGGGATTTATATAAAATCCCCATGACAAAAATGTTTGTGCCGCATTATCCTGGCCTGTAAGAGGCCTGGCCAGGTATTTACAGTTTGAGAGATGACAGATCCTTTCATTTAACATCAACTACTTCTACTGTAGCAAAAAAACTGGCACAGGGAGAATGTTACCTATCTTCAATGAAGCACCTGCAGCTGAAATATTTGACCTTCATACCTCTGGAATTTGACTCTTCAAATTATTGAGCATGGTGAAAATGCTGGAGATACTGCACACACGGTTTCCATTAACTAAACAGAAAGTTTAAATAGAATCAGATCTGACTGAGCAACACTTTCGTGTAATTTATACCTTAAATGACAGATTTATCACAACACAGAACTGTGCAAGTCAAAGGGCCTCTGCCTTATTGCAACTATCCATCAAGTAAAATATTGTGTGTACTGTGCTCACTCACATATACCAGTTTGAGCCTTATAACCACCAGTTCATGTCAGTGGGACAGAACAGTGAATAAACCTAGCCGCAGTAGGCCATTGACCAGGCTTGGGTTACGGCTTGGGTTGCACCCTCCCAGCACTCCCTCTCCGTTTTTGCTATGCTAAGTGATTATGCCCCTGCATGGAGCTTTCTACTCCCAGGGGTACCGTCTGAAAGAGCGAAGGAGTTCTCTCTATATATATCTGGATGATGTCTGCAGAAATCTCAAGATGGTATTTGACAAGGAGCATGCCAACACTGTGCTTCTCAGAGAGAGAACATGGAGGGAGAGCTCCCCTCAATATTCCCTTTCTGTTCTGTGTCTGTTGCGATCATTAGAGAATAACCACACACATCAGAATGCTGTAGCTTCACACCAATTTTATACTTTTTTGGTAAAGAGCAAACAAAATTCAAGGTTTTTGTCTTTGAGAAACTTGTAATTTGCGCATCAGACAATCTTTGTGACTGAGTTTCAACAGAGGCAGAGACATACTTTCTCTAATGCAGTAACATTTTAGCCATGAGAGAACCTTAAATGTCTCACCCAAGGGTCTCCTTATGCAAAATGATTTCAGCATTTCGGCAAAGTAAAGCACAGCTCCTCCCTGTGCGGCAACTGAGGAGAACCGGACATTCCATATACATAGTGGGTTGTCACTGCAGGCCTTAACAGATTAACTGACACAGTGTTACAGTATTAGTACTAAAGCACTTGGAAAGGCTGCTGTATCATTTAAATTGGCAGGAGGACAAACTGCACTACCACCTCAAGACCACAAAGTTGCACAATTAAACGTCTGAGAGTTCAGGAGTTGTTGATTTTCTGAATATCCATTAGGAATTTGATTATTTGACACCTCATTTTGTCCCATTTACATCTCCATTTACTCATGTATCAGTATAAACACTTTTGTGGGCTCAGATTTGTCTCATGCTTTGATGTGGTTCTCTGTGCTGTATTTTGTACTACCTTGTTTAAAAACATGGCTCCCATAAAACATCTCACATGATAGAAAAGTAAACATAATGATAGCATAGTGAATGTGAAAATAAATTCTGCTCTCCCTGTCCCACTCAGCTGTTGCCTCCTGTAGATGACTAAATCAGGATACAGAGACAATCAGGATTCCAACATTGTCAGTGTTTCTCAGATCTGTCCTAAACATGGGCAACAGTTGTCTGATGGCAAGTGTGTCAGATTCACCGGACATTGTGAAGAAAGAATTCCTCTTTCAGTCAGTCTCAGCTGTTTGCTGTCAATGAGCATGAATACCGAGAAGAGTTTTGGCTTTTTGAATAATGCAATCATTGTTTTCAACATAGACAGAGCCTTCTGAAGACAAATTTGTTGGCAAAGAAGAAAGTATAGCAAGAGAAGAATCACATTTATTTTTTCAAGATTCTTGTTGTTCCTACAAGTCAGTTCCTTGTTTAAGAAATTATGAGTTTTCATGATTCAGTATCATTTCAAATGCTACAAAATGTAAATGGTAGGACATAGGCAAAATCTTTTTCAGATGCTTTCATCAGCTGTTCTGGTAGGAGGCTTTAGAGGCCTTAAGAAGCAGATTTTTTCCAAAGACTACAAAATTATATGTTTGGAGATTTTTTTTTATTTACTCTGGCTGTGGTGCCTTCAGAATGCCACCACAGCCTAAAAACTGCCTTAAATATTGAAGGAGCTTATTATTGCTTTTCTCATGACATGTATAATGTAGTGAACTAAAAAAAAACTTAACTATGCTTTAATCCTTTAGCTCTGTCTTAATGTGTAAGGGCTTTAATTATCCAGTGGGATGTAACTCAGAACGCAGCAGCCTTTCAATAACGTCTGGGCAGAAGGAGAGATTTGTGACTACTTTAATCAAAGCAAGCGTTCTGAGCCCTGGGCTATTTTCACTACGCCAATATGTTAAAGGAAAACATAATAATGGAGCTTATTTTCATTCCCCGAATGCCACAGCAAATCTAGTGTGCCATCACAAACCTCCCATGAGTCTATTAAGTGAAAATGCTGTTTAAGATAATTAAGATCAAATTGCAAATCAAGATTTAAACCAGTGCTTTATTGCCAGTGGTAAGGACATCATGCAGACAAATAATTCTGACAATTTCATATATTAATAAAATATAAACAGCATAAAATAATGTATGCACATAGTATCAAATCTAGAAACATTTACAACTATATGTATAAGACAGCATATTTTATATGTAAAATGATCATCTTTGAAGCACATGATGTCCATTCATGCACACTGTAAACATAAAATAAAGCAAATTATTTAATTCAACAATGCAATACAGTATTTTGGAACATTCAGGGCCATTTATGTGCAGCAGCAACCTCCAAGCTTTATATATAAAGATGTATTAGTTAAATAATTTTTACTCCTGTGCATTATAGAAAAGAAAAATAACTTTTCCAGCCATGTGATCCTATAATCACATGTGTTACTATTGATTCTGATCCAGAGCAGAAGAATTATACAAATGGCAGTCTATTAGAACGTGGGCTGGCCCAAGATTATCTAAATATTGTTCTATTACTGTGCCTGTCAATCAAAGTCTCAGACCAGGCTGATGCCTGAATTACCAGGACAATACCTACAATTGTAGTCAGGCAATATGAAGAGAAAATTGTAAACACCATACCTGATATCATCATTCTCTGTTGTTGTCTTGGTCATATTTTACTACTCACTGAGTGAAGTCTGAAGACTGAGCAGCCCATTTGATTCTACAAGCATGAACAAGTCTGCCAGGCTTAGCAACAATAATGTACAAAACAGACCAAAGCTCGAGCAATACATGGATTATTTTAGGGGGCATATCTCATAGCACAAGACATTGGACTCTTGGCACAGAGTGTTGGATCCATATTACAGACTAAGGCAGGTGCATGAAAGAGAAGGCGATCCTAAATATATCCTTGAGAATCTCTGAAGACCAGAAGACACTTGGTGTGTCCTCAGTCGCTGCAGCTGTGTGCTTTAGCTTCGCATTAGATCAGTGCATTCATGTAATGATAAAAATGTAAAAATCTCCAAAATGAGATTATTGGATAAAATAATTAACTCATAATGATCCACGCATTGTTATAACCAAATATAATAGAATTATATAAAATATAACCCATTCTTACCCATTCCGATTTAAACCTGCTAATAAATGTACTGTATATAAACTCAAATATGTACTTCGTTAGTATTATGTAAAGTAGTTAAGATTTCTCAAATGCCAAGTCAATCAGCGGCTCAGCTTCTGTAATTGAGGTATAAAACCCATCCTGCCTGGCTGGTGCTGGACACTGTGCTGCCACAGTCAAATAACACATCAACAGTTTACAGGGAGGATATCCAATACATTATCAGGTAAACACTTTCCTGCCTTAAGCCCTCAGACTTTGAACAATGCCACTAGGGCTTTCTGGGCTTACCGAAAGCATTTCTTCTCAGACAGCCCACTTGCCTTGAGCTATACAATTTATCCCAGAGGAACTTACACTCACCTACCCACCAAACACACTCACACACAGACACAGACATCAGTGGCTGCAAGTTGACAAAAGCCTGGCCAAAGTGTTATTGCAGCTGCCTGTGGTCCTGCTCCCAGCCTGTCTCAGGCCAAAATGGGACACAGATGAATAGAAAAACACTGTCACAATGAAATCAGAAAAGATCATTTAAATGAAAAGCAAACATGTCCCAGATCTCAGAACACTGAAAAATTGAACACACTCAAAAGACACTCTATAAAGAGACACTTGCTGCTTTAAATATGTTGCCACAGTGGTAAAAGCAAACTGTGCCATGCAGAGATTTAATGATCCAGTAAGAAATGGTCATCTGCATATTTTGTGTGCATTAAATGGCTTCTGTTACATTCCCATTAGGGAGCCTTTCTGTGGGAGTTGCCTGCTTGTCCATCACACCCCATATAAAGGCGTAAGAAAAGTCAAATGTTTGGGAGCAACGAATCGCTGAGCAGATCCTTAAAGAACGCCCGGGCACCCACACACGCCTACTCCAAAAAAGTATTGGATGTCCAAAGGAATCCAGTCACCCCCCTTTTGAAAGTACATATTTGACAGGGCACAGTAAGGCAGAGCCTGCACTCCAGCTTAGCGTTCAGTTAGGCACAGACGCCCGAGCCCCTCTCCCACTCTCTTCTTTGGTTTTCATTTGGACGTTTTGTTGGTGCAGCCGAACAGCAAAAAGCAGCCATGGATGCCATCAAGAAGAAGATGCAGATGCTCAAGCTCGACAAGGAGAATGCCTTGGACAGAGCTGAGCAGGCTGAGTCAGACAAGAAAGCAGCAGAGGACAGAAGCAAACAGGTCTGCAGATATGTTTTCTTTTGTGGAAGATCTTTAGTAAAAGCAGGAATCCCAGTAGCATTATTTAACTGCTGCCCTTTAAATGGATCGCCTCCTAAATACGGATTAATTACGTTCAAGGATAATCCGACATAAGGATTAAATTAAGAATAACCCATCCTTCTGTGTTGTTTTGGATGTTACAAATCCTCCTCTCAACTGTTTTGGTGATGTAAATATTGGCTAAATAAATTATGTTGATAATTTTTTAATAATTATTATATTTTATTATTACATTTTGAATATTTTCGTATTTCTTTCATATTATGTTTAACTTTATAATGTCTTTTATATGCATGTATAGTTAGACGACGAAATAAGAGAGTTGGAAAAGAAATTGCGTATTACTGAAGACGAAAGAGATAAAGTGTTTGAGGAGTTCCAAACTGCTGAGGAGAAGCTGCTGAGCGCTGAAGAGGTCGCCACCAAGGTATCTGATTCTGACGTGCATGGGCTTCCCTAACTTTTCTCTTTTCTCTTTTCCCTGTCCTGTCCTCTCCTGTCCCGTGTGTCTATCTGTACGCGCTCTTGCGCCTTTGCGCGCTCACGCAACTCCGTCTCCCCGCTGATCACCTCTGAAACTGTGCGCGCACTGAAACTCGCCTCAGCTTGAGGACGATTTGGTAGCTCTGCAGAAGAAGCTGAAGGGAACTGAGGATGAGCTGGACAAGTACTCCGAGGCTCTTAAGGATGCCCAGGAGAAACTTGAGCTGGCTGAGAAGAAAGCCACAGATGTAAGTAAGAAAGGGATTCACAATAGCACCATTCCCGCAACACGCTTCCTCCACAACTTCATTCTCTCATCACTGTGTTTGTGTGTTTGTGTGTGTGTGTGTGTGGTGGTGGTGGTGGTGGTGGGGGGGGGTTGTTTCCTATCTGTGGCAATTCAAACTGCCCTCATTTTTATCTTATCTGGATTTGGTATCATGGCAAATTGTCAAAGTCAGAATTTACTTTTTGATCAAATGTCCATTGTTGAACTGTCGCTTTGTATTTTGTCAATGATCACATGCACAATCACTCACAAGTCAGCCCAAAGAAAGTCAGACATTATATATTTTTAATTAAATGTATCCATGGGCTAACTCATAGGCTATCATTTATACCCTATACTGGATAATGATTTTGTGTTCAGTCGTATATGTCCTATGCTGAAGAAGTCTTCTTCAGAGTGAAAAGTGCCTTATGCGCAGTATTCTTAGCGCAGAGGGCAAGCGCCTGGATAAATATAGCCCACTGCTTTATATGGTCAAGATAGAGCTCACATCTGCGGGCTGGGCTCTTTGCTTACCACAGGGGAAAACACAGTTTCCCATCAAAATATCCCAGGCAGCCTAGGCTACTATTAAAAAGAAATACAACTTACTTATCTACAGAAAAATTAAATAGGCCTTGATTCTTTTTTTAAAAATTAGGTTGTTGCCCATAATCCTTTCCTCACCTTTTGGTTAAATTGCATGGCAGGAAAACTATGTAAAGAATTTAGATTTAGGTATGTGATGGTCGCGAAGTGCTTGGGAGAAAAAAACACAGGTCCTCATAGAAAAAAAATATTTCACGATAAAACAATAACCGAGTAAAGGTTAATGTTTAAGTGGAGACACTTTGTCCACAAGAGTCAATCAGAAGAATCAATAGTGTGGCTTATAAATTGCTTCTTGGAAACCCCGTTGTAATAATCCTTTAATTGGATTCCTCCGGGGAGTTAGGCCACAGTGTCACTACTTTATAGTCTGGTGAGTTTTATCCTATCACACTTGATGCTGTATGTTATTCTCTATAGGCCTTTATACTGCTGTACTTTTCCCTTAATATTCCTATAGCAACGTTTAAGTAGGCCTATGGCTCCAGTGTTCAAATTAATTGAACAACTACTTAGTTTTTTATGGCCTTGTTTTTTTCCCCTTTCATATTATTGGACGGATTTTCTGTTATATTTGCAAAGTCTGAAACGTAGCCTGTAATTACTGTATTCAGTGAATAGAACCTATTGAATGGCCCGTGGTGTAGAAATATTTCACTGCCATGTGTACTGCTCACAGTTTACCGGCAGAGGGCGCTGTGGCTCTTAGTTCGCAACGAGAGTGATTATGACTGGATGCGTTTTTGTCATTAAAAATGAACTGTTACTTTGTATGAATGAAATGTTATTATTTTACAGGGCAGTGGAATATATTTTGGATATTTTTGCCACAACCCTGCAGAACCTACAATTTTTTTTTTGGTGTATTTTGAAATCAGAGGCACTTCCTGGACAAATAGCAGGCATTGCAGAGTGCTTCTCCAGAAAGCTTGCGCACCGTTCAGCCCGTCTTCACGCAGCTTTCAGCACAGTCAGGGACGTCATCTCGTTGCTTGACAATTTCTCGGAAATTGTGCTGCAACTCATAGTGTAGTGTTTGTTTGTTTTTAATAGTTGTACAATAAACAATGGCTGGAGCTACATCTCTGGAGGCAGTCAAACGAAAGATCAAATTCTTGCAAGAGCAGGCAGACGGCGCTGAGGACAGAGCCGAGAGATTACAGAAGGAGTTGCTTGCCCAGAGGAAAGCCAGAGAACAAGTAAGCATGTTTACCGCGTGTACAGCCGACCAGGAGCTGCTTATCGAACGCAAAAATTACACATCCTCCTCTTGTAGCCTTTCCTCTGTATGTGTGTGTTCCGCTCATGAAGGGCGACAGCTTGAATTGATGCACAGTGAGATAGCGGGATTTCTCCTGATGCCGTTGTCCTGCAAGCTGAGCTTGACATGGCCCCATGCAGTGACACCACAAAGTACCCTGAGGGTTTGAAAGCCAGCTGCTCCTGGGTAAGAGCTTATAATTGGGAACGTTAGGCCGCTGATGCCCAAGTCAGAGCAGTTGTACAACCGTGGCACTTCTATCACTGTGTTGCTCCATCTCCCGGCGTTGTGTCACTTGCATCTCCGTTGATGCACTTTGCTGTAACGGCCCCATTCAACCTGCTTTCCAGGAAGTTCCGTTTTTTTGTTCTATTCTACAGGCACGCGAGTCGTTGGTTAAATATTTGAATACATTATTTTCAGCAACCAGGAAGTTGTAACTAAGCTGTGGCAACGTTTAAGGTGCAAGTGTGCACCGTGAGCTTGTGCTCTTTGACTTGCCCTTATAAGGACAACAGGTTTTCACAGCTACGAAGAGTGATTTCCCTCAGTGTGAACATAGCCGCAGTAATCTAGACGGGAAATAAATCTTTCTGCAAGGGCTTATATCTGTCTGAGTATATCACAGGCTTAGCCTGTTCGTTTGTAATTGATCATAATCATCCAGTGAGGTATTTTGAATGGAGTCGAAACTCCTTCTTCAGTTTATAGATCATTACTAACTTCCTTGCCAGGCTTTACACAACTTCAGATGCACTTTGGTCCAGCACTACAAACATTTTTCATTTTAAGTACATTTGTGGTTGTTGCCTCTTTTCACTGTGCATTTGTGAGCATACACCAGAAAGCAGAAGTAGCTATAGGTTTGAATAGTCATAGAAGATCTGCTCCTTTTAAAGTCATTGTTTAATCAATGAATTATCTTCAAAGATACCAGATTATTTAAGGTGGAGCAATATGATGCAAATGTGACCAGTTCATTTAAACTGAAACGTCTGCTACAGTTAAGAAGTATCCAGGGAGTGTCCTCTGTGGTTGTATGGGTACCAGATGAGCAGTCATTTTCAATATAATTGTCTCAGGGCCTTTGACTCCAGCCATGTTTTCTCGGGGGCCTAGTAATGAGGCAGGGCATCCAACCTTCTGTCCGCTCGGGTTATCATTATACAATGAGGAGCACAGGCAAGTCTCCGGGGAGGTCTTTTCCCAACAGGTGGCGTGCAGAAACACTTTCGAACAACACTGACTACACATTCACCCACCTGGCATAAAGCAAGTTGAAGAGCACCACAAAAAAATCTAATTCACCACCTACTGTTCATTCTTTGGGCTGACGTGTACATGTGCACTTGTGTGATTTCCAGGCTGTATGTTATAGATGGTGACCTCCAAATTCTCTGACGTGCTCTTCTTCTCTTCCTAGGCTGAGGGAGATGTCGCTTCCCTTAACAGACGTATCCAGCTGGTTGAGGAGGAGTTGGATCGTGCTCAGGAGCGTCTGGCCACAGCCCTGACCAAGCTGGAGGAGGCTGAGAAGGCTGCTGATGAGAGCGAGAGGTGGGTTCTTGTGAGCAACACGGACCCTTCATCACTCGCTCTGGCTCTCTTGCTGCAGAGACCAGTTGGCGGGGGCAGTGTTTCCATCCCTTTGTGACGGGTGCAAGCAGAGCCTCTGTGCTGCAGAGCTGGATGTCAGACACTCCACTGTCACACTAGCTGTGTTAGATAGAGCAGTCATTTCTTAGCATCCCAAATGATTTTCTCCCTCTTTCAAACAATTCACCTTTAGGGGTGTATATTAAGGATTTGCCAACCAACACTACTGTGCTCCAGACGTGTGTGTCCTCAGGGAGACTGCAGGACGCCTGTCAGGTCTCAGCTCCTGATATCTAAACAACTCCTTTGTTTCCTCACACAGAGGCATGAAGGTCATTGAGAACAGGGCCATGAAGGATGAGGAGAAGATGGAGCTGCAGGAGATCCAGCTGAAAGAGGCCAAGCACATCGCTGAGGAGGCTGACCGCAAATATGAGGAGGCGAGTGTTCCAGCCACTGGCAGCCACCCCAAACACCAAATGTGCAGTTGCTCCTTTACTGCAATCAGTAATTCTGGGATAGACTTTTTACAGTTATTGACAACGTAATGATAATAGGTGGATTTCCCAGATGTAATTATTTCTTTAATAATATCTTAATCTGTTAACTTTATGTAAATGATCTGTGTTTTAAGGACTGATTGGGAAGTATTTTTACCCATATGCCTATTTATGGCAACTCTTTTGAATTTTCAATTTAAAATCAGCTGCTTAGATTCAAAATCAGATCTATGCATATACTAATGTATTTGTCAACAACTGTAATTCTTGTTGGCATCCATAAGTGGAGGCTGATGTATAAACAGATAATGAATGACAATATAGTTAAACACAGCTGTAATTAGTGATGGAATGTAACTACGTACAAATAAGTAGTACTTTACTTGAGTATATCCATTTTACCTTATGTTACTTTATATTTCACTACAAGGAAATATTCAAATCTATACTCCTTCACACATATTTGACAGCTTAAGTTACTAGTTACTTTACAGTTTAACATTTTGCTTACAAAACGATTGAAGAGCTTATAATATATGATGCTTTGTTATAGAATAAACTATCCAGCAGAATATACATTTGACAATTAGTTGATGAATCTATTAATCAGTTGACAGAAAATCTACAGTAACATCTGATTATGCTTACACATTTTTACTTAAGTAACAATTTCAATGCAGGGCTTTTACTTGTAATGGATTCACAGAAATATATTAGTACTTTTAGTTCCACAACTGGTTGCAATAATATAAAATAGGGACCATGTCTTCATAGAAGAAGTCATAATTGTTGGCAAATACTATACATTGAGAAACACTAAAAATGTCCTTGTATCTACATTAGAATGTGTTATTCACCATTTGTTTTTATCATGCTTATAAATGCTAAATGAAGGGGTGTCGATCCGTCTATGTGTAGATAAATCATATTAGAGTGGTCCTTTCTAGTATTTGTTGTGTTGTAACACTTTTTTGTGCTGTACCTAAAGGTGGCCCGTAAACTGGTCATCATTGAGGGTGACCTGGAGCGTACAGAGGAGCGCGCTGAGCTGTCAGAAGGGTAAAACATTTCAACCCTTACGCGCACTTCATCTACACTTGCATGTACACTTGCATGTAAACCGGCATTTCAACAAATGGCGCTTTCAGCACTAACACACAAAGTATTGGACGTGTGATAATTTGAACAGTGTGTGCCCTGTGTACTGTATATGTTGACTATTTGCATGCTCTCCTCCATGTTTTGAATGGTTTTGGTCTGCACGCGTACGCCACACCCACTAACAGAGCAGCTCGAAGAGCAGAGGATGAGCTAAGGGTTTTGGAGCAAAGCATGAAATCACTAAAATCCACAGTCACTCAGGTACTACAAACAAAGACTAACACAAACACTTTGATGAGTGGCTCGGGCCACTGTCATTCATGCTGTTGAGTTAAGCTTCTGCTTTCCTTGCTGTGCTTGTATTGTTTTTTTTTCCTCTTTAATGCTCTTTTATTCTGGGTATATTAGACTCTTTTACGCCTCTAACATGGCAGAGACTGTGCGAGAATTACACCTCACGTTTAAGAGAAGCATGATATTTAGATGTGGAAATACCATTGACCAAATTATTAATTTTGATGTAACCTACTACTCTTTGTGTGATGAGTGACATTGCTATTCTCACATTCCTGCTCTGTTAAGGCACTTGTAAGGTACTTGGGGTTTCCTCCTCGTTTATTCCCTGTAGTTCTTATTTATTTTGTTTCCTCTCCCCCTCTTTCTTACTTTCCTCCTACTTGTTTTGTGTCAACCTCTGGTTCTGTTCATCCTTTGCTCCCCTCCTTTTCCTCCATCCCCCTCTTCTTCTCTTTGGCAACTTTATCCCCTTGTCTAAAACACCAGCAAATGCTCTGAGCTTGAGGAAGAGTTGAAAACTGTGACCAACAACCTGAAGTCACTGGAGGCCCAGGCTGAGAAGGTAAGTGCGACCTTATGGCCGAGTGCATGCTGTCAACCACACAGGGTGGATGGGGAGCATAAGAGCCTGGGGAGCCCAATCTCTTCACTTCTGTTTTATTTCATAATACCTCTCTGTAAATATGTATTAAAATGTGTTTGAATGCTCTAAGACATTCAGAGTTTGACTACATGTCCATATGTTTGACACCTGTCATTGTTTTTGTTCCACAGTACTCACAGAAGGAGGACAAATATGAGGAGGAGATCAAGGTCCTCACTGACAAGCTGAAGGAGGTAAAGTTTCACTCAAAAGTCTTTATCTTGGGTTGCAGGCCGCGTCCAGGATCATTTATACAAGCCACATGTGCATTTTCACAGTTGGATTAACTCATAAATCTCTCTCTCTGTAACACAGGCTGAGACTCGTGCTGAGTTCGCTGAGAGATCAGTAGCCAAGCTTGAGAAGACCATTGATGACTTGGAAGGTATGTTTTTTTTGCCCCACACTCTAAAATGTTACTCTGGTTATTTAGAAAGTGTGTCGTTGATGGTATTTGTGCTCAGCGCTTTAAAAAAAATCTCTTTAGCCCATTCTTTGCTTACTGTATTTCTGCTTCCCTCTTAATCTCATCGTGGTTCATTTTCAGAGAGCATCAAACTTTTGTTATAGTGACCCTTATCCTTCCTTTTAAGTCTAGTTGATTTGTTTTTGAGTTTCAAAGTAGGAAAGAAAGGCTTTGATGTTTATCAGCAATATCAGGCCTAAGTGCTGGCTCAGTGTTCAAGAAATCAGATTGAGGTCTAAGGGCTGAGAGCCATGCAGCATGGTACATACATGGTCCATTTCTTCATGGCGCTGCTGAATTTTCCATTCTCTAATTTTCTGGTGTAACTTTGCTTTCCTCTTTTTCCCCTGTTTTCATTTTTTTCTGTCACCTCCCTGTCTTGTCAATGGTCTGGATGCTTCACCCTTCACCTCCTTGTCACGCACTCCTTCACCTTTGCTTACTTTCACTGCACCTCCCTCCCTCCTGCTCCTCTGGCCCACCAATAGATGAGTTGTATGCCCAGAAACTGAAGTACAAGGCCATCAGCGAGGAGCTGGACCACGCCCTCAACGACATGACATCCATGTAATTTTCAACTTGCTGCACCTGCCTGTTCCGTCGTCACCCTCTCTTCCCCTCTGCACCTATCTTCCCCGTACAACAGCTGCCTCAACTCCATCGTCTCCGTTATATTTCCTGTACCCATCATCATTAGTACATCCAAGTCTTGTATCTGTTCCTCCACTTAACATAGTTATGCATCTATGTTTTTATATAGTCTTAAAGTGTAATGTCTTAAAACAGACATTGTGGTATTCCGTGTCTGTGTAATTGAAGCCTGCATGCAATAATTATAAGTGTTTTCCTCTCACACTGCTGTATTCGTGTGGTCATGATGATACTTTATGATACCTTTGGATCAGTATCATTGGTGTTTGAGAATACTGTAAACAGGAATGAAGTCATGTTATGCATGAACAAAACTTCAGTGATCTGGTCTCTGTTTACATTTCTTATCCAGGTCAATTGTGAATGGTATCACTTTATTGTGAAAAGTAGCTTTGATTTCAAAATATTCATGATATTTTCACATGATATTTTGACATCCTAAGCCACGCATGCAAGTTGCCTCATGAAACGTAGTAGACTTGGTTACAAAAGCATTTCAGTGAATCTGATTCACTCACTGTAAGGTTATGAGTGTTTCCTCTTTCCTTTTTCTACTAACATGGTCTACTTCTGTCCAGAAGAAAGGCCCGCTGTGTGATTTGAGAGCCCCCTTTGTTCTGTTACAGTTTAGCATCACTGTGGTTGAGACCCCAGTTTTGCTAAATGAGTGTTGTCCCTCAACATTTGGCCATTCTGTGGGAGATTGACAAGACACACGACATCTGTCTGGTCCAGCGCCGCTGCTCCTCGCGTTTTAGCAGAAATGTCTCGATGTAATCAGAGAGAGGCATTGGTCTGACCTCCAGTTAGTGCTTGTCAGCGTGTCCTACCTCACAATGCATTTCCACTGTGCATTGGGGTTGTTGTAGTGTTGTGCCGTGACTCATGTGGTTCTAGTTTATAGATGTGTACATCTTAAACTTCTGTAGGTTCCCACACAGACCCCCTGGTTCACTTTACTTCTTCTCTCCCACACAGATAAAATTTTTACACCTCATCAAAGACGCCTCCTGCCGGCTGAGCGGCATCTGTCTGCTCTCTCCAGCCTTCTCTCCATTTTCCTTTCCCTCTCTGTGTTTGCTTTCCTTTCTTCCTCATGTTTTCATCCTCATGTCAAAGTTGATTGCATCCCATCTCTTGTACAGAATCCTAGAATCTTTCTGCATTGTGTAAAAAATAAACACCCTTCCTTCTATGTAAGCTGTATCTCTTTACTCTGTCCTTTTTTTCTTTTTAATTTCTATTTATTTTCAAGTGGCTCTAATAAAATCAGGAAGCCTTGATTTTACGTTATGTTTTTGTTTGTTATGTTTCTTCATCTCCACAAACCATTAGTTGAGCTGTACCCTGCTTTGGTGTAGTTTTAAAGATGGCAAAGGATGTTCTTTTTATTTTCTTCAAATATTGTTCTCTGAAGCTGAGATATTAGGAATATCACAGTAGTGCTATGAGCACAGAAACCTAGAACAACCACAGGTACTTGACTGAAAGCTGAGCCAAGATGTCTTCTCTATTAGCATTTGAGACTGATGCATGCAAGCACTTTTCAACATTTAGTACTGTGACAGTAGGAGCGGAATGGAAAGATTTGAGTATTGGAGGGAAATAGTGTTGGATTGTTAGCAGGAAGATTGCGGAAGAGTAACAGGTGGAATGGTGGAACACAGAACAGTATGTAAGATTTGTTGAGCATCATCTGGTTGCTGGAAAATTTGGATGAAACTGCTATCGGTGATTATGACACATGGGCTTTGTATCCTGTCATATATTTGAATAAATATAAAATCACACATTTTGAGTGTTTTTTTTATTAAAGTCAATACTGTAAATCCAGACACAGAAAGAAATGCAGAAGTGAGCAATTTTCCAGTGTGTTTTGAGACTTTATAATTCAAGTTGGACTAGAGAACAATAGTTTAGCCACATCCTTAAATGTCAGATCAAACCGAGGCTACAAAATGGTTGATTCTCAGTAACAGTTTATCCAGTTCTGGTGTTGAGCATATGATAAGATGCACTGGATAGAGAATTTTATGCCCAAAATGGCAGATATGGTATTCAATATATTCAGTTTGTTGCCACACTATCCAATGTTAGATTTTATTTTAAGGTTAAGTTTCCCTGCTACAGTTCCTTTCTTTTTTTAAAATCCTGTTTTCACTCTACACACTGTCCTGCCTTGCTTCACCTTTTGCAGACAAAATCTAAAGAGTGGATTGCCTCTCAAAAATACAAGAACATTGAAACACTGTTTGACCATGTTATTTAAAGGCTATTCAGATATTGTCAGTGTATTTTATAAAGATTAAAAAAGTCTCCAGTGATCTATTCTAGAAAAGGTAGGTGTCAACAGGCATTGCATTTCAGGCAACAGGCGTTTCTTTTCCTCTGATTTCATGTCCTCTCTCTGTTTTTCAACCTGCTTTCTGACTGCAAAGATCCCCTCTACCAGCAGCTTCAGAAAAACCGCCTTCTCACTAATGAACTACGCGTGGCTTTGAATGAGGACTAAATTGTGTGAATGTTTTATGTGTTTGTTATGGTTTTGTTTTTAATGTGTGCGACAATCTGATCCAGTTTAAGATCCAAAGCTCTTCCGTTTGCGTTGTCCACGTACGATGCTTGCACTGCTTGAAATCTGTGTTGCTGTTTGTGGAAAAGTAATTAAAATATAAATAAAATCACGGATTATTGCAAATATATAATTTTATAGTCTTACATCCTAGTATTATAACATTGTACAATAATCACTTTTTTATGGATTGTTGTTATATTTATGTGTCTTAATAAGAGCTTTGTTGTAGACTGTGACCTTTTTGCATGGTTGCTTGCATATCATAATACGAGCTTGTTAACTGAATGTGTTTGTCTTGTTTCCTGTCAGTGAAGTGTAGGTCTGGTTTAAAAGCACTCAAATGTAATGACTGATCTGAATGATGTAGCCAGCTTGATTATTAATGCAAGCTAACCGACTAACTCACTCAATGCTCGCTTGTGTGAGATTAAAACTTCTTCATTTCATGTTCTAACAGAGAAACTGTCACAAGCTAAAGAAGAGAACCTCGATATGCACCAGATGCTGGACCAGACTCTAATGGAATTGAATAACTTGTGAAAGCACGGTCTGACCCCACGCACACTGTGGTTTTGGCTTTTTGTACCTGCACCTTGCTTACCATAAACCCCTCGTCTCGTACCTTGCCCATGGTGGAGATTTCAAACAGCCTGATGCTATTCCTGCCTTCAGCGGAACTCGACCAAGGAGCAAAGCTAAGGGGAAGTAAAGCTTAACCATTCCCTTTGATAAAGCCGAAAAACAAGAGTGTTTACGCAAGCCAAGTTTTTATCTTGTAATTTTGTCTGCCTTTTGCAATCCTTGAGATAGTTTTTTTTGACAAGTCGTCTGGTGAAATGACACGTGCCATTGGTTGCAAAGATTGTTTTTCTACATCTGCATTGAAGCTGATCTGGTACGTTCCATTCCACCTTGATTATGCACATACCAAAGGACAAAGTGGAGAAATTTTGCACTTAATTAAACCTCAATATTATGCACATTTTGCATTCTGTAAGACAAACTATGTTTAAAAAGGCACATGCCCCCCTCCCAGAACATGTGTTTAAGTATACATTGGCTTTGCCTGTCAGTATGTATACTGGTGCTACTGTCTTGTTAAGCAATGACCAAAAATGCTAATGCATTACAGTATGTTCTTAGATTTGTTTAAAACCATGGTTCAAAATTTATTCATCTTGTCTGTAAAGTATGATTTCAGTCATCTGGTTGTGCATTGTTTTAGCATTGTATTAATGTAGATGTTTCAAGTGTTTATCATATCTGAAATGTACAAATGATGAATATAAATAAAAGCACGTTTGGAAAGTTTTCTAACTTTGTTTGTGGTGCATGCATAGACTTTTTGAGGTGGACCAAATTAAAGGTCTAAATATATTTTGGGGTGATTAAATAAAACCTGATGCAATGCACAGGAAAAGAAAGCTTAGTTAATAGACCTTATCTTTCCCCCCAAAAGGTGTAGAATGTGTTACATTTTCCAAACATCTGTTCATTTTGCAGCTTTGTCGCATTACTCCTGGCTCATTTGTTTGACCCTCAGTTTGACTTCCAGCTGGGGGAAAAACATTGTCATGTGTTTCTTGGTTCACTGGAGCTCACTAAGCTCCACTGGACCATATCAGGTCAGTTTCAGATTAATCAAAGCATGCAGCAATGGTAGAAAACTAACTAAATGGTTAAATAAGAGTTCTTGCATTCAAGTTTATGTATCAAGGTAAAAGCCTGTATTGGTTGTAAGTGTTGGTGTGTGTGGACCTGGCTTATCAGTATATGGCTGGGCGGTTATTTAAATGTGAACTATAGTTTATGGCCTTATGATAAACTATAACTTTACATGACTATATAGTTTGCATGCTATCTTATTTTAGTTATTCAAATGCAGTGTTTCCCTTTGACTGTAATGTAATGGGTTAAAAGCTTGCAAAATAAAGTACAATACAGTCTAAAGGGAGAGCACCTCAAATAATTTATATAGCTAAAGTGTTTCTCAGTAGCTCATTAGGCATGGAAAAAAATGTTCTTCACATGTGTTGACAGCATCTAAGTAGTTAGAATGACCTCTGTGAAAGTCCTTTGTTGCACCAGCAAGGAGATAAGGGTGTGTGTGTGTGTGTGTGTGTGTGTGTGTGTGTGTGCGTGTGCGTGCGCGCGCGCGTGTGTGTGTGAGAGAGAGAGAGAGATGTACATGGTCCTTGAGATAAGCTTGTGAAGGCTGTGTGTTAAGTTGACAACCTGAGAATTAGTCAGTAATTGTCCCCGAACGTGAACAAGCATGTTATTGAAAATCTATCAGTTCACTTCACTTTGTTTCAGACCTTAAATACTACTAGCCTATATATTACATTTTATGCAAAAATCCTGGGGCCTCAGACCCCCAGAGTGTACCCAAAAGCCACACTGCATGTTAACTTTGATTAACACATTTGCAATATCAGCCAGGCGGGTCCTGCAATAATATCATTGTGCTTGCATTGTGCATTTTACTAACAGGCCTATGTAAATAAAGTTGATCAAATTTCCTCCACCTTAACTGACAAAGAACCTGGTGCCAGATATTATTTGAGCATAGGAGTAATGATCGGTCTCTGGGCAGTATGATGTGTGCTTTGTACTTAATGGTAGTTTGGAAGAGATTGGGTAGGCTACAGAATGCACAGAAGAGGGGGGTGGAGGCCAAACAGCTACTACTACATTGTCTGTATCGCAGATAGAATTACCCTACCTCACTGGATCTACTCCGAATCATGATTTGATTAATTTGGTCTGGCTCGACGATGCAAACAGGAAGTCGTTGTCATAACTGGGTTCATCAACCAGGGAGAGGTATCAGCTCTCGCCATCGAAAAGCAACAGAAGCAAGATATTTAACAATGTCCCGGTTTTTTTGCCAAATCGTTTTTGCGCCAAATGTACCCTGCTAGCAGCGCGAGAGTCTCCTTTGTTGACACAGCGGGTCGGAGCGCGAGTCAAGCCACAGCTGTCAGATAAGCGGAGTGTTTTTACTCAACAACAAAGACGATATTTCGCACGGTCAAACACTGCCTTTTGTAAATACAGATCAAAGTCCAGGATTTGGATATGTGGGCTTGGTGTGGGGATTGCTTTAACTGTCGGACTGAAATACCGCACTGACACAGCCAACAGTTCCTGTGATGATAAAGTAAGAGAAGCGCAGAAGGCTGATCGATACAGCGATGCCATAAAAGTTAGCAGGGACCTTGTGGAGCGGATAAAGGTAGGCATAGAGGTAGGCCTGTGAACTGCTTGGTTTTTCCACTGAACACCACTTTCCCTTCTCTCTCGCCTTATAACGTCACTCCCAGCCTAACTTCAATGCCACCTGTATCAATTCAGTGTTTGTTACACGCAGGCTGAGGTCGGGGCTCCAGGGCTGGTGGTTGGGGTCTCCGTGGATGGTGTACAAGTCTGGCGTGAAGGTTGGTGCCTGAAAAGTCCACTTTAAATGTGCTACGTGTAGCATTTATACAAATGACAATAATAAATAATCAAACCAATGTAGCTAGTCTGATTTTCCCAGCATCATTGTATTGTGGGCCCACCTTAAGCCATCTGGATGAGCCAGTGCTTCACTAGTTTGGCTTGTGCGATGTTGGACCACAACCAGGGATTTCATAATTTTAGGGGAATGGCCACTTGTCCTCTAGTATTGTCATTTTTTTTTTTTTTAGGGCAGCAAGGCCATCAAATGAAACAATAATTCTGATGTTTTCTAATTTGTTGTTGTGTAATTAATGCTAAGTACTAACTTGTCAATAATCATAACCATGCATGCATAACATTGAGTTTCGAAAGTTTACTATTGCACGTCAGTCTTTTGTTAATGTCCCGCCCTATCCGGCTGTGATTGAAGTTGTGTTTCAGTAAAAGGCACCCGATATAGGCTAAACAGCCAGCAAGCCAAACCCAAACCTTGAATATATTATCTTCTCTCTTATGGCTTCAGCTGCAAAACCTTGACCAACAGTTGAACTGGTATTGAGGATTTTGAGGAGGAGGATGCAGGCTGCTTCTTAATCAAAGTGGGCCATCGATGCATCTCTCACTCTCGTTTGGGCTACTGAAGCGGCCCACAGAGCAACCCGGTGCTCTCGACGGCCTGTGGTTTCTTGTCTTATTCATTATATGTTTGAGGGGCATGAGGCCAAACTGAGGGTGCACAGCAGCTATGGCCTCCATGAAATTTCTGCCCACAATACAAATGCATGCTGGTCCAGTGTTAGAATAGTCTCAATATTTTATATCAAAGAAAACTAACCCCACATTTGCGTTTGTTACATGTGGACCAACAATGGTACAGCTAGGGCTATAACTATGAGAATAATGGTTACTGCCAAGTAATTGGCCAATTACGATAATTGATCGATTTATTATTCTGCCTGTGTGTGGTGTAAAGGTGCGAAAATAGTAAAGAATCCATTCACAATAATTCCTCAGAGCCCAGGTGATGTCTTCAAATCACTTGTTTTGTACAATGATATTGGACAGTGAAAAGTAGCAAATCTTAATATTGGACAAGCTTAAGTTTAAGAGAATATTTAGCATTGTAAAATGACTCCCACAATAAATCGTTCTTTGTCCATCAACTAATGAACTTATTGACTAATCGTTTCATGTGTAGGTACAGTGGGGGAAAAAAGTATTTGACCCCTTGCTGATTTTGCAGGTTTGCCCACTTACAAAGAATGCAACGATCTATAATTTTAATCATATGTACATTCAAACAGTGAAAGACAGAATCTCAAAGAAAATTCCAGAAAATCACATCATATGAATTCATTAAAATTGATAACCATCTGATGAGGAAAAACAAGTATTTGACCCCCTGGACAAACAGCATGTTAATATTTTGTAGAAAAGCCATTATTGGCCAGCACAGATGTCAAACGGTTTTTATAGTTGGTGACAAGGTTTGTGCACATTTCGGCAGGGATGTTGGCCCACTCCTCCCTGCAGACAGCCTCCAAATCATTCAGGTTGGAGACTGGCTAGGCCACTCCAGAACCTTGATGTGCTTCTTCTTCAGCCACTCTTTTGTTGCTTTGGCGGTGTGCTTAGGGTCGTTGTCGTGCTGAAACACCCATCCTCGACCCATCTTCAGCTCTCTCACTGAGGGAAGGAGATGTTGGTCCAGAATTCCACGATACATGGCCCCGTCCATCCTCCCCTCAATACGATGGAGTTGTCCCGTCCCCTTGGCTGAAAAGCACCCCCAAAGCATGATGTTGCCACCACCATGATTGATGGTGGGGATGGTGTTCTTTGGGTTGTACTCGGTGTTCTTTGCCCTCCAAACACGACGAGTTGAGGCCAAAAAGTTCTATTTTGGTCTTATCTGACCACATCACCTTCTTCCAGGCCTCTTCTGAGTCGTCCAGGTGGTGAATGGCGAACTTCATGCGGGCCTGTACATGTTTCTTCTTGAGCAGGGGGGACCTTGCATGCGCTGCAGGATTTCAATCCATGACGGCGTAGTGTGTTACCAACCGTTTCTTTTGTAACTGTGGTCCCAGCTGCCTTCAGTTGATTCATCAGTTCCCCCCTTGTGGTTTTGGGATGATTCCTCACCGTTCGCATGATCAGGAGACACCCCACGAGGCGAGATCTTGTGTGGAGGCCCAGACCGAGGGAGGTTGGCAGTGGTGTGGTGCTTCTTCCATTTCCTGATAACTGCACCGACAGTTGATCTTTTCTCTCCAAGTTGTTTTCCGATTCTCTTGTAGCCCATCCCAGCCTTGTGCAGATCAACAATCTTGTCCCTGATGTCCGTAGAAAGCTCTTTGGTCTTGCCCATGGTGGTGATGTTGGATGCTGGTTGTTTGGGTGTTGACAGGTGTCTTTTATACAGGTAACGAGGTGAGGCAGGTGTATTTGATGTAGATAATTGGTTGGGATTGGGGCTGTGTCTTAAAGAAAGACTAACTGGCTTGTAGGAGCCAGAATACTTGCTGTTTGTTAGGGGGTCATATACTTGTTTTTCCTCATCAGATGGTTATCAATTTTTATAAATTCATATGATGTGATTTTCTGGAATTTTCTTTGGGATTCTGTCTTTCACTGTTAGAATGTACATATGATTAAAATTGTAGATTGTTGCATTCTTTGTAAGTGGGCAAACCTGCAAAATCAGCAAGGGGTCAAATACTTTTTTCCCCCACTGTACAATGCTAACTATATGTCTGTGTTCTCCCATTTAATTAGTGTTGTAACTAACATTATGCCAACATTGGCATAATGTTTTGTATTGGGGACTATATTATGGTCCACAAGACAAATTAATGCTGTTATAGTGAAGTTGGCAAGGTTGCTGAAAGTTCCCACCCTTGATAATGTGGTTGTCGATTGCCAACCAAATTATCGAAATTGGCTTACTATCTAGGAACAATTAGAAAAACATAAGAAACAAATAAATTATTAACAAAAAAAGCTTTTAAGCTTTAGCTCTGTTTGCCTTGGAACACAGGTGGCTCACTTCCAGTTGTCAACTGAAGTGGCATTTTGTTTGTGCCATGAATCAAGTCAGCAGAATCGCAGAGAAACCTGACCCAACAGCACATGATGTGAAATTAAGCATCACCCTCTGCCGTGGTCTCTTTGCTTTACTGTCTCAAAATTGATGTGAGTGGATTTTCACAGTAAATGACTTTAAAATGCAACACATGTAATATTATGCTTAAAGCACATGACGCATTTAAATTCTTCATGTAATTTAGGGATTGGTTTTGCTGATTTGGAGAATCGTGTGCCATGCAGCCCAGAAACAGTGATGCGAATCGCCAGCATCAGTAAGCCCCTCACATCTGCAGCTGCTGCACGACTGTGTGAGGAGGGGAAACTAAATCTTGATGTCCCAGTCCAGAAATATGTCCCAGAATTTCCCCAGAAACAATTTAATGGACAGGATGTAAGTGACTTGAACAAGATGTCAGAGTTGTCTCATTATCAGCAGTAATATCATGCCTGTTCCTTTTTGTGTTCAACATGGACATCATGTGGACCTCCATTTATTCTTTTTTTTCAGGTCACAATAACCCCTCGTATGATTCTGTCCCACCTAAGTGGTATACGACATTATGAGAAGGATGCAAAGAAAGTGAAGGAGGACAAGGAGAAAGCTAAGCGACTTTTAAAGCCACCCGTTAAAGAGAAAGATGATGAAAAGAGCTCAAACAAAGATAAACCCTCAATAGAACAGAACACCAAAGGCAAAGAAGCGACTCCGGCTCAGAAGAAAAAAGAGTTTGAGCATGAGGAATACTACTTGAAGGACAACTTTGAAAGTGTCACTCAGGCCTTGGACCTCTTCAAGGACGACCCACTGATTTTCAAACCTGGTAAAGCCCATATTTGCTTGCTAAACCTTTTAAACAGGAATCACTTTCAATGTTATTGTCTTGATTAGTAAGACAGATTTTTTACCATGCGCAGGCACCACTTTTCTGTACTCCACCCACGCCTTTACCCTGCTTAGTGCTGTCCTGGAGCAAGCTGCTGGGCAGAACTTCCTGGATCTCATGATGAACATGTTCCGTGAGCTGGGAATGCTCAATACTGTGCCAGATGAGAATAGCCCAATTATTTACCACCGCTCCAGGTATCCTATAACCACCAATGTCAAGTTATGTCCAAAGACAGGGAAGATGTATCAGTAATTTCAGAGGAAAACTTTGTAGACATCTGATTTCTTTGATGTTGTTTTGATTACTGTTTGTTGAGTGCACAACATGATAAAAATCCAATAGTGAGTCCCTTAATCGTTGATTCTCCTCCACAGATTTTATCATCTCAACAAGAGAGGACGTGTTGTGAACTGCCCATATGTAGACAACTCCTACAAGTGGGCAGGAGGCGGCTTCCTTTCCACTGTGGGTGACCTGCTGCTGTTCGGTAACGCCCTGCTCTACAGCTACCAGGTGGCCCACCTAAGGGACACTAAGGGCTTGCTCCCTGGCTTCCTCAAACCCAAAACTGCTGTAGATCTGTGGGCACCAGTTGACAGGACAGAGGCCAGCTGGGACAAGGATGGACTGTATGCCCAAGGCTGGCTGGTAGTGGAGCAACTACAGAAATATGGCCAGTGCAGGAAGCGCAGGCACTATGTGTCACACACAGGAGGCGCTGTGGGGGCTAGCAGTGTCCTCTTGGTGTTACCCTGTGATAAGTTTGACCAGCACCAAGGACAGACCCCCCTCCTCCCACAGGGGGTGGTGGTCACCATCATTACTAACATGCAGTCTGTGGGACTCAACAGCACAGCACTGAAAATTGCGAATGAGTTTGATAAAGCCAGAAGCCTGTAAGAACAGATTGTTTCCAGATATGTGTGACTTCAGATTTTTAGTGAAACTACACCTTGTGATGTAATTGTGATAAAGCTTTTAAATTCCAGAGGATGTTTTAGTAAATGGCATAAATCTTTAAGATGTATTTTCTATGTGTTATGAAATTTGCAAACTCAACTTACTTTCCATTACAACACTTGGCAGGGAAGCCATATGGCCACTAGGTGGAAGCAAATTACTGCATTTCTAATACAGAAAGAAGGCCACTGGCTTGTTGACTCAATAAAGAGGCTCATGCATTTATATCTTTTTATAACTAAAAGCTAACACAAGAACATTTTAAGATATATATTTCTGCATTTGAGAGAAATAAAACATTTCATACACAATGGAAAGAGGTCGGTTGCTATTTAAAGCAGGATGGTACACCTCCAAAGTTTCTTTGTCACATATAGTGACTTTAAAGGCCCACCTTGCACAGATATTTCCTCGTAGCAACATGACAGGCATTGGGAAAAAACCTGTGGTGTGTTTACCTAATAGTGTCCCTATATCGATAATCAATAGGTTGACATTTTCACTTTTGACTTTTGAGATCACTTTTATATAATGCCAGTAAATCCTGACTTAATAAAACAAGAACAATTCCATCTTTTGATGCCTGAATGAGTGTGCTGCAAAGCTTGTTCATCAATGGTGACAAGAATTTTAGGGAGTAACTGAGCTGTCGGCAGTCCAAGTCTATTTTTTTTTCCCCCTTCTTGTTTTTACAGTTGGTTGTTAGCAACTGTTGGAGAATACTGGAAAATACTGGAAGTATATCAAAACAGAAAGACTAACAAACTGTTGGAAATGCAGTCCAACAAGTTTTGTCTCCTAAGCTCACTGAACTGAAGTATATTTTATACCGCCATTCTCATTATGAATCTCCAGGGATCCCCTGTGCCCGTTTTTAGATTTAAAGGAACTGATGAGTGGTTTGGGATATGCTAATTATACAGACTCCCACACACAATGTATCAGTCAGTTTTCTGTGTGTGTTTCTTTATGTCCAGCTTTGTGAGAGCCAATTTGAGTTATAAAACTGGAGTGACACAATTTTTGAAAAGTGGGGTCATTCTGACCAGTCCTGACTACTGTAATGGGCAATTATGGTTTTAAGATTAAGAATAGGCTAAATGTTGAGGTTAGGAATGCTGATGGCGAATGGCCAATGACTAGTCCATCAGGGTGTGTGTGTGTGTGTTCGTTCTAGCAGAAATCACGGTCAAATCATTCCAGTAGGGATCATTGCATATATTTACACATTTAGAAAAGATAGAATATTGAGTATATTCATTCATTATGCTTTGTAAATACATTTCAGACAAAGCACACATATTGAAATGTGATTTAACACAAGTAACACCAGTGCCAACTTCATAGCTGTGTCAAAAAGGCTGCTGTGCAAGGTGTGATTCCAGAAATCTCATGAGACAATCAGCTATCAGTTCTTCACCTGCCTTGTGGCGTTTAGTTGAGGTCAGTGCAGCAGTTTTCCTCTATTAGTCTTTCGTAGTGATATCCAAAATAGTACAAGTCCAACAAAGCAAGTGACACAGAATTATTTCATAATCCAATCCAACACATAGCCAAAATACAAACATGTACATCAGAAGAAAGATCATACTCTTGGTTTTACTCTCCAATACTCTTGTGGATTGTTCTGTTGGCTCTGCTGCTTGGCTTTCAACATCCTGTGTGTAAACATAAGTAATGGTTATTAGCTTTAAAGAATATATTGTGGCTGAAGTACAATAATACCAATACTGTATAACAAATAAAACACAACAAGCACATCCTAAAGCTATCTTAAGACACCTTGAGAACATTGGTAGGCTAATTTTAAATTCGTAATGTACTTACTTGCGTATGTAGTAGATAACAACTGCCAGGATCACTAAGATGAGGAGGGCAACAATGACCACAGCTGCAATTAATCCTGCTTCCCCTGCATTGGTGGAAATGCTGAAGAGCTGGTGCTGCTCACATCTGCTGCCTTTGTAACTGTCATTGCACCTGAAGTAAGATATGACGTACAACAAAATGGGCCTTCACTTGTCAGCACAGAGGAAATTTGTCAACAATATTCGCATGTTGTGACATCAGCACATATTTCTACATAAAAGAACACACATTCTAATGTCAAAGACAATTAAAAAAGTTGAGTTCTGTATTTAACTTACACACAGGAGAGTGTGTTCATGGAAGGTATTTTATAGCATGTCCCTCCATTCATGCAGAAGGTGGCTTCCCACCCATCACAAGGGTCTCCATGGTCTATACAGATACAATAGTAACATTTCAGGAAAGATAGCTCTAACAGGACTGAATAGTAACTTTTTAGAATTATTTGATGTTTCTTCTGAATATTTATTATAACTACCTGCCATCATTTGGAATGTTTTTTTTCTTGCTGCTTCCTAAGAACACAAACATTTTTGTCACACAAAAGGAAGTAATTTCTCACCACCAATGAAAGCATAACCAGAAGTTTCACATGCCAATAATAACCTACATATATCAGAAGCTTTTGAAAGCTGATACCCAACAAGAAGTAATACTGAGTTGTAAAAGGAATATATTATCATCCTGACTGAAATAAATAAAAAATCTGTCCTTACCAGCTCGTGAAATCCCAGCTTTTGGTAGCTAGAGCAGGTTCCCAATATGAGTCATAGTGACGCTTCAGAGTAACACAGAACTGCTTTTTGTTGGTACCTCTGAAGAAACTGTGGGCGTGTTCCTCCCTTGGCCTCAAAAATGTTGTGATTGCAGTTTGTCCACATTGTAAATGGCAAGCTAAATGTCAGGATACCAACCGATTATAGGTAATTTGTTTGTGTGTCATAAATGGTGTCATTTAACAGTAAATGAGCAATACATACAGAGCTCTCAGGTCTACAAAAGTATCCCAGAAGTCATTTTGACAGTGTTGTCCTTTGTGATGAAGATGAGTAGATTACATTTTGTTTTTGTTCTTAGAGGTTTAGTTGCATCATCAGATCATGCAGAGGATGGGTGAGGAAATCACCTGTTGTGCATGTGAGCTCAGCCTCTCTGGGTTTAACAACTGAATGATTGGTATGCAAAGAAGGCATGAAGGCATGAATGGAATCGTGGGAACTTTTTTGTAGTCTAAGAATACATCACAAATAATTACTTAAGTATGCTCTAAACCGTTAGTTAACTCATCAACTGGCCATTTTTTAATACTTTACTGCTTTCTTATTAAGAAATTATGTTGTTCTGAACTGTCAATTAATCATACAGAATACAGGCTTCAATCAAGCAACATTGTGGAGATGCTGAATTGATTTTACAGGACATTGTGATCATTTGATAGCATGTTATGAGTAGACTACTAAGAACAACATATGGGTTGCCAAGTTGTGAAAAATCCTTTGGCTGTTGTTTATCCCCCTCCAGCATAAAACTTGATACTTCAGATAGCTCTGCAGATAGGGAGTCCCTCTTTGGACCACATAGTTGACACATAGTTTTAGTATCAAAATATACTTAAAGTTGTCATGACTGGAGCAAGGAGGGTAGCAGGAATACAGGGGTAGAACCCAAATGCAGACGATTGAGGCAGACCTTTTGCAGTTTAATGATTGAATCACACAAAATGGAGGCTTACGAGATGGTGAGGCGGAACAAGAGGCTGCTGCAGCTCAGTGGCAGGTAACGGCTGCTGCGTGGGCACTGAAGACTGCTTCAGCCCTATGTGAACAAGAGGTTGGTGCATCTCAGCAGGACTGGGAACCAGACAGGACCGGTGGTAGTTCTGTTGCACTGGGCAGTTGAGAGAGCTATCAGTGTGTGGAGCCACGGGGACAACGCCTTCTCTTGTGGACTCCACGGTACCCCCTGAAAATGTCCAGGTGATTCCCAAAAGGTGATCGCTGGACATCAGGGCTGCTCCACAACTGTTCCATCAAAGGCTCATGGGGTTCAGGGAATGCAGGACTACAGGTAGCGGGCTAGCCAGCTCAGGATAGGCACGCTCACGAAACTGAGCTTAATCAGCTGGAGTGCAGTGTGAGGACGGGAGTGCAGAAGGCCTCTAGCAGACCAGAGTGAAGGCTGGAGGCTAGCAGGCTTGGGTACAGAGAGAAGGCTGGTTGCTGGCAGGTGGAGGGAAGGCCATCATGCTGGAGGTTAGCTGACTTGGGAAGCAGGCTGGGGTGCAGGTTTATAGGTTAGCAGGCCAGAAAGCAGGCTGGTGCAAGAAGGGCAGCAGGAATACATGGGTAGGACCCAAATGCAGATGACTGAGGCAGTTCTGGTGCAGGTCAATGATTTAATCACACAAAATGGAGGTGGAGAAGCATGGATGGATCAAAACCAGAGAAAAGTCCAACACAAGCAAACAAGTCCAGAAAGGAGTAGGAAAGAATCCAAAGTCCAATAAACAGGTAAATGTCAAATCCAGGTAATGCAGGCAGAAAATGAACCAACTCATAAGCACACAGCAGCATAACAGCACGTTCTGGCAAGGAGTGAGTAAAAGGGCTGGTTAAGTAAGGCTAATAAGGGAGAGTGGAAACAAGTGAGAAAGAAAGGCCTGGTAACTGTAGGCCTGATAAGAAGCGGGAACAGGTATGTGAATGGGTGGGGCAGTCAGGTGAAGAGGAAAGGAGGGAAAGTCAGAGGAGATCTGGTGGATGGAATGAGGATGGCAGGTCTGGGGAGTTGAAGAAAAGAACATGGCCTGAGAGACCAGGGACTGGAGACAGGGACGGACAGAGAGCGTAATGCAGAGGGCTGGGAATGAGAGTGTTTGGCAGCAGGAAGGGACTAAGAGACACACTTGAGACAAAGGCACCAAAAGTATAAGTACTCATTAGGGCTGTCCCTGACTAAGGATTTACAGAGTTGAATCAGAATCATCAAGTCCTGCCTGTAGTCGAATCATGTGTGTTTTTTTGTGCGCAGTGATTGCGGGTGTGTGTGTGTGTGTGGGGGGGTGTTCCACATGGTAGCTCCGCTTTAAAGAGGTGGTATTATGCTTTTTGGCTTTTTCCCTCTCCTTTATTGAGTTATGTATCTTTTTTGTGCATGTAACAGATTTGCAAAGTGAAAAAGCACAAAGTCCAGCCCAAAGGGAGTTCCCATCTCCCACAGAAAGCACTGCTCTGAACCACTTGAAAACAGCTCTTTGTAGTCCAGCACTTCACTTCCTTTGCTTGTGACGTCACAATGAAAACGCATCATAAAGCTAGCCAAGCGGGGGTCAGGCACGCCCTCAAACCAAGCTAGTCTGAGTGGAGGCTCCACTCGCCTTTGTTTGGTTTTCCTTTGTAGAAATGTTGCACCTGTACCTGCTTCCAGGTACTTTTTTTCGTATCACCTCACCTCCATCGAGGTTCCAAGCGAGCTGAGGGATACTAAAATGAAACGTGAAAACGTGACAGACTGCTGATTGGTCAGAGAGAATCGTCACTATTCACTGCATCATCATTTCACACACCAGACAGAGGCCAGCAAGAGAAAGTTTTATATTTTACAGTTTTCGTATGGAATTTCATCAGTAAATCCACTTCTGAGAAGTTTTGAGGTGAGAAATCAGCTGTGTAGATTTCGAATATTGACAGTTTTACGAGAAGTGATGGCAGAACAAAAATATGCTTGAATATTTTCGGAGTTGAGGAGCTCCGCAAGTGGCTGCGGGGGAAGCCTGCGGCAACCGGCAACCTATGAGAGGCTGATTAGGGTGAAAACATTAAAAAACAGACACACGCACACTGAAAACTGTCACACAACCACTGACAATGTGCCCACATACACTGAAAACTGTCACATACGCTCTGACAATGTGCCCACATACACTGAAAACTATCACACACGCACTGACTATGTGCGCATATACACTGAAATACAGGGGTATCTGAGTGTGTGCGTGTAAAATTATTTTTGTGCGGCCAGAAGCTGTTGTAGTGTAACAGGAAGCCTTAGATTCCTGTCCTACCTTTCAAAATAAAAGCATAGCTAACATGATGAAACATAGATTTCA
This sequence comes from Micropterus salmoides, assembly GCF_014851395.1. Lineage (NCBI taxonomy): Eukaryota > Metazoa > Chordata > Actinopteri > Centrarchiformes > Centrarchidae > Micropterus > Micropterus salmoides. The sequence goes on from NW_024044570.1 coordinate 18,409,943, forward strand.
GTGCGAGTGGTATTCCTTGTTCAGAGAGATTGTTTATCTAAGCAATTATATGAACAGTTAATCATCATCATATTTGTATATTTAGTTCAGCATCCCTAAATCTACAGGGAGGGATATTTATTGTATGTCACATTTAATTTTTGCTCCTCACCTTCAGATATTTTATAAACTTCATCTCTGTCTTCTTATTCACATGAAACCTACAACACTTCACTTTATGATCTACAAGCCGCCCGCTCACAGAGCCCTCTGCTCCCGCCGTCACACAGACCGCTGCAGCAACAACGGCAGAGGAAAACACAGCTGGAAGGTTTTCATAGACTTATCTGTCTTTAGATTCTGAGTAATGTTGAAACGTTTTAACTTAAAAAGAGAAAGCTGTGTGGATCGCTGGTGTGTGTGTCGCATTGAACATTGCGTCGCGGCAAATCAATTGGGTACTATCTGCAATGGAACACGGAGCAGGGCCGAGTAGAGTCGAGTCTTTCGATTTGCGCTATGGTAGAATTTTTCGGCAAGGCGGCATAGATCTTCAGAACACCGGCAACAGTTCAACGTTTAGTCCTGATGGTAAGATGTGGAACAATGATGTTGTGTGGTTGTGGACTTGCAAGCAACTTATACCATCTTAAGGTTAAGGTGCCAGTCTGAAGCGGCTTTGATTTGGATTACACTTGTTTTTTACAACCCGCCCTTCTCTGCTTCTGATTGGCTAGTAGTCCTTACCTGGGAACTGCGCATGTGCAACTCCCAACAAAGATTTTGTACAAGTAAGATGCATTAAGCTGATGATATACAGAGCAACTTTTACAGCAATCGTGCAGGGCAACTTGTCAATGGTAATGGGTAAAGATTACTATCGTAATCCCCTTCCCCCACCACTCCACTACCTGCCCCGCACCGCCGCTATCCATTTAAAACATAGTCGGACTTGCCTCTGGTAAGATTGCCCATCAACATTGCTCAAAAAGTTGCCCCCTGTATCATAAGCCTCACTCTGTAGCTCAAGAGCGGAGCGTACAACACATGGGGTGAAAAGAGGAGCTGCAGCAATGTGCAGTATAAGAAAAATATGGTGTTTTTTGAAAATTAAATCATGTAAACCTGTTCTCGTACAACCCCTAATTAAGATTTTGAACCTGAAAATGAGCATAATACCACCTCTTTAATCTTGAGAAGCTGCAGAGCTGCAGTCTCTATTCATTCAACTTGCACTGTAAATTTCCAGCTAAACTGAGGCTTTTTGAAGACCCTTCTCTCTCTCTCTCTCTCTCTCTCTCTCTCTCTCTCTCTCTCTCTCTCTCTCTCTCTCTCTCTCTCTCTCTCTCGCCTGTCATTCACCGGTCTTGTGCAGAGTTATACGTGCATTACTGCTGCTGACAACTGCATGCACGTCGCGGTTCTTCGCGGGTCTTCGCGGGTCTATTTCAACTAGCCGGCTATTTAAAAACAATAAAATACAATCAATATAATCAGCGGTGATTAATTATCCGACAGACCCGCGACACACACACACACACACACACACACACACACACACTACGCCTACAGATGCGCACTGAGGACCCTAAGTTACAATTTTGGATTTATTCACGCACTTAAAAAACATTTATTGGAAGTTTTATTCTTTTTACATGTTATTTACAGCCTTAAACGTTGAAATTTATATTGTAATCGGCTGTACATTAACTTATTGGGAGAAAACTGGTAGTTGTATGTAAAATCAGACGTTGAGCACCCCCATATCGCCAAAATGGCATGATCCTTGTTACGCTGCGAACCTTCTACAGTGAGATTGAAAGTCGAATCAGGCTCCGCCCATCGAAACATCGAATCTTCGACTATTGGGGGTCAGCCCTAGTACTCATTATGCCGAATGGCCCATTTCAGAATCATATATATTATATCACTGGACTATAATTAGTGATGCATTAAAGTGTACATCCCTAATGTCCACTGTGGGTAGCTTAACCTATAACCTACAGGGCCTATATCATAAGTCATTAGTTCATATATTGTGTTAATCATTTTAATTTTCACAGTAACGTAAGCTGTCAGATAATTGTAGCGTAGGAGTTAAAACTACAATATTTACCTCTGCACTGTAGTGGAGAAGAAGTATAAAGTATTAAAAAGTCAAGGAAAGTACAAGTACCCAAAATTGTACATGCCACCACTGCCTGGGAATATTATCGTGAAGCTGCAGACATTGTTAGCCTACACTGAATACAGACTCAGTCGTCATAAAATCACCATTGAGCGCCACAGAAACACTTGAGGTCACTGTAAGAGTATTAGTGTTTTTTCTCTTCGTGCGCGTGGGTTGTTATCGCGAGGAACTCTGAAGCTCAAGAAGTGAAGTGAAGCGAGAGTGTTTTTCTACGTCGACGCTTCCAGCTTGGCATACATAAAGGGACGTCTGCAGGCTCTTAAGCTCTGGCTTAATATGAATATAGACTAGATATATGGTTTATTTAATATATTATTATGCTTGTTGTTTTGTGTTTTTTTTTGTAAATGTAGCTCTGTATCCTCCGTGTTGACGGCGCTGCCCGTCACATCTGTAGCCACTGGAATCTGGTTTTCAGCACCTGGACAGCTCCCGGTCGTGAACCTCTTATTATTATTATCGGGCACATGGAGCCCCTGGTATGATTGTGGGGGAAGCCCCGAAATCACATTATGCTTCCCTCCGAGGATGTCGTTATCTTCCTGATTCACTGACAGCCTCGTCGTCTCTGCTGAAGGATGGTGTTTTCAGTCCGGAGTAGGTGTTTTCGTCGTGCGCTTTCTTCTGAATGGCGAACCGGGTGCTTGGCCAACGCAAATCTAAGGAGAAGCGCAGCCTACACACAGCAAGATCCGAGCTTCCCTCACACTGATCATCATCATAGGCGAGGAGGGAGCTATTACCATCATCATTGCGAGGGCACAGGAGTCACGACCACACTTTACACAATGTAGAGCACGAAAACACAAGGTCAGTACATGTGTCTTTGTGCTTCTTTTCGAGTAGGGATTTGATGTATTTGTGTTGGGTTAAATGAGAATGAGACTGCGTGGCCTCTAAGCACAGTGGGGAAATGTTAACAGCATCGTTTATTTAGCTGCGACTTGGTGGGAAATTAATGCAAATGCACATTGATCAGGTTAAATGTAGAAAGTCTGGATTAGTCATTGCTTAGTGCAATGAAATAGTAAAGAATTCCTGCCTTCTGGACAACCTCCTCCTCTGATGAAGCACTTACTGTGAACTGTCCTCATAGTAATAAGTGGCAACTCAAGATCTCTCTGATAGTGTGATTTACTCAATTCTATAAATACTTTCTTCTGCAGTAAATCACCTCCTTGAACATATTGAGCTTTGAACCCACTTGCCTTTCTTTTCACCTCACACAGGGAAGCACCTTGTTAAGTATTTTGGCTGTGTTAACCTATCTTACCACCAGATAGATATCTTTTTTTTTCTGAGTATTTAATTAAAGACTACATGTTTTAGGTGCTGCAGTGAAACAGAGTCACTCGCAGCCCTTGAATGACCTGCACTGATTTATCCTGAGTAGCATTTAATCTGCTGTGCTTCACTACATTACTCTGCTGCGGCTGTGAGTGCTGACTCCTTACCTCTTCATGTCAGAGGGTTTTTCGCTGTGCCTCTGTGTGTCACACACTACCCCGAATCCATGAAACATTGTGTAGATGATGAAGGTGTAAACAATGCAAATGTCCCATTGTTGCAGTTATAATTCATCCCTTGTTGGCAGCTGATTTCAGTGCCACATTTACTTTGCAACACTGAGAATTGCTCTTGTTCTTTGAAATAGTGGATGTTTCATGAGGTCATGTCACGCCTTTTCCCTGCAAAGCAGCTGGAGTGGGCTTTCACTGAACGGACTTGGACATCAATGGCTCTCTATCCTGTGGCACAAAGACCTAGCATCCTGCTGTACTTGCTATGCAAGAGGTGTGATGTTCCTCAGCCCCTGATTCACAGAGCGAAGCGTATATTGGAGGAGATTTAAAATCCATTACAGTTTAGTGCTGCCCAGGAAAATAGTTGTAGAGCATAGCTAAAGCTGAAGTTAGGACATAGTGCCTTCAGGGAAAGCATAAGCACTCATACTTCGTTGATGCATTTGTGTTA